>NC_062570.1:86905000-87232500 GCF_022837055.1 Prionailurus viverrinus
GCAGTAAAGGCTAAGCTAGAGGTGTCTGAAGTATGAAAGGCAGACTTTGTTGAATGAGGGCTTCAGGAGAAAGTCTGTTTCTGACAACACTCACCAGGGAGAAAACTGCCCCGAATCCATTAAGGGCTTTCTATTGAAAGTTATGGGTAGAACTAATGGATAATGGGATTTCTTTCATTACTGGAAAATAAAGACCTTTCTCTACTGAGGCCCCGGACAGATGCCACCTTTGGAAAGAAAATGGCACTTATTCATCAAGAGAGATAGCAGGGTGCACTGGGTAAGAGGATGGATTCTGAAACCTCACTACCTGAAATCAGGGACCTTACTGTGTCATACTGGGCAAATTCACCTCCCAGGACTTCCTCTATAAAATGGGGACGATAACCTATTACCTGGCTCAAAAAGTCATCATCTGGATTAAAGAAGTCAATCCTGATACAGTGTTTAGAATGGTGTCTGGATGAAGTTAAGTCTATATAAGCATTTGCTCTTCACGCTTATCAGCAACAGTGTTGGCACAGATTGTATAAGGGGAGTATTCCAGGTGGAGGATGCTGGTGGTCTGGAATCCCTCAGTGATTCAGAGCACAGATGGGTTTTGAAGTCAGAGAGACTGAGGATCAAGTCCTGGTCTTGATTCTGACTCGCTGTGTGACCAAAGCAAGTTACTTTGCGTCTCTGAATCTATTTCCTCTTCAGTAGGATAAAGATTAGAGTACCTACCTCACAAAGTCATCAGAAGAAGTTAAATGAGTAAACTGAGTGACGCACTTAGCACAGTGCCCAGCAACACACAGTCAGCATGCAATAAATCCTCGTCATTATGTTAAAAGGACTCATGCATGGTTCACCCAGCTGTGATCACGGCCCCTACGGAGAAGCCAAAATCTGTAACCTTTGGACAGAACTCTACCCACCTTCATATGGGGGCAGAGAGGATGGGAAAAACCATCTTCTATCACCTCCCGTAAGTTAACTGTGAGCATTTTCTATTCACTACTGTTCACATCTACACACAAATGTTCACACATAACTCCCCAGATCTGTTCCCTGAGAGAGGAAAAAGACTTGTATAACAAGGAGAGAATTTTGAGAATTTCCTCAAAGCAAATACATATTGTGCACTGCTTATTTAATATTAGTGTATGTACCATTACCTTGATTTTATTCTGGGAAGGGAGACTACATTAAAGACTGGAGAGACAGAAGCTTTGGAAAGCAAGTGCTTTCCCCAAGGGGTCAAGTGCAAGGAGGCTAACAAAATACAAGCAAGCCTTTCCCAGGAGGTCCCAATTTTAGATGGAAGGGAATGGAGCCAGGGGCCAATAGAGGCACCACTAAATATCTAAAACCCAAAAGTTAAGCCACTAAGTGATTAAAATTTAGTCTTGTTTCCTATGCTTTTTCAAACACTGCATTCACAAAAGCATTTAGGTACCCTCTCAAACCTTTTTTTAGGAGTAAGAAAAAAGGAAATGACGTAACTGCAGTAATTGCATATGACCAGTTTTAAAATATCCTATACCTGCCTGTTCTATCATTATTACTGTATCTGATCTTTGAAAAGTGATTGAAAATGTTATGAATGTAGGGTGAATGGAATTTCAAAGACAGTACAAAATTCAAGGGAGCAGACTTTTTTCCTACAGGGGTCACAAATCCTTTTTTAGGAGATTTATTGCTTAGAAATCTTCTCTAACATGGGGCACCTGGGTGGCTCAGTCGGGAAAGCCTCCGACTTAGGCTCAGGTTATGATCTCATGGTTCATGAATTTGAGCCCCATGACGGGCTCTGTGCTGACAGCTCAGAGCCTGGAGTCTGCTTCGGATTTTGTGTCTCCCTCTCTTTCCACCCCTCCCCTGCTCTCTCTCTCTCTCGCTCTCTCTCTCTCAAAAATAAGTAAACATTAAAAAAAAAAATTTTCTCTAACAGAAGAAAATGGTATATTTGTGACATAAATATAAAAATGAAAACCAAAAAAGGATCCAAGGCGCCTGGGTGGCTCAGTCTGTTGAGTGTCAGACTTGGGCTCAGGTCATGATGTCATGGTTCATGAGTTCAAGCCCCGCATCGGGCTCTGTGATGACAGTCTGGTCTCCCTCTCTCTCTGCCCCTACCCTGCTTGTGCTCTGTCTCTCAAAAATGGATAAATGGCAAAAAAAGAAAAGAAAAGAAAAGAAAAAATATCCAATGGATAAGCAAAGATTTCCAAAAGATGAACCTAACAAAATTGCTTTATACAGTGGCCGATCAAAAGCTGGATTAGAAAATGTGAGAGTTTCACCTATAAAATGCAACCCAAGTGACTTTTCCTACATCCAAGACAACCACAATTTCAGCACTAAGTCAGAATCCACCACAGGGGCAGAGAATTATGAAACCAGTGGCTGTGATCACTTCATCCCCACCTTCTTCACTTTCTAGGTTGCTCAGCCCCTCTGATGGTCCCCTTCCAACATCTCCCAGTCCCCAAGCCCCACGGAGGTATCCCAGTGCAGCTAAACGACACTCACTCCAGCAGCATCAAGGTCTTTCTCTCTGCCTGGGATAAGACACCAACCAGGAACCACGGAGGGAGGAGTGGGCTAAAGTCATTCCACGGGGAACCATTCCAACTGCGCCCCCAATGGCTACCAGAATAACAGCAATGCCACCCTGGCAACCGGCAGGAGCAGCTCCTCAAAGATGACGATGACCCTGCCACCACAATTTTGCTGGGGTGGGAGTAGGGGTGTCCACAACAGAGAATGGTTGTGAGTTCTACACCCATTCCAGTGACTGACCCCACCAAGGGGAAGCACAGAAACAGAGAGCTTGGAGCTGAACACTGGGCCCGCCGTGCCAAAGAATAGAACTAGATTCTAGCTAGTGAGAATGAAAAGGAAGACGACAAGGTGTGGTCATTCTACCTCTCTCTGTACAACCTTTGTGCATTTCTTTGCTTCCTCTCACTCAAAGAAAGAAAGAAAGACGAAAGAAGGGAAGGGGAAGAGGAAGGGGAAGGGGAAGGAAAGGAAAGGAAAGGAAAGGAAAGGAAAGGAAAGGAAAGGAAAGGAAAAAAAAAAGAGTGATCTCGAATCCAAGATCCGATTAGGTATGCCGGATTTTCCCATCAAACGGAAAGGTTTCCGAAGTCCGTGGGTCTCAAGCATACATAATAGAAGGGGCTCGACCCTGTACTTCCACCGGATAGGGGAATCAGACCAGTTCCAGGCTCAAGTTCATAAGCACACCCGGCCTTTGGGATGCGCCGCCCGCTCGGGAGCGAAGATTCCTTCCCCTCCTCCACCTGTGGGACTAAGAAGTCCCCCAGGCGCGGCCATTCCCCCCACCCAATCTCCCAGGGCAGGCGCTTTTCCTTCCTTCATTACCTCACTACCTCCTTCCCTTGACGTCAGCCCCGGGTCCTCGAGCAGAGGGGGGAGGATGGAGATGCATTTGGGGGCAGTCGGTATCAGGATCCCCGTAGCACCGGGGTGGGAGGGAGGGGGAGGGGCGGAATATGAGGTAATGCGCGCCCAATCCCCCGCCTCGAAGGCCGAGAGCGGCCACTTCCCTCCCCCCGCTCCACCTTCCAGCCCCGCGCGCGCCGGTGTGTGCACCAGTTACTAGGCAACGCTATCGGAGAAGCGGGATGCCGGCCAAGTTCACCCAAAGTTGAAGAATAAATTTGGGGGAGAGAAGGTGGAGGGTGGAGGGAGAGCCGGGAGAACGCACAAGGGACGGGGAAAAAAGCTTGGAAGGAAAAAAAAAGCTGGTCTTCTGCCTCCCAGGAACAGGAAGGAGGGCGGGCGCGGGCTGGAGCCGTGTCCCCGGAGGACGCTGCTGCGACCCCACCGCAGCCCGGCACACAGTCCGGGTCCGGTCCCTGCCCGGAGCCTGGAGCTGGGAACCACGCCCACCGAGCGCCGCCGCAGCGGGACACTCTGGGGCACAGGGGTAGGGAGAAGGCTGCGGTCAGAGTGTACGCGCCCTCGAATTACTCCCAGAGAAGGCCGGCCCGTGTGGCTAGTGGGCGAGGAGGGGGCTGAGACGGGAGAAGACCGGAGTGCGAGTCGAGTCCATGTTTAATCTTTGGTCTCGAGCGAGTTCAAGTCCTTTAAAAAGGACTTAAAAAAAATAAGGAGCCCCTTAAAAAATAACTTCTTGAAGCCCCACTCTTCTTCAGCTCAAACAGTAATGGCCCTCATTTATATTTAAAAAAAAACAAAAACAAAAACAAGAACACCAGGAGACGAGGAAACCTACTTCTTTCAAATCAGAGCCTGGAGATCTGCTTTAATTTTCTTTAAGTAGCTAAAGGTGTCCTTTGCCTCCAGGACCCTGCTTGCCCGCGGTCGGGGCTGCCCGCGTCGGACGTTCCCGCTCCCGCCGGCTCGCGCGCCCCAGACATCGTGGCGAGCGCCTTCCTACCTGCTGTAGGGCGTCCTCAGCAGAAGGGCCTGGCTGCCAGTGCAGCTGTCGGTGGGGGTGTGGCAGCCATAGACGGGGGGCGGCACAGAGTACTGCTGCTCGCCTGCGGAGAGCCGAGGAGAGCGGGGTGAGCGCGCCCCAAGGGCTCGGGGTGGGAGTGGGGACGCGCGGGGCGAGGCCGAGGGCAGGGGCTGGGACAGAGAGCATCCCCAGCTAGTCTCCTCGGCTAAACTGGGGGCAAGGGGTCTGGATGCCGGCGCGTGCCGAGAGAGGGCGTGCAGATCGTAAGGAGCTCATCAGCTTCTCACTGCACAGTCCTTTATTAGCCACTTCGTAGAACACGTAGACATATTCGTAGGCTTGTTTGAGTGGAGCTGTCCCTAACATACTTGGGGGGGGGGGGCGGGACAAAACTCAATCTTTTCTTTTAAATTGAGTGAGATTGGGCTGATTATTTCTAAAAATCCCTTTAGATGTCCTCTTCTCCCTTTCCCGATTTGCTGTGGTTTGGAAATTATGGGGACGGGAGTGGCATGGAAGAAAGAGAGAAGGACCCCACCTCATTCCCGCCTGCTTACCCAGAGAGCCCTGCTGGCCCATGGGGTCCTCGTGCTTGAAAGAGTGGTTAGGGAACTGCGCCGCGTGGTGCGAGGGCGTGTGACCGTAGCTGGGCGTCCCGTCGAAGGTGACAGTGCTGTATCCTGCGAGCGCGGCGGAGAGAAGCACAGCGTCAGGGGTGAGACTGGGTCGGTGATTCTGAAGCAGAACCGGGGTAGAGAAGCGCCTGGCCCCCGTACTCGAAACCCCAGCATAGGGTGATGCCACCCCACCGGTCTCCAGAACTTTCGGCGGGGAGCCTGGTCCAAGCCCAAATGTGTGACCTCGGAGCGGCTCCCCGCCTTTTCTCAAGAAAAACTCTGACCTCCCCGCCTTTTCCAATTCATTTACGCCCTTGTCTTCTTCCACCTTGCCTTCTGCTTCTGAGCCGAACCTCGGACAAGTGAAGTATGAAAACCGCCAACCGCTCGCCAGAGAAAGTTCTTCTTCAAAAACAAACACCGCGGCTCTTGCTCCGGGGCAGCGCGGGCGAGCGAAATGAATCTGTTCGGCTGACCCCGAGCTGACTCGGAGCCGTAAATCAGGGGACCGCGCACCAACTTTCATTAATTACTCGGAGCCAGTTAAACGGCATGGGCTTTAAATGGGAAGAGTAATTACCGAGTAATGTTATCTGAAGCTGAGCGACCCTACACCACGACACCCACGGCCCTCAGGAAAGCTGGTGAGGCCCTTCCAGATGGCCCCGCCGGCCTCTGTCCTATGCCCTCCTCCTTACCCCCTCGGACCCAACTCGCACCCAGTGCGTCCCTAACTCTAGCACTGTGGGGGCCACGTTCCTTGCGCTCCAGGCGGGGAAGGGCGCTTGTTTTAGAGTGTGCCGGACTGTACCTCCGTCTCCCTTCATGGCAGTGCCCGGCCCCCCGGCTACAGTTTCCCTGCGGAAAAACTAAGGGCAACTGTGTTCTTCCCCAACTCCCCGAAGGCTGGGTTAAAAAAAAAAAAAAAAAGTCTTGATTAGTGTCTTGATTGAAAAATGTAATCTCTTTCTGTAATTGTTATTAAATTGCTTTAAATCTATTCCTCGCCAGCTTTTGGGAAACTGTTGCCATCTCTGGGGAAAAAGCATCCTCCAGCTAAGATAAAGATCAGTCCGGGAACCCTGAACAGACTGACTAGTGGGATTCCCTCCTTCTATATAGGCAGTCCCCAAGAGTCTCAGGACTGAGGGTCCAGGACAGGAGGTGAATGAGATCTGCCCTGACGCTCACACAGCCT
Organism: Prionailurus viverrinus; assembly: GCF_022837055.1. NCBI lineage: Eukaryota > Metazoa > Chordata > Mammalia > Carnivora > Felidae > Prionailurus > Prionailurus viverrinus. Next base: position 86,911,254 of record NC_062570.1, read on the forward strand.
TCATGCAGGGCCACAGTGCCAGCCCACCCCCACCCAGTCCCTGCACTGGATCGCCAAACTCCATTCAATTTCAGGGGAGTGGGTGGGTGAAAAGGCCCCTCACCCCCTACTCTTGCCCCAGGCGTGACAGAGGCTCTGTGACAAGTGTCTGTGAAGACTTAGAATGGAAAGAGGAAGGAGACCATTACCCCAATCTTTGAAACATAACCCCCCAAAGAAAAACAAAAACCCAGCCTATCCTACCCACACCGGGCAGTGTTACGTGTTGGAGTGGAGTGGGGAAGAGGGTGGGTACAGGTCCCAATTACCGGATTGTACTAGGCAGGCCAAGTCTCGCACACTGCTTGGTGCCACAAGTTGACAACTTAAGAAGCTTTTATAATTTGCATGACCCCAGAGTCCTCAATCTATCGCCTGCTAAGTAGGCAAAGATAACCCCCCTGCCCCATTAGCTGTCAGGGCTGGGTGAGAACCTTGGGCCTCCTTTTGGGAGCAAAGGCACAGCCCTGATTGAGGCCTGTCAGCTTACGAACGAAATTTGGCTCTCAGTGCCACATTTTGCAGAAAAAAGGCCGAGTTTTGAAAGAAGTTTTTTTAAACAGGAGAAACAGAAGCCGCAAAGAAATTGTCCCTAGACAAACCCTTCTCCATTTCTGAACTGATGAGTAGAAGCTGTGGCCCAGGGCACGGTGCTGTTCTTGAAGGGGGGCTCCGCCAACTGTGGGATTGCAGGCTGCAGTTCCCGCACCCGCCGCGTCGGCTCCGCGTCCAGCGAGGTTCCAAGGCCCCCCACCTTACAGGACACGAAGACCCGGGGACAAAGGCCAGCCTCCAACCCCCTCCCTCAATACCCCCCCCCCCCGAGGGGCCGAGGCGAAAGCGTCAGCGGAGGGGAGGGAGGGCTCTTTTAATTAGAAGCTTATCCGACGCGGGACTGATTAGATCGCGCTGTCCTGGGGCCTCGTGCTGGTCTAGGCGTTGAGAGCATGGGGGCGGGGACCTAGGGAGGGACAGTTGTTGGCGAAAAGAGCAGCGTATTCAAAGGCTCCTTGTACAAGCCCGAGAGGGAGAGAGGCTCTAATCGGCCAAGGTAGCGCTTTTCCCACGGTTAGTCCGTGCTAGGGAATGGAGTGCAACCTCCACCGCAAGGAGAGGCGAGACACGTTCTGCGCGTCTTTTCCCGGCTCGAGGCATTGGAGGAACCCAGGAACCGCCTGGCCGCGGGGCCTCCTGAGAGCTGAGGGGTAGAATGGAGGCTCAGTTAGGAAGGGGGTCAGAAGGCTGGAAATGATGACTCCACAGCTGTGGCAGAATAGGGGAAAATCTGTCCCCCAACGAAATACTCAAGTGACTCGAAGAGAAGTAAGTGCCCTTGGCCCTTCTCTAGAGCTGGTCTCTGCACTGACCCTAAGGTGGCTTGGTGATGCCCCCTGCGCATTAAGTCTGAGACTACCCCAGTCCTCACTCCACTACTGACTGCCCTTACAAACCATGAGCCCTCACGCCCAGATCACTATTAATTAGTTCAGTGCCCATCCAACAGAGCAAAGGAAATCCATCTCAACAGAGGGGCCAAGATCCCTGGAAAAGGAGGTAGAAGTAACCTAATATGGTCTGGGTTCGAGTCCCAGCTCTGCCACAGAGGGACCTCTTGCACACATAATCTCTTAGAGCCTAGATTTTGTCATCCAGAAATAAGCAACTTCTCCGTCAGGCTGTGTGATATTTAAAAGATGCACTCTGTGTTAATACTTCCCAGTGCCTTGCACAGAGTAGAGGCTCAACAAATGTTTGCCGAGTTAATGTTTATGATATTAGGAAACCACCTATACTATTTAAGAAATTATAAAAAAAAAATGGGGAGGTGATGGTATGATCCCTTGGAGGGGGGCGGGAGAGGGTGCCAATTGTCCTCTCGTGTGGGCCACGGCAAGGCTGCCTTGCCTAGGAACGGGGATTCAGAGTCTTGACTCCTCTCTGCTGGAGTTTGGCCTGGGTCTGCTGATGGCCATTCCCATACTTTAGGGAAGGAGCTGATGCCCCTGATTCTCCCAACACACACACACATACACACACCGCTAGGCCCTGCATTCCTGGGGGGAGCCACAGGAACACTAGAAATCAAGAGGATAAATCTAGAATCTCAGGGTTCCCGAGGCCAGGGCTGAGCAGCTTCTGACATTCCCACCCCACCTCCCAGCTGCCCAGTAAGTCCCAACAGCCAGGCAAGCATGGCCCGTTTTACATTTTCAGTGCAAGAAAAACCTAAATTCACAGACAGGAACCTCCTTACAGGTTGTGGTGCATGTCTGGGGCTAGCTCTCCACTGGGTTTTCCCAGAGTCGAGAAGAGAACTCCACCTGCCAATCCTGGTCCCAACTCCCAAGACTTTTATCTCTTCAGCGGCTGGGCCTACCTACTAGACAGGAATCCAGACGTTTCCCTTAAATGTAGTGCCTGCTGGCTAAGAAGCCCACAGTCTCACCGCCCCCCAACCCTATGCTAACCTGATGGGATCCCAGGCACCAGACCTGCCTATAGAAGGGGTCCAAACAAAGTGAGAGAGCCCTGGTTCCAAAAGTCATCACAGAATCTAGATGAACTCAAATAAATGATAACAGCATGGTAGTATTTTGAGCCCCAGAAACAGACCAAATGGCTTCTCAGACTCTGCAAAGAGCACACATCCACACACAGACTCACATCACACCCCTGCCTGCCAGTCTTGTGGGTTTCTGGTCCAGTCAATTTTAGGTGGTCTCCTGCCTTCTGAATTTAGAACCCCAAGTCAGAGGAAAGTTGGATTTCTGCTCCAGTGGCACAGAACTTCAGGTAAGGCCCAGCCCCCAAGTTGCCCATTTCAGCTTTCCTCTTACAGATGGGGAAACTGAGACCTGGAGGTTTGCAAACTGTAACAACCTGCTAATTAGAGGTGACACGATCAGAGAACACAAGCCTCTGAATCGACACCGACTTGTTCCAACATCCCTTGGGGAGAATCAAGAAAGACCTTGAGTGGAGGGGCCCCCGTGAGCCTGCCTGCGGTTGCTCCTCAAAACACAGATCCCAGATTCCCTGAATGAAGAGGGGAAGACGGTTTCGATTTCACCAGGGCTTCTGGCGAGCCAGGTGCTCCAGGCTGGGTTAAGTTAGGAACCGCCTGAAGACACTCCTTTAGAAGTTGCAGGAATCTTCGGGAAGCATAGAGCCCTTCAGTGCCTTGGAAGCCCTGGCACCTCTTGCAAACTGTCCACGCTCTACTTCTCCCATCCCACGCATTCCAGAAGCATCCCAGTCCCTAAGCTAGCGGGAAATTTTGTTCCAGCAAAACCCTCCGCCATTGAATTCGCAAGGCGTTTCCTAAAATAGTGAATCAACTCAAATTGATATAGTTTCTCACACAGCACAGAAGTCCAATTAGGATAAATTTGTAAAACAAACTACAGGGGCTCTGCACGATTTGTTCCAGCTAGTTCCTGAGGGGAGTAGGTGTGCGGTCGCCAGAGAGGAATGAGAAAACTATTGGCTGTGTCCCTATGTGTACACCGACTGAAGTGGGCAAGTAAATAGTTCTTGTTCTAACTCCCATGCTTTGCAAAAATCTTTCCTCATCTGAGCCCCGAGTTTAAGGCAAGAAGGAGGCAAGGCGCGCTGAAAGGAGGGCCTGTGCTTGGGCCCTACGGTAGGGAGGACCCAGTCCCACACAGCTTGAAATAGGATAAACAGAGTTCTCTTCCAGCCCTGGGGCCCTCATGGACGCCGCCTGAGCTGGACGCCAGGAGACATCCGCTTCTTATACTACCATAGGGACACGGTTCCAGGAAAGCCACTGTTTACTTGCTAGCGGGTTCCTTGCCTCGTTCTTTGCTCCGTGATACTTATCACACGTCTAATGTGTGCCATCACCGTATTAGGGGCTGGAGCGGCTCGTGACATTTTGGCTCAGGGTAGGAGCACCGGCTGCACACCCGGTGCTGGTCCCTCAATTTAAAAGCTAAAAAGGTCCATTGCCTCCTAACAGTTTGGTGGTGACTTGAATCACAAAACACCTTCCTGAGACGAGACAGCGCCAGACACCACACCCGTTCCCCCTTCCCACTCCCACAGAGACTCTAAGTCCCGGAATCTCCCGGGGTGCAAGGGGCTCCAGATGACCCCCGGGCTCTCGAGAACCAGTCCGGCTCCTGGTTCAGGAGGATGTCGGGGGCCTATGCCGGCACATACTCCCTCTCCCTCTCCCGGGCCTCCTCTCCCTTAGCCGCTGCTTCCGCTATCCACACAGTCCTTAGGGAGGCAGCCGGGTAAGCGCTGGGGTCAGGGAAGGGGTAGGACAGGGGAGTGCCAGCGCGGGACGGTAGCCCCGGCGCCACCACCCCGCGTATAGGGGGCGCTCCCCGGCCTGCTTACCCTGGTTGCGAATAGCCGGCTGGCTCTCGAGGCAGCTGGGCAGGTAGGGCGCATTGGGGAACATCCTGGCCTGGCTGGAGGACGCCTGGCTAGGCGGAGGAGGACCGAAGGGCCCGTAGCGACAGGCTCCAGCTGTGCCGGTGAACTGGCCGGAGAAATGCACGGTGAAGGCGCTCAAGCACTGCTCCTCATGCGGCTCCGCGCCGCCCCAGCTCGGCTCTTGTTTGATGAAGGAGTGAGGCGGCGGCGGCGGCGGGGGTGGCGGCGGCGCCGGCGGCGGCGCGGGTCCGCCCAAGGAACCGTAAGCCGAGGCGCCCGGGGGTGCAAAATCCAGCACTGGCGCCCACTGCGCGGCGCCGCTCACGGGCAGGGCGCAGCTACCCCCGCCACCCAGCGAGGGTACCGCTGGCAGCAGTGCATTCAGGTCCCGCACGTCAGAGCCCATTTGCTGCGGCTCAGCCCCGGACGCCCCGCCGCTCCTTCGGCCTTGCAGATGCTGGGCACTGGACTCGGCCGCTCCTAACTTGCCCCAGATGCCACCCGGGCCCCGGAGCCCCGGCTGTTCGGGCTGCGGAAAGCACCCTGGCCCGGAACGGAGCGAGTGAGAAGACGCCGGCTCCGGGGCACACGTGGAAGCCGGTTCCTGCGGCAGAAGGAAGTCCAGGATCGCGGCAAGGAGGCAGCGGGGCCCCGGCTCCTGGGCTGCCGTCCCGGCTCTGGGTGGGTGGGTGACTGAATGAGTGGGAGGGAGGGCGGGAAAGGGGGAGCGGACTGGCGGTCGGGTTGCGGAGAGCCCCCGGGTGTGGGCGCTGCCTTGAACTCCTTACCCCAGCTGCCTGGCTGCCCCCAGCTTCCCAAAGCTCAAATAAGAGGGGCCGGCGGCGGGGGAGGAGGAGGAGCCAGGAGCCTCGGCAGTTCCATTCACACCGCAGCCCCAGCCTGGCCGGGCGGCGCGCGCGGCTCGGCGGGGGCGCCCTCGCGGCGGGGGTGGGGGCGGGCCTGAGGGAGCCTACCTCTAGGAAACACCCTCCTCTCCTACCCGCCACGCGCTCCCATCTGGCCTGTGGGACACAGCCCTCCCCCCACCTCCCCTTCTCGGCCTTCTCAAGTGTGGGCGCCTCTGGGAGAGCCTCTCCAGGTGAGCAGTGAATGTCCCCACTAGTCCATTTGTGATGGGGGGGGGGGGGCGGGAACAGGTTGTTAATGTGAGAGGGCGGGCTCAAGGGAGGGGCAGGTGAGCTCCCAGACGGCGGGAACTTCAGGAAAGCATGGAAAACTTTCCCGGGCTTCAGAGAGGCGAATTCCTTCGTTCTGCACCCGCAAGCCCGGCTCTTGCTTCGTTTCTAGAGCCGCCGGGCAGGAGTGGTGGCCGTAATCTCAGGTTCACGGGGGTGGGGGTGACACCTTGTGGGTTCCAGAGGCCAGACTCAAGGTGAACGTGGGTGACTTGGGGGGCGGGGTGCATCAGCTGTGATAAACGGCATGTTTCGATCGTTTGGTAGTTGGTTAACTTGGTGACATTTGCGCCCAGAGGAGGGCAGTTGCCGCCTGCCTAAAAATCGGTGCCAGCGGCACTTAATCTTCCTTTCCAGTGAACAGCGGCTAGTCTGGGAGGGAAGAATACCCTTAGGGAAACACCCAGAGCCTGCACATATTCTGACTGGAGAATCTCAGAGCCCGTTTTGGAGGGTAAGGGGTGGAAAGGATTCGAAGACAAGCACACGGGGAGACGTTGGATCCTAGAGTTAATCCCACCTAGCTCGGCCTCTGCTCACGGTCAAGAGTACCATTCTGGATAAGCAGTAACTGATAAGAAGGCGCAAACCGGCTAGGAGGACCACGAAGGAAAGCACACAGTGGCCCACAGTCGGTGGCAGCGTTCGCGTGGTTTGGAGCTCTGAGATCTGGGCATCGCCGCAACAGACTCCTCCCTCCAACTAGTCACTCTTTGGGAGCCCCGCGCCTCAGGGCAGGTGTTTGGGGTTTGGTTTTTTTTTTTTTTTTTTTTGGTTCTTCCAGAACAGTCAGGATTTAAGGGGATGCAGACCCTAAGCAAGGGGAAGCGCTGGGAACCCGGGTTGGAGTGCGTTTCGGGGCACGTGGAAAAGCCCGGGAGAGGCAGGGGGTAGCGGCGACGGCGCAACCTGGAACCGCCTGGAGAGCGGGCGGGCAGCGGCCGGTTGCCGCCAGGCCTCTTATTCCAGGCTGGCCGCGGATGGGGCCCGCAGCTCCAGCGAAGCGACAACCAAGGTAGCCGCAGTTTTACAAAGAAACAGAACGTTTTAAAAAGCTTTGACATACTCTCCATTTCTTGCTCTTTGCTTTCAAGCTGCACTGAGTAAAACGAAGGAAGTGGGTGTTGCGTTAGCACGCTCAGGGCCCACACGCCAAACAAAATTCCCTCCTCTTGGGGTCGCTAGTCCTAGAGGCACAGGAGACGGTGAGGGCAAAGGTCGGGCACAGGCGCTACCGGGTTGTTCCCCAGGCCGCCTACGAGGTCCTGCACCCCTCTCTGCGCTACTTTGGTGCTTGACTGTGCTTGTTTCCACTCAGAAGCTTTATATATTTTTAAAGAAATGAGAAGGCTCTGGAGACCATCTCTTCCTCCCCCTACACTCTGTGGATTGTCCACCACGCTCCCACAAGTGCCATCTCTAAACCTGCAGCCGGGCTGAGGGCTAGGCAGAGGGCAAGGACGTTTGGTCCTTTTGGTGCAGAAAGGCCCCGCGAGACGAAACTTCTCAGGCCATTTTGCCCTTAGAATGCCCCAGACCCCTGTCTCATACTTCCCACTTTTATTTCTACTTCGAAGGAATTTTTCTCAACTAGGACTCAACTCAGGCGCCACGAGGGAAGGAAAGCCCTTTATGAAAAGTCAGGGATTTTCATTTGCAAACGAAAAGATCCAGGTTGTTTCTCTTTCACCCAACATTGCAAAGTTTTTTGGTGGGTATTTGGGGGGGGGAGGTGGTTTGAACGGGAGATTTTGTGGTTTTGAATCCCAGATAGGGCAGAAGTGCTTAATTCCCTGCCTTTATGTTTTACAGAAGAAGTTCACCGGTGGGGTGGGGTGGAGAGGAAAGGGGGGGGGGCGAGAAAATTTAGGATTCCTCTCTCCACCGCCATTTGTTGTCTGAGAATCCTAGAGGGAGAGAGGAACCGTAGTGCGATCCCCGCTTCAATCCTGGGGTGCCTCCTCACCCCGATTTAGTAGTCCGAAGGAGTAGGAGGAGTTCCCTGCAACCCGCAGGGTCAAGAAGTAAGTGCTGTGCGTCCGGAGCCGCTCGAAGTCGGAGGGCCTCACCCTAGAGGGCCTCACTCGAATGCCCCCTGCCTATCCCCACGCCCGGAAGCCCTGGAGCGCCTGAGCCACCTCCGGGGAACCAGCCAACTGAGGTCCCACTTCCTCCGTTGGGTAACGTTCTCTGCGGGAGCTCGGCGGTTAACCGCGCAGCCGCGCCCGCTACGCTGGCCTCGGCACCCTGAGCCTGCCGGAGGGAGAGACAGACAGTCGGGCCGCGAGGAAGGTCCACTCTGTAGCCCGCCCCCGCATGTAGGCGCTGTCCTGCACCTCCCGAGCTCGAGGCCCAAAGAAATGAGGGCTGCGTAGACCTGGCCGCGCACTTCTCTCATCCACGTTCCCACTCCACATCAGCGCTGAGACCTGTGGCACAGAGGAGCTGGTCTGAATCACCGTTTGGCAGAGATGGAAGTTCAACTCCCCGTCTACAGAGAAGTAAACTGAGGCCCAGGCAGCGGAGGAAAGGCAGCTGTGGAGCTCAGTGGTTAAGAGCAAGGAACTGGTGGTCGGAGAACGGAACCTCAGGTCCACCAGGTAACAGCTGTGTAACCCTGGATGAGTTCCATAGCCTCTCTGAGGCTTAGTTTTCTTATTGATCAAAGGGGATAGTGGAATCCTAGCGTCCACCTCATGGGGTCATAAGGATTAGACAGGAGGATAGTGTTGGTTTATGCGTCCAATAAACGTTACAATTTTGTCACTATTCTTGTTTAAGGATGCGTAGCAAGATAGTGGCAAAGCCGAGCTGAAACCTAGGTCTCTCAACGTCTAGCTCGGGGCTTTACCCCCAACACCCCTCTGCCTCCCTAGAGCAAATGGAATGAGGAGTAAAGAAAGGAGGGGGAGAGAGAAGCTGACAATCCATATGGCTTGGGTACGTTGGTAAAACGCATCCTGGCCTGGAAAGTGCTTAATTATTGCAAGATCAAAAAAATCGCTGCTGAGTGGGAGGGGGTACTGAGGACCTCTAAACCCCCCACTTTGACCTCGGCTCTGACCAAGAGCCGGGCCCGGCGGAGCAGCCGCGGCCCCAGGGGGCAGCGCATACTCCCAGGCTGCGCTCCGGGCGTCACCCCGCGGCCGCCGACAACTGAATAAACACACCGAAGCACTGCGATCTGTCAAGGGCTGGGGCCGCAGACGCCGAAGAGGAGTGGCTCGACCGCCAGCCGCCCCGAGGAACTGGCGCTGGGTTAGCACCTCGCGCAGGAGCTAGAGCCGGGAGCTCCGAGCGCAGGACGGGCAGCCTACCGGCTGCTCCTCTCCACCCTGAAGACTCCCAACTCTTAGGTATCTGCTTACCCCCGGCCTCCCGGCAGGCGCTTAAGCCCGTTTCCAGCCCAGTGGTGGCGGTAGAAACCTCAGCTTCATTTCTTTAAATTAAAAAAAAAAGTCAAGGAGGGACTTTTGTCGGAGTCCACCTTCCCCTTGCCCTCCACTCTGGTTTCCTCTGCTCCTTTGAAAACCTAACCCGACGTTTTTGAACAACCATTCGTCTACAGTTCAGACTCCGTTCTCTGACCCAGTTTGGGGTTCAGGACCCGCGAGAACCACCACCTGGGCCTTGCAAAAATATCCCCTCTCCCCCAGCGTGCAGTTCTTGGAATCGCCAGTTACCCGTCTGTTCTGATGCCACCGCGAGATGATGGTCCCCAAGCTCCCAGAGTCCCCATTGGAAGGATTCCGCAGCGCTGCCTCTATTATTATACCGTAAATCTTTTTAAATTCTGGAACTAATTATATAGAGGATATGTCTCAATTTGTTCTGCATTAATGCCACAGTGGGGATGGAGGCCGGGCCGTGGCCAGAGCAGATACGTAGGCCCATGAAATTGATGAACTGAGAGTTGCTCGCAGTCCTCAGCGCACCATCTGGAATTCTAGTCTGAGGTTACAATTAGAACTCCTGACCCCAGATTCAACTTTGCAAACAACAGGGGAAAAAAGGGGGAAAAGAAAAAAAAAAAAAACAAAAACCAACTTATTCTGCACCTGTAAAAAAAAAAAAATCTCCACACAATCTTAAAATCTTCCCAGCTTAGAAGATTCTTTCCAAGTATTCTTTTGTGTTTTTTTTTAACCTATAAAAGATAATGGAATATATTTTATAGACTGGATTTTATCTTATCCCTTTCCCTCTCCCGGCTGCACTCAGTTTAATAGTTGTCAGGGCTTTTTTTCCCCCGTGTTTTTCCTAAGTGTTGGATTTAATTATATGGGACCAAAATATATACCTCAGTAAATTAGCTTGCTAAATATTCTGTCATTTTGTGATTCTGCCTTTGAGAAGCAGCTTAATTACAGAAATCTATCTGGATCTAGGAACTTGACTTGCTCCAGCTAAACTGTAATCAGAGATTTTATTTGCGTTTAATTTTATTTGTGTTCTAAATCGGTTAGGCCAATTTCTTCCTTCTTTCTTTAGTAACATGCTGCTTTATTTTCCTCTCGCTTTGACCCTCTGAAGAAAATGAAGGACCAGGCAGTACTGGGGAATCTGTTAAATTTATTAGCATAAATGCTTAGACAAAATGAGATATAAATCATTCAGATGTATTAAGCCATAAAGTATCCCAATGAAGTCAGTGCCTCACAAGGGTCCTGGTGTATAAATGTTCATATAAAACAAAGTATCAGTATTATCTTTCAAACTGAATATATGCCGTAAAAATATCCAAATGTTGAGTAAGGAATATGGGGGCAATGGCAGGGCAGGAAGGGTATGTTCTTCAGAGCAGCCTGTTAGCGCTGTGGTGGCTAGAAAAGTGAGGCAGAAAGGAAAAAATCTCCACAGTCTGCATTAGTAATACTCAGTAGACAATTTTTGAAGAAAGGTATGCAGGATAGATTTGAAGAGAAGACAAGAAATAAGGAAAGAAGAGATGATTAGAGAGCAAAACATTGCTATCTGTAGAATGCTTCCCCACCCCCCCCCCCAAAGGTCAATTTAGCTTTAAAAAAAATCTACTCAGAAAAGGCACTGACTCTTCATAGAGATAACGGATGAGCCATTAGTGAAGAGCCACCTGGGCCTTCGTCTGTGAACCCGGATATGTAGCTGGTCGGCAGGAGAAGGATGTGTATTCACTAGAGGTGGACTGGGAGAAGAGGGGTGGAGGGGTGAGGAAGGGGAGTTGTCAGAATTCCTAGCAGAGGTTTACCAAGACAAAAAAATCTGACAATGTTTAAGGAGCAATGGCTTGCAAAGCTCATAATCACAGCTCTCTGTAAATTTTGGCAAACCAAGGCTTTCTTTGCCTTTTAGAAATGATTGTTCCAAAGCTTTCTCTCTCTCTCTCTCTCTCTCTCTCTCTCTCTCTCTCTCTCAATCTCTCTCTCTCTCTCTCTCCCTCTCTCTCTCTCTCTAATCAAGGAGTTTACCAGAGAAAGGGAATAGTCCCCCTTTTTTCAGCAGGGACATCTCAGCTTTTGCGTGCTATCAGTTCATTCACTACGGGGCAAACTATTTACTGGCACTTCCGTTGTGCCAAGCATTGTGGCAGGGACCGGAAAGACAGGAGTAAGAGGACAGGCTCTACTCTGCTCACACAGAGGTTACATTCCAGTAGGGATGACAGAAAAATTACACGCAAACAAGGCAGATGCTTCCAGATAGGGATAACTGCTACGAAGGAACAAGGAGATTTTCTAGACTAGAGGACTAAAAGTAAGACAGGGATGGGAACAAATATACTCCCGCTTCTTCCCATCTTTTACCTGCACTGCCCTATCTTAATGTGTTTGTTAGTATCCTACCTTACTGTTGGTGGGGGGGGTGGGGTGGGCAAGAAGGGCTTGAAGGATTTGGAATGTTTGCTCTGGACAGATCTCTGCCAATCAGGGGGCTGGACTTATGGAATCAGGAGGGTGGCAGTTTCTATAGGGCTGGATTAAAATCACCACCACCAGCTGAGTGTGAAAGTTACCTGTGCAACACTCCATCTTCTCCTCTTCAAGATAAAAACAACAGCACCTATTCAAGTTGAGAGAACTGGATGAGGAAAGGCATGTAAATTTCCTAGTTCATGGAGAGCACTCTATAAATGGTGACTGTTACTTGTATTCATAGAGACTCTGTTTTCCTTTGCTTCTAATTAGTTGATAAGTTCTACACTTAGTATCAATATTGGTGTGGGTTAAGAAAATCTGCACTGTTGTTGGATCAGGGAGAAGGGCAGGAAGAGAAGCCCTTTGCCAACAAGTCTGACCTTAAGCAAAGTGGTTGCCACCTTAAAGTGAATCGAAATCATTCTGTCCTACAGCCAGGCCTGAAAAGGAAATATATGGCTTCTGCTTCAAAATCAAGCTTAGATTCTTTCCTTTCAGTACAGAAGGCTATATAGGTCAGCATCAGCTTGAAAAGTTTAGGATTGTACTGTTCCTTACAGCCACGTTTCAGATATGCAGTGTGGTCCAGAATAAAGAATCCTGGGCTAGGTATAAAATTACCTTGGCTTGGGGTGCCTGGGTGGCTCCATTGGTTGAACATCTGACTCTTGATTTCCTCTCAGGTCATGATCCCAGGGTCGTGGGATTGAGCCCTGTGTAGGGCTCCATGCTGAGTGTGGAACCTGCTTAGGATTCTCTCTCTCTTTCCTTCTGCCTCTCTCTCAAATTAAAAACAAACAAACAAACACCTGGGCTCAAATCCTGTTTCTGCCAATAACCCAATGGCCATGGCCTTGGGGAAATAGCTTAAGCTCTTGATTTTTTCAATATCCTTATCTGTAAAATGAGGATGATCGTAAGAATGAAATAAAGCAAACAGAGTGATTTAAAAACTGCAAAATGCTAAGCAACACACACAGAGAAACAGCAAGACCACTTGTAACATGGGAACTAACCAGGGCAAGAAATGCTACAGGGCGCTGGAGAGTATATCACTTTCTCTCCTGTTTCTCTGTTTGTAAAGTGGGCATAGTACCTTTCTCACAGGACTGTTGCAAGAATTAAATGAGACATATGTAACTACCTGGCATAGAGTGCTTGCTACCTAAATGCTGCTGTTACTATTATTGTTATCTTTCTCTGGCCATTCTCCTTGCTCCCAGAGCTGAGCTTTACGTTTTCACACTGATAGTTTTTTTTACTGTGGCAGTATGAAATAGTATAAAGAGCAGGGCTTAGAGCTCAGATGGCTCTGATCGTCTCTTTATTCTTTGTTGTCCCTGAGGCTTAGGGTTCATAACTGTAAAAATGGAGCTAATGATACATTCATTTCACAGAGCTGTTTTGAGAACAGATTAACACAATGCTTGTCAAGTGCCTGCATGGTGCTTGGCATGTAGTCAGAAATCAATAAATGGTAGTTCTTAAATTTTCAGTTTGTTTAATCAGAGAATATTAATTTACTTCAAAAAACAGATCAGCCACCAAGAACTTGAATTACAGCATGATTCTGAGCACACACAGAAAAAAAGTCCCATCTTCTTTTAAATTCACCTGTACCACATTGAAATCTCACTCCACATAGGAAGGACTTTGCAGTCAAGGCATTGGCAATGACTTTCCTTTTTGACTATGAGTCCTTTAGGTAATAAGTTAGAATCCCATTTATTTTCTCTGAGTTTCTTTGCAGAATGTCCAGCATATATCAAGAACTTTAGTGATCTCATGTTTTTCAAAATAAGCAGAAAACTGTTTCCAGCCAATGAAGAGAAAAAAAAATGGTTTGACTCTCTTCCTGGAGTTGCCACATAGCTTTTATTAATAGCTCTGTAAACAGGCTTGAACATAGTATCAGCTGGCCGCTTAAGATATTACAAAAGTTTATGAGAAGTTGCTTAGGAAAAACAAGATAGAGTCATTAGAAATCTGATACTGGTCAATAGTGCCTTTATTCCAAGGCTCCATAAATCACACACAAATGAAACTTCTATTGTGATCACTGTTCCAGATCTAAAGGATCTCCCTCTCCCTTTTAGTAGAAATTAAATACATTTAAGAAAGCCCAAGATTTTTTTCTCTCCCGATACAGTGGCTAATTACAAAATTTCCTAAGAGGTAATAAATATTAAACTCTAATCAACAGTTGTGACACACAATGAATGATAAACACATAACTTTGATTCTCTATTTAGGGCATATGTTTATCTTTAATTATCCCCAACCTGAGAATGGAATAACTGTTGTTCTCTGTTATGTTTATTATTTATTTCTAGAGTGACACCACATTTTTATCTTACCCCAAAGAGTCTCAGGTTAAGCTGTTGTCCAGCTTAATCATTAATTGCTCTCTTTTTACTTCCCAAAGTGTCCTGGTTGGTAAGGACTCCACTTGCTTAAAATTTTATTTTATAAAAAAGACAGATTCAAGAAAGCAATCAGAACAAAAGTGAAAGACAAGAGTTAATTGTGGCTAGTGAGGAGAACAAAAAGTTGGATTAATATTAGAAATCAAAGGATGAAGATAATTACCGTAATTGAGCATAAAACTTAGTTCTGAGCTTCCCAACAGCCAAGTCAAAAAAGGAAAATACCGGGGCGCCTGGGTGGCGCAGTCGGTTAAACGTCCGACTTCAGCCAGGTCACGATCTCGCGGTCCATGAGTTCGAGCCCCGCGTCAGGCTCTGGGCTGATGGCTCGAAGCCTGGAGCCTGCTTCCGATTCTGTGTCTCCCTCTCTCTCTGCCCCTCTCCCGTTCATGCTCTGTCTCTCTCTGTCCCAAAAATAAATAAAAACGTTGAAAAAAAATTAAAAAAAAAAAAGGAAAATAAAACTAGTGACACATCTCCCATTATGAAATAGTAAGAAGAAACTCAGTTTTTTCAGAAAAGATAAAATTTTCTAGTACTAAACTCTGACAGAAACTTAGCTTACTGGCCTTTCTCTAAGGGTCATCAGATAATGGTTAGTGACTTCAACAATAACGTTTCAAAAGATGCAGAGACGTTCTCTGGTGGCTTCTCATTTCAATCCAATGGTGCAGTAACAAAATTATAGTTCTTTAAAAAATCAAACAAACAAAAAAACCCAAGCTTTTTCTAAAAAGAAAGAGGCAGTAATGTAATTCCTTTTTATAGTTTTCTGAGTCTGGCCTGATTCAAACTAACCTAATGCATTAATTTTCAGAAACTGCCAACTGATAATTAAAGAAAAAAAAACACCTTTTGTTCATTAATCATCAAATAAATTTCAATGTGAACCAAAACACTGCTAGGAACCTGACCCTTGTTCTCTTTGTGATCTGATTTGGGGAGAGCCCTAGGGCAGTAGTAGCTCTTAACTGGGGTGATTTTCTACCTCCCCCTGCGCAGGGCATCTGGCAAAGTCTGGAGACACTGTGATTGTCTCAACTTGGTGGAGGTAGGAGGGCGGATGTTACTGGCATCTAGAGGCCAGGGGTGCTGCTAACCACTCTAAACAGTCCCCCCCACCATAAAGAATTATCGTGCCTAAAATGTCAGCAGTGCTGAGGTTGAGGAAGCCTGCTTGAGAAGAGACCATCATTTCTAGCTGGGGTAAAAAGAAGCTTCATGGAGGAGGGACCCTTGAGCTAGGTTCTCCCACCCCATTCCAGTGGAGCTGGAGGGTGCCTCTCCCCAGCCTCAATAAATGGTGAGAACAAAAACAGGCAGGTGAGAAAAGGCAAGGCATGTTGTAGGGATGCCTTCCACAAAGGCAACTGTGGGTTAACTAATTTAGCCAGAAAAGAGGGAGAATCTATGTGAAGCAATAAGAGAGAAAGCCAGAGAGTACACGTGAATTTAGGGCAAAGAGTTTCTGTTCTGATGTTATGCTCCAAGATCCCTAAACATTGCTAGTGTTATTGTGCTTTTTTTTAAACTACACAAATCAAAAGCAGCATAAACTTTTATGTTCACAAAGATCATCTTTGGAATACCGACTTGTGCTGTATATATATGGATAAGTACATGTTTTTTTCTACTCCCCTACATCATTTTTCACCACTTACATAGTAGGGATTCCTTCGAACTCCGTTTTATATCACATTAAATTAAAAAAAAATTAGTGCCTACTTAAAAATACAACCTACCAAGGCACAGAAAATTCTGAACCACTGCTGTAATTAATAGAACATTGTAGGAATCACCATTAAGAAATATTATTCTGACCTAGTTCTCCATGTCACGCTGCAGACTGCCCTTTTCTTGAATCATGGAATGCTTTGTGAGAAAGGACGGCAAAGCTGGGTCCCTCGGTATTAGCCATCTCACCGCTCAAAGTTCAGCCAGAAGTGGGACAAAACCCTCTTCACCATGTTGACATGTTTACTTCTGGGGGAGGAAAATATTACTGTTGCCCAATTCGGCTTTCCATTCCATTCACTTGCCTGGGAACATATGTTTTATTCTTTCCTTTGATGATTTACAAATAAATTAGCATGATCCACTAAGGTCTGCCAACATATATGCGTTACTGGAGAAATCTGAGATGTTGAAAAATGACTGTAATTTATTGTATCCCGATACTTTCTTCTTACAGACCAAATAAATAGCATCAGTTAGTTTATATACCTGACATATTTATTGCAGTAGTCCCGCGAGCACTTCCCATAGTCGTGTGTTCTCACACATTGTTTTCACGAATTGTGTTTTGAAAGAAGTCTAGGGAAATTCAGGCCAGAGAAACAAGATGTTATCTTTTGGAAAGGATGAGCCCACTCTTGGAAGAGGATAATCCATTCAGAGCTTTCGAAAGCCGATGTCCTCCAGTGGGTGTGATAAATCCACAGGATCTGAATCCAGGATTTTGCACTAGGACCTTGAAATCAGCAGGAACAATTTAGTTGTGCTCCAGATAAACACAGTGTGTTGTTGTTGTTGTTGTTATTATTATTATTATTATTATTAGATAAACACGAACATCTGTTAGGCCAATTTTGCCCTATTTCCTTAAGGCAATTGCATTCACTGAACACAGTTCTAGTTATGTCTATCTTAACTGGATCTGAGATGAGTGCAAAATGCCAAAGCTGCTCCTTGATCATCTGTCTCTGTGTTTGAAATACAGATATAAAAAATAGAAAAATTCACCTGTCATCTCAGATGGGTCACGTGCTTGGAGACCCCCACGGAGACTAGAGTTCCCTCCTGAATTCCATCAATAGAACCATTTTCAAAAGACAAGTATATTTGAGATAGCTGGGCTTCTTCACTTTTAAATAAATGTTGGACATGCTTTAAGTAATTTGGGGGAGGTGGAGCAGCAAGAGGATTCTAAATAGTTTCTAAGAAATTCTCGATCATCTCCTTTTCCTAATTCAATATGCTACCTTCCCAGGTAACATTCACTTCACACAGGATATGTAAGGTAATTTTTCTCTGGGTTGAAACAGCAGGGGTGCCTGGCTGAGTGTCTGACTTCGGCCTCAGGTCATGATCTCATGGTTTGTGGTTTCGAGCCCCGTGTCAGGCTGTGTGCTGACAGCTTGGAGCCTGGAGCCTGTTTCACATTCTGTGTGTCCCTCTCTCTCTGCCCCTCTCCCACTTGTGCTCTGTCTCTATCTCAAAAATAAATAAAATGATTTTTTAATTAAAAAAAAAAAAGAAACAGCAGTTTGCAGCAGGTTACAACTGCAAGGCACTTTAAAGAGCATCTAGCCCTCATTTTTCAGATAAAACATTATATGACTTGCCCCAGATTGCCCTGCTAGTTAGTGGCAGAGCTCTCCCTAAGGTCAGGCCCATGGGAGGCAAGATCCATCCTTCTGTCACAGCATTCATTGTTCACACTTACGGAGTACATATCGCAGTCCCAATAATCAAACAGGAGGCACCCAGTCCTTGCTCTCAACTTGCTCTGTCTGGCTGTGCTGTAGGACTTGGTCACTATTGAAACAGGGTGTGGAAGCTCCACTGTAAGAAATATCCTTGTTACAACCCTCCCTCGTACCAGGTCCAAGAATTCTCTTCAGTTCTCCCCTGTGGGAATCAGGGAGACTAAAGGCCACTTCATTAAAGTTTTAGAGAGAGGGCCTATGGTGGGCCTGTAAATAATTACCTAATCACAATATTGTTAAAATTAAGAAAGCATCATTATAACTTATGGAGGACCTGACATCCAGGGATATCTCACACACTGACAACCATCTTTTTTGTTTGAATTAGTAAATGATGCCTTGCAGACGTTTAGCAACAAGGATGCCCCAAGGGGGAGCTCTTCTGGTTTGGAACTGAATTGAAGCGAGTGGCTCATCAAACCCAAAGCACCACAAGCCTTTCCAAACTGCATTTAGTAGCATAATCAAAGGAAGATAACCAGAAAGCCACAAAGAAACCGTTAATCCTCTCTACCCTGTATTTTTTGTTGCCTGTTTAAGGCTGATGAAATCCTGACAGCATGGCGGGGGGTGGGGGGGAGGAGTGTTACACAACGTGCAAGCATCACAGACATTTATCAAAGATCAAGTTCCAAGATGTAAAACAAAATAAAACAAAGATTTTCTCCTAATTTGACTCCCAAAGGACTCAAAAAGCATTTCAAACGTGTCCAGTAAGGCATTAAAAATAATTATCCCATAGAGTAATTTCTCCCTTGGTTGTTTTAATATATTTTTGTCTACAAACAAGTGAAGTTTTCTAAACTGCTCCCTTGGCTTACTTTGAAAGGTCTCTAGAACAAAAGTACTTTGGGTGACCCCAGGATACCTGGCAACAGTAACCAAGGATGTGGATGAGGCTGAGAAAGATAAAAACAGACGATGCACTTTTTGATGTCAGACCTAAAATATTGTATACTTAAAACAGAATAAAATGTTGGAAGCCTAGAAACAAAGAATAATCCCATCAGGAAAATTAGTGAGCTTATTTAAGAGAATGTTAAGTAAAATTTCTCAAAGTGTACTATAAAATCACTCTTATGCTACCCAGATGGCCCTGTGGGGTGACTTCTTTATGTAATTAGAATTGGCTTTCCTCCCCTTTTCCTCCTTCTTGCCTCCTCCTTCTCCTTCTCTTCTTTTCGTAATAATAGTTATTATTATTATTGGCCATCATTTACTGAGTGGCTGGTCTCTCTCATACATTCTCTCTACTTCTCATAACAACCATTTTAATTAACGGTTATGATCCCCATTTCTGAGATGAGGAAATAGATGCTGAGAGGTTGGAACTGCCCACTATTAACCACTGAGGATGTAATGCAGCCAGAACAACAGTCAATGCTCTGTGTGGTGTAGCATCCGAATTCTGGAAGGAAGTGAAGTAGATAAACTTCGGGGATCCACTTCTGCAGAAGCCCTTGGCCTAGCTTATTCTCAGATTCATACTTAGGGTCCAGCCTAATTATGACAAGATCCACAGACCCAATTAAAATTAAATTGCTTTTATCACAGAAACTGTTTCCAACCACACGGTGTCAACTAAAGTCTACCCACCCGCTTCCTGTTTGTATCAAATTCTGGCATGCCCTACTTCATACAATGGCTGTGTCCCTGAAATTAATTTTTTTTTTTTTGTTAAATAGTGAATAACAGTATTACTGCACTGTGGGGGAGTTATAGAAAGAACTTACTATTTCAAGGAATCCCAAGGCAATTTTTTTCCCTTTCTAAATGATTCCCCCCTCTCTCTTTCTCTGCCTCTCTTCAGACCTGAATTTTCATGTGCAGGATTGAATCGAGAGGAGCAGTGGCATGTATGAGTACACCAATATTGTGTTTAGATAAACTAGGAGGAAACTCTATTGAAGCGTCCACGTAGGCTTCCAACAAGGTGGCTCACAAAATATCTCAGGGCTAGCCATTTTCTGATGGTCACAGGAAGAGGAAAATGCACCTTTGTAAACCCAGAGCTCACATGTACTATAGATGTTCACCTGTGCATGCACACACACGCACACACAACCGTTCCTGACATTTACTGAGCTGAGCCTTCTCAATTTTTCTTCTTACAAGGGCAGCTTCTGTTTACATGTGTCTCCCCTCCTCACTCCCACTTGCACAAACAATCCTGAAGTTGTGAGCTAAAGGGATATTACCAATTTAAAAAGGAAAATGGCTTCATAGGGGCAAATTGGCACCTTCTGGTTATATGAAAAGACAAGACTCCATTACAGTTGACTTTCTGGAACTTCTCATACAGTTGGTAGGAGAGATGGGTTAAATATCCCAGGGAGGGAGTCCCAGACTCAAAAGTTGAGACAGCTCTGGCTGGCTGAGTGCCTTAGGAAGACAGCTGTGGGTCCTCAGTCAGGTATTTGGGACCACCACTCTTCTCAGAAATGCATCTTGGTTCCAGTTTCCCCTTTATCTCTGGCAGTAAGCACTGTGATAATGAACTGAAGACTGTGGGTAGAACTTGGAGCCAGCTGCTGAAGGATGCCCCACCCTGCTGGGGTCCAACCCAGAAAGCAAGAGCAGCTCTCTTAGCCTAAGCCATGCTTCAAAGGCTGGGCATGAAACTTCTTGGTTCAGTTTTTTGTTGTTATTGTTTTGTTTTGCTTTGTTTTGTTTTGTTTTGTTTGCAACCTTTCAGGATTCACAAATGAAGCTTTAAAGCTTATAAGGGTGGCATTCCCGCCATGTTGGTCATTTGGCTTCTTTGAAGAGTGGACAGGTCTGGGCAGGCTAGCAGTGGCACAAGGATAGGAATAACAATAAATAATAATGGCTACCTTTTATTGGGTGTTTGTTGAATGACTGGCACTATGCTACCTATTTTCTTAGATTATTTCATTTTATCCCTACAGAAACTCTGAGGAAAAGTCATATAAACATCCCCATTATATATATGAGGCATAGAAAGCTTGTCATTTGTCCAAAGTCCCACAGATGGAAAATGGCAGACTCCCTCCAAACTCTGCCAGTATTTCCCATTAGCCAAATCCTACTGGAAGTGGAAGGCAAGAAAGCCCATCATGGCAATCTATACAGGTCAGCCTCTAGTGGCCCAGAGCAAGGTGAAGAAAGGTGGACATGGACTCAGAGGGGGCTTGTAGGCCTGAGACTGACCTTATCCCAACCTTCACTTGATTCCTATTTGGCCGACTATATAATGATATATTAGAAATAATTCTCTCTTGGAATTTTGAAGACATTGCTCTTTGCCTTTCCGCTTCTAGCATTGCTTTTGGGAAATCCAAAGCCATTCTGGTTTCTGAGCCCATATATAAATTAGCTTTTTCTTCCTGAAAGTTTCTAGGGTCTTCAGGAGTCCCCTAAAATGCCCGATTCAACTCCCAATCGATCTATTAAATAAATTATCCCAACAGCTATTTTGAAAAACAATTTACAGAGACAGGAAAAGGAATTACTTATCCATTTTTGGAGAAATCACTTTTCCCTTAAGCAACATTTAGAGGCCAGTCTAATAGAGGTATTGAATTTTGAATTTTGTTTAAAATACATCTTCCGGGGAAAATCATGTCAGAGATGGGGAGGAAAAAAATCACGATAGTGGGAGTATCCAAAATTATAGTATTTCTACTCAACATCTAAAAATGTCTGTTATCCTGTCCTCACATGAAATCGCTGTTGAGTAAGATCAACCTAGGTTACCACTAAACACCGTGTGTCTTTTCAATAGCCTGGGGCCGCAGACTCTTCAAAAAGCAGATTTATAAAACATTAATCTTAGAAAAATGGTAAGATTTGGTGCACGGTGCGCCTGGGTGGCTCAGTCAGTTGAGTGTCCAACTTCAGCTTAGGTCATGATCTCGCAGTTCGTGAATTCGAGCCCCTCATCGGGCTCACTGCTGTCAGCACAGACCCCACTTTGGATCCTTTGTCCCCCTTTCCCTCCACCCCTCGCCCCCCAAAAAATAAATTTGAAAGAAAAAGACAAATGATAAGCTTTATTTTTAATAAGGTTATTATTTTACATGAGATATCATAACTGGGAGATTACCCTGTTGTAGAAACCAGAATCCAATAAGTTACCCCAGCACAGAACAATGTGGGTGACAGAAATTCTTTTGTAGGTTGTCGTCTCCCAATGGAGCCAAAGTTGCTTGGCCCGAGATTATTTCCATGGTCTGTTGGACACCAAAGATGAGGCTGGCTCTTGGCCACGAGCTAGGCTGCCCAGTCAATAAGACCTGCTTTCAACAACCCAAGGCTGCACTGACTTCTGATTTTTTTTTTTTTAACAATAGAAATGAAACTGCCACAGGGAAGAGAGAGAACAATGGTGTTTTGACAAATGGAACAAAGATCTAGCTTGACTGACAATTCAGGTCAGAAAGAAAAAGAAGGCACAGGAAGACTGGTGTGGGTCCTCCCTCTTGCCAAGAAGCAAGCACTCTGTGGGAGGTTTCCACCGACATGACGAACTGGCTCAGCAGTGGCCATTTGGGTTGAGCAATTGTGTTGGATGTTTTCTGGCAAAAGGGTGCTTTTTCTAGGACTTCAAATATAATTAGAGTAAAAACTGCGCAATCAACACGTACAGCCAGAGTATCTTTGAAACCTAAGGAAGGAAGAACCAGTGAGAACTTGTGAGATTCCCTGAAAAATGTTATTGTCCTGTTTCTTTGGAGATCTGCTAGAATAGGTCAGATGGAGTTCTGGCCTGTGGATGGGGCTTGGCTAAGAAACCTCTAGCTGCCCTTTCGAGACTTGTAATCCTCTAAAAATGGAAATTAGGAAGCATTCATTCATGACCTTGAAAAAAATGTTTATAAAAGTATATTATAATGTATCAGTGAAACGAGCTGGGAAAAGGGTTTATGTGAAAGTTCATGTGAGAAATGCAGCTATTAGCACGCATGCCATTCCCCACCTTGACCCCAGCAGGAATGTGTAAATTGTAACATATGGAATGTAAGCGTCTGTTGAGATGTTTCATAAATCTGCCTGGCAATGAGCATCACAAGGCCCTGCGTGAGAACGGGCCCCAGAAAGGGAGAGACGGTGAATGTCACATCTAACTCTAGGCTGCTAATCAGCCCAGAATCTGACAATCAAAAATGTGCAGACAATGTTCTTTAATAATATCGGTTACTTTCTGACAAAGTGAGCTTTTTTTTTTTTTATGGGACCCAGCCTAGGAATAGAAAATACATTCATCCATTCACTCAAGAAACGTTTATCAAGAGCCTGTAACATGGCAGGCAGTGTGCTGGGCACCACAAGTACAGTGGGAACCAGAGAGAGAGATGCTGCCTTGCTGCCTTACAACCTGAGGTGTGTAGAAAAACAGATGTTAAACAAGTAATAACAAAAATAATTTTATAATTACAATTTGGATAACTGCTAGAAAGGAAAACAATAGCTTGTGCCAACAGTACACCCCCTTGTCCAAACTTTCTACGTGGATTATCCCATTTAATCCTCATATATCCTCCTGTGGTAGATGCTATTATTTGCCCCGTTTTATTTATGTTTGTTTATTTTTGAGAATGAGAGAGATAGAATGCGAGTGGGGGAGGTGCAGAGAGAGAGAGAGAGAGAGAGAGAGAGACAGAATCTGAAGAAGGCTCCAGGCTCTGAGCTGTCAGCACAGAGCCCGACGCGGGGCTCGAACTCACGGACAGTGAGATCATGACCTCAGCCGAAAGTTGGATACCCAACCGACTGAGCCACCCAGGTACCCCTAGCTCCATTTTAAAGATGAAGAAATAGGAGCACCTGGGTGGCTCAATCTGTTGGGTCTGACTTTTGGTTTCTGCTCAGGTCATGATGTCACGGTTTGTCAGATGGAGCCCTGCATCAGGCTCCCTGCTGATAGTGCGGAGCCTGCTTGAGATTCTCTCTCTCTCTCTCTCTCTCTCTCTCTCTCTCTGCTCCTCCACCACTTGTGTGCATGCACACGTGCATGCTCTCTCTCTCAAAATAAATATCAAAAAAATAAAGATAAAGAAATAAAGTCATGAAGGTCTGCACATCTTGCCACACAGCTAATGAGTGGTGGGCTCAGAATATAGTGTCAGTCAGCGTGAGTCCAGGCCCCCAGTTCCTGACTCTATGCCATTTTTTTTAATGACCTTTTAATGAGGAAAGAGCACTGATTTAGATTTGCAAGTTAAAGAAAATGTCTCTCAGGATATGATTTTAGGCCAAGCCCAAAGATAAGTAGGAATTAATTGGCTAGAAGAAGTATTTCAAAATTGGTGAAATAGCACGTCAAAAGGTCCTGCAGCAGAAGGAGTTGGCTTTGGAGGCTGGCGTAACTGGGGTGTGGGGGGGTGAAGGCAAGGCTGGAAGGTAGGCAAGGGTCAGAGCAGGTGGGACCTTGTAAATCCTGCTAAGAGTCTTGAGCTAAATCCTGATTAGCGTGGAGCTCCTGAACGACCACACTTTGTCTGGGCCTCAGTGGAGTTACCCCAGGCACAACTGCTACAGCTAGGAGAGGAGACACGTTCTTCCCATGGAGGATAGAGGCTACTGCTGAGCTAGGAACTCAACCCTCCTTCCCACTGTCTCCTGCAGAAGAAAGAGGATTCTACATAGTTCTGTTCTTATCAGCTCTCTGTCCTCTGCTGTAGTTAGAAGATGGCGATGTTCAGAAGAGACTGATGTTATGTGCTGAATGTTTATGTCCCCCCCCCCCCCCCGCCCCGAATTCATATGTTGAAATCCTGATCCTCAATGTGATGGTATTAGGAGCTGGGGCCTTTGGGAGGTAATCAGGTCATGAGGGCAGAGTTCTCGAAGATGGGATTAGTGCCCTCATAAGAAGAGACAGAGGGGGCGCCCGGGTGGCTCAGTCGGTTAAGCATCTGACTTCGGCTCAGGTCATGATCTCGCAGCTTGTGAGTTCAAGCTCCACGTTGGGCTCTGTGCTGACAGCTCAGAGCCTGGAGCCTGCTTCAGATTCTGTGTCTCCCTCTTTCTGCCCCTCCCCTGCTCACGCTCTGTCTCTCTCTCTAAAAAATAAAATATTTTTAAAAATTAAAAAAAAGAGGGGTGCCTGGGTGGCGCAGTCGGTTAAGCGTCTGACTTCAGCCAGGTCACGATCTCGCGGTCCATGAGTTCGAGCCCCGCGTCGGGCTCTGGGCTGATGGCTCAGAGCCTGGAGCCTGTTTCCGATTCTGTGTCTCCCTCTCTCTCTGCCCCTCCCCCGTTCATGCTCTGTCTCTCTCTGTCCCAAAAATAAATAAACGTTGAAAAAAAAATTTTAAAAAAAATTTAAAAAAAGAAAGGGAAGAGACAGAGAACTAGCTCCCTGTGAGGATAAAATGAGGCGTTGGCCATTTGCAAGCGGGAAGAGGGCTCTCCCAGAATATGACCGTGCTGGCACCCTGATCTTACACTTCCATCCTCCAGAAATGTGAGAAATTTCTGTTGTTTATAAGCCACCCAGTGTATGGTAATCAGTGATAGCAGCCCAAACTGACTAAGACAACTGGAAAACGTGGGCACTTCAGTGGCTCAGTCTATCAAGGTAACCAAGAGTCTGACCAAGCTGACCAAGAGTCTGTCAACCTAAACTCTTGGTTTAGGCTCAAGTCACGATCTCACTCACGGTTCGGGAGTTTAAGCCTCACGTCGGGTTCTGTGCTGGCAGCACAGAGCCTACTTAGGATTCTCTCTCTCTTCCTCTCTCTGTGCCTCTCCCCTGTTTGTGCACTCTCCCTCCCTCAAAACAAATAAATATTAAATTTTTTTTTAAAAAGACAACTGGCAAATCAAGAATTCATTCAGCACTACCTAATATTAACCTCAGGCACCACCATTAATTTTGGCATTGTCCAAACCACAGGAATTAAGATTAAGAAAACTATCCCCCCCGCTCCAAATTTCCAAGTTAAAAATGTCAGCATTTCCTTACATTCCTGAGACAGACACTCTGTTATTCTAGGGTGTTTCTTGAAATCAATTCTTTCATTTATTCATTCATCAAAGGTTTATGTACCTATTGTGTGGCAGACATGAAGGATAGGAAAGCAAGTAAGACTCAAGCCCCCGTGGGAGGCAGAATAATGCATCCTCAAAATGTCCTGGAACCTGTGAACATATTACCTTATGTGGCTGAAGAGTGTTTTGCAGATGTGTATAAGTTAAGGACCTTGAGTGGGGAGATCATCCTGGATTAGGCAGGTGGCCCCATATAATCAGAAGAGTCCATTTAAGAGTGAAAGAGGGAGACAGGAGGGTCAGAGTCAGAGAAGCAGTTGTAAGGACTGAGGGAGAGTAAGCGATGCATTTCCTGGGTTGGGGCCACAAGCCAAGGAACAAGGGCAGCCTCTGGAAGCTGGAAAAGGCGAGGATTGGATCCTCCACTGGAGCCACCAGAAAGGGATGGAGCCCTCCTAGCCTACCTTGCTTTTTAGCCCAGTAAGACCCTCTTGGGATTTCTCATCTTCATAACCATAAGATAACAAGTTTGTATTGTTTCAGACCACTAAATTTGTGATCATTTTTACACCAGCAGTAGGAAACAAATGCACTCCCCGTTCCAGCCAGAACCTGGCCCAGGACAGACATTTTAATCCCTCAGTTTCCCACTAGTGCCCAGATGCAGCCTCGTAGTCTCCCAACTCAGCAGTCCAGGGGGGGCACTCACTTACATCCTGCGGGGTGGATGCAACTCAGGGGTCTGTGCAACCACTTACCCCTGAGTGTGACCCCACCGGCATTGCTGTATACCCAAATATTAATTATGTGGATATTTCTTAATAATTCTTCTAGAGTGGGGTTTCTAAATTGGTTCTGCCCCCTGATTGCTGTGTCTCCTCGGGCAAATTACCTACATTCATTCCCGGGCTTCAATTTCATTACCTTTAAGATAATAATATCTACGTCCAGGATTGTGAAGCCTAGGTGACTTTGGTATTAAAGCATTAAAAATCATAACCTGGCACACAGGATGTGCTCAACAAATTTTAACATGGTCATGATGACTGCTATGATTATTCCCTACAGTGCTTAACATGAGGCTTAAAAGTCCTTTGGGGGCATGCCGTTTACAGTGTGGGACACACACTGGACGGGCAAGAGTGGGTGTCAGTGGACAAGGGCTAATCGGGGGGAGATTGAATTAGGGTGAGAGGGTCAAAATGGAATGAAGTGGGTGGGCTTGACAGATACGGCAGAAGTAAAACCACCAGACCGGTTGGTGAGTGGCATTTGGGGGTGGAGATGTGCCAGGAACGACAAAGTCAGAAGCCTTATGATGATGTGCTAATACGGCATGGAATGAATCCTTATTTTGCTTTTGTGCTCTCCTGCTCCCTGGTTTTTTCCTACTGCGGTCCTCTTTCCTGTCTTCCCATAATAAAGAAACATCATACAAATTAAAAAAAAAAAAAAAAGAGCAAAAGGAGGCACCAGATATAAAAGTGTAAACTATTTGGCAACATGTAGCAAAATAAGAGACTTCTTGTACCTGAATTTGGGCTTTTTCTTGCCACTATGTGGAGGAGGCATCATAATTGGGAGGAAAGAGGGAGTATAAGGCAAAAGAGGAAGAAAAAAATAAATAGAATTAAAATGTAGGAATTGATTTTTAGAAAAATAAATTAATGAGTAGCATAAGAAAGAGGTTTTTTATTTTTTTTTTTTTAAATTTTTTTTTCAACGTTTATTTATTTTTGGGACAGAGAGAGACAGAGCATGAACGGGGGAGGGGCAGAGAGAGAGGGAGACACAGAATCGGAAACAGGCTCCAGGCTCTGAGCCATCAGCCCAGAGCCTGACGCGGGGCTCGAGCTCACGGACCGCGAGATCGTGACCTGGCTGAAGTCAGACGCCTAACTGACTGCGCCACCCAGGCGCCCCAAGGTTTTTTATTTTTAATGCCTGTAATGAGTTTGGGCTGGAGGTGTAGGCAGCAGGTAGCAGAGAAACCAAGCCCTCTGTGCCTGTGCAGGGTATGGATGGGGACAGGGACTGACCGATGGGGAAGAGGGAAATGTTTTGGAGACAGAGGAGAGCTGGTTTCCAGGCCCCACTTTGCCACCAATGAGCATTTGAGCACGGAGTTTACCCGCAAGGATTCCATGAGGTAGCTCTTGTGTTCGTGGGATCTATAAAGTTCCAGGGAGCTGAAGGGAGGGGTACAGTCCCCAGAGGAGCCCATCTCGCTGGCATGTGAGTTGCCGCTAATATCTCACAGGCCTCACCAGCTGGAGGGTAGCTAAAGGGAACCACCTTCTCCCAAAAGGATGTACATGCCCTTCTGCCTCTGTCCTCCCAAAGTGACTCCTATGAAAGCTGGAATGTGTCTGAGCTGGCCTGCCAGGAATTGCTGAATGGTGGAGTTTATTTCTGCATGAAACAAAACACCTATTTTTTCCCCCCATTCTGCCTGGGTCCATGATTTGGCTGTATTTAGCAGAAGAAAGGCAGGGAAAAGGCACACTTTGAAATTGTAGCAAGCATTTGAGCAGATTGAATTTAATTTTGGATACAAATGTCCAGGAAAAGTCTCCCTTGGCTCCCGCTTGTGGTTCACTGAGGCATAAGGTGATGCTCCATCGAAAGGCCTGCTGATCTCAGCCAGTGCCAGCTGATAATGACAAAGTGCAGGAGGAGGGGGCGGTAGGCTGAGCCCAAGGAGGGATGCTCTTCCCCAGGATGCTTCCAAAGACTCTGCCCAGCTCCACCGTGCATGGTGGGACAGAGGGCAAGAACCTGAGAGCTGCTCGAGTCCCAGCTTGGCAATAAACATGCTGCATAGCCTTTTCCCACAGCTTAGGTTTGATTTTCCTGGTCCATGAAATAAAGGGACTGGAATAGATGAGCTATAAGATCTTTTCTTCCTGATGTTTTAGGATTCTGACATTTGGAGCATCTATAGATGCTGGAAAGGAATGCCAGCCAAATGTGTAGGTTAAAATTTGGCACAACTATTTGGGAGGGCATTAGCTTCCAAATGTTTTAAGGTACATGCCCTTGGCCAGGTGTCAATTCTTGGGATGTATCCTGTGGAAATACTAGCATAAGTATGCAAGCATGGATGTTTATAACTGCAAAACATAAAAAACAACTTTTGTGTCTACTAGTAGGGAAGTGGCTAAATAAATCTACGATACAACCACAATAAAGAATGCACATCCATATGTACTAAAAAATAAAAATATCCCAAATATAACTTTAAATGAAAAAAATTAAATTGCTGAGTAAAAATTATATATAGTGTGATTACATTTTTCTGAAATGAAATCCAGGTATGTGTAATGCATATTATATTTAGTTATATATTTATATGCATATGCCTAGAGAAAAAGTTTCACACCAAAAGTAATGTGGCTTCCTGTGGGGCTGCAGAGTTCAGTATAGTAGCCACGTGTAACTACTAAGTTCAAAATATAGCTGGTGTAACTAGGAACTGGATTTTAAAATTTTATTTAATTTTGGGATGCCTGGGTGGCTCAGTCAGTTAAGCTTCCGACTCTTGATTTTGGCTTAGGTCACGATCTCATGGTTCATGAGTTCGAACCCTGCATTGGGCTCTGCGCTGGCAGCATGGAGCCTGCTTGGGATTCTCTCTCCTCTCTCTCTGCCTCTCTCTCTCTCTCTCTCTTTCAAAAATAAATAAATAAACTTTAAAAATAAAGTTTAATTTAATTTTAACTACTTCATATTTAATTTAAAAACGGGTACTTCAACTGTATGTTTTGTGAAATCTAAATACAAATCAAGTATTTTCAATAAAAGTTTAGCATCCAAATTGAGATGTAAGTGAAAAGTACACACCAGATTTAGAAGACTTAGTACCAAAAGTAGTAAATATCTCCATAATAATTGTATATTTTATGAATAATTTGTTAATGTTGATTATATGTTGAAGTAGTAATATTTGGGATACATTACTTTAAATAAAATATATCTTTGAAATTAATTACACCTGTTCCTTTTTACTTTTTTAATGTGGCTACTAGAAAACTTTAAATTACATATATGGCTCACATTATATTTCTACTGAGTACTGCTGCTTTGGGAAGTGGAATAGCAGAGAAGCTAGACTAACTTTTTATTTATATACTTTCATATTGTTTCATATTGTTACAGTATTGTTACAGCTTTGCCATCACGTTATTATAAAGTGGAACTCTCATTGTGGTATCTCTGTGATTTTCCAGCATCTTCTGATTGCTTGACCCTTTTTTGGATGACTGCTATCCTCAGCAAGGATACCTCTGCCTGACAACCATCCCAGCTGTGTTGGAAAAGGGTTGTTTCTCAGAGAGTAGGAGTTAAGCCCAAGAGAGGGAAAAAAAAGAGAAATAATCCTTAAAGAAATCTCCCCTGTTCTCTCCTGCTCCCTCCTTCTCCTGTATCAAGATTCCCCAAAGCTTTAGGGGATCTTTAGTCCTACGCTGAACTTCCTACCTCACTAAATGACAAGGCCAGGATGTTAATGTTCCCCACACAGACACGTCTGCATTATACATAAAGATGTCTGTGTTACACATAAACACATTATGGCTGTAACAATATCACTTTCAAAGGAGCACTAATCCGCTGAAGTCATCGAGTCAGAAAACATTTGTTTCTCCATGTCTTGTGTCTGAGCTGTGTGTGAGAGAGAATAGTAGGAAGGAGGGAAGGAGGAAGGATGGAGGGAAGGACAAAAAGTGACAGAGTGCACTTAATAAAACCCTTCTTTGCAGAGGCAGCTTTTCAAATTGTGCCTCTGGTTTCTTATTTGTTTGCTATGGTGTCACTCCCCTATACAATTTTCTGTTTAAAAACATTGATTATAATATTTTCTTTTTTTTTTAATCTTTATTTATTTTTGAGAGAGAGACAGAGCGTGAGCAGGGGAGGAACAGAGAGAGGGAGACATAGAATCTGAAACAGGCTCCAGGCTCTGAGCTGTTAGCACAGAGCCCGACGCGAGGCTTGAACTCATGAACCTTGAGATCATGACCTGAGCTGAAGTCGGCCCCTTAACAACTGAGCCACCCAGGCGCCCCTGATTATAATCTTTTCTATACATACTGACAGATATACAGATGACCCTAGTCATAATTTTGGGTATGACGTTGGGTTTGAATGGATGTCATAAGGTGATGGTGGAGAAAAACTCAGCTGTGGTTCTCAAGGTCGAGGAAATAGCTCCATGCTCCCCCAAAACCCCAATTACCCATATCTCCCTAGATCATGTCTCCCTAGATCATATTCACTTGTTTCTATTTGTCTTCCTTGCTAGGCACCTCTGTTCCCAGTACTTAGCACAGAGTCTTACAAAGAGTAGGCTTTTAATAAAAGTTTGTTGGTTGAATGAATGGAAGAATGAATGAAGAAATAAACAGCCCTACCCGTCAAGGGTCAGTCTTATCTAAAACATTAATGAAATTAGAGTTTCATCTCAAAAATGGACTTTTAAAATTTTCCATCTTGTTTACACTGTGTTTATTAAATACCTATTATGGGCTAAAAGCTTGCTAAGCCCATATTTTACCCACACACACACATACACACATACACACAAGGTCCCTGCCCTTATGAAGTTTACAGTCTGGGGAGAGAGGGAAGGCAGAGGTCAGGCATAAATACACAAAATTAAAAATTACAAATGGTAATAAGTGTTCCCAAAGATATGATCAGGGATGATGACAGAGAATAAAGGAAGGGGCTATGCCAGTTTAGCCAAGCCAATTTTTCTCTTCTCTGAAAAAGTGACATTTAAGCCAAAGCACTGAGGATTGGGAGTCAACTATTGAATAAACAAGTTAGGGTTGGGAGGGGTACAGAAGACAGGAAGAGTCTTCCACACACCCAGGAGCAACACTTGCTGCTTCTGTGACTTGCCATCCAAATGTGCTCTGTAATTCGAACGTGACTTGATTCATGTGGGTGTTAGGGCCCATACTAATTTGCATGCCTGGCTAGGTGTGGGAGTCTGTTGGGACCCACATGCTCAGAGTGTAAAGAGGCTGATTTCCCTTATTAGAAGGGCCATGTGATTGTAAGGGGGGGTGTTCTGGCAGTGGGCTGAGGAGTGGTTGGCATTAGGCTGGTAATTTCATTCCCTTGTTTTCAAGGTTGTCTCATATTTCTTTAACATTAGCTTCTGCTTTTCAGATCTCTCACTAATCAAGTTTTATTTTATTTATTTATTAAAAAAATTTTTAATGTTTATTTATTTTTGAGAGAGAGAGAGAGAGAGAGACAGAGCATGAGTGGGAGAGAGGGAGACACAGAGTCTGAAGCAGGCTCCAGGCTCTGAGTTGTCAGCACAGAGCCTGATGTGGGGTTTGAACCCATGAGCTGTAAGATCATGACCTGAGCCGAAGTCAGACGCTTAACCGACTGAGCCTCCCAGGTGCTCCAAGTTTTATTTTAAATATGTATATTCCTGTTGTCAGTAGTTAAATTGGATTCATAAGAGAGAGAATTCTTACTTTTCACCTTATACTCCTTATCCCTTTTGACTACTTTAAGATAGGAGTTTTTATAACTTATAAAACTAGTAATACATACAATTGTAAGCTATATATACAGTTGTTTAACATGTAACCCTATGACTATGGATGGGAACTGGTTTTCTTCTGATTATTAATGCAATATAAGCTCAATGAATTTAGATTTGGAAAACTCAGAAAAAAATAAAAAATAAAGTAAAATTCTCCATAACTTCATCATGTAAAGATTACCACTGATAATGTCTTGTTATATTCTTTCCCAATGCCTTTTTAGAAATAGGATCAAATTCTACTTGTTAATTTCTAAAGCTGGCTTTTAAAAACTCAATATATGTAGAAACCTTTCCATGACAATAAATGCTGAGCTTTTGTATGGATATATCATCATTTAAGTTAATGGACATTTAGGTTGCAATTTTTACCACACAATTAACTTTTAATCTAAATTTTTATGAAATTTTATGTGTCTGTCACCATCCAGAGGTTTTGCCTGATTCCTCACTATTCAGCAAACAAAAGTGATTCTTACTTGGCAATCAAAAAATAGGATTTTCTTTGCAAGTACATAATTAAGTACTTCAGGTAAGTTCCAATGAGTGCAAACTAGATGTTTGAAAATCTAGATCAAATTCAGGACTGTTTCCTAACCAAATCAAATTCAGGACTGTTTCCTAACATCGCTAAGCAATTTAAACTGCAAGTTTCACCCTTTCAAAATTCCCTTCAAGTTTCCCTAAAAATGCCCTTTCTTAAAATATCAACTTCTCAGAAGGTTGGTGGTGAGGGGTAGGGAACCATGCCCCCTGAAGTATCTAATGCTTTAAGACTAGCTCATGTCTGTTGCTTGGAGGTGGTGGGGTGAGGCGGGGGGATGAGTACTCCCCCAGAGTCCATTGCTCTCGTCACAGCTGTTACCCTGTGACCAACATGTCAGGCAGGTGAGGAGGGCAGGACAAGAGGCAAAGTTCCACATGCCTAGGAATCAGAAGTGTGTAGGTTGGAAGGATTCTAGTCGTTGGAAGCCCCCACATGGCAGGACTCGAAAAAGAGAACCTCAACCAGTCTCTCCAGCAAAACAGAACATCAGCCAGGGCTGGGATCTTGCAAGATCTTCATGCAAGATCAGCCTGCCTCAAGCCAGGGAATACACAACGATTCGCCCCACCTTCAAACCTGATGTTCCCCTTAGTTACAATCCTGTGATTTCCAAAAGACTATTTTCTGTTTCTTTTCAGCTATAGCAACCTGCTCTCTTAAATAGCTTCTTTATCTAGTGGGGCAATTACAGTCTGTGACTAACAGCTGTGGTTCATAAACATGAGTTTCACTGTTTGGGTCAGTAGTTCTTAGCCTTTTCCGAACGGCAACTCCCCCAGCTGATCTTGGCATTAAGAGAAGCACCTCTCCCTCAGCACTCTGATGGGTACTCAATAGTGCAGTTTACTGGTGGAGGGTTCTGTTTTCCCATTATAAAGGAGGTGACATTTTTATTAAGTTGCAAGTCCTGGCATCTAATGCCAAACATATTTCTGGATGTTGGTTTTATTAGTGGTTTTAACTTTCCCCATTGAGTTTTTCTTTGTATTCCAAATAGCCATGTCTTTCTTTTAGAAAAAAAGGTCCTTTCAAAAAGTAGTTCTTCACTGTAAAACTTGAAGGAGAAAATCTGCAAGATCTAAGGCTTGATGGTGAGTTCTTAGACCTGACACCAAAAGCACATTCCATAAAAGAAAATAAAAAGATAAATCACACTTCTAAAGAATTAAAAGCTTTTGCTGTGTGAAAGACTATGTAAAGAGGAGGAAAAGACAAGCTTCAGACTAGGAGAAAATATTATTTGCAAACCACACATCTGACTAAGGATTTGTATCAAGAATATATAAAGAACTCTCAAATTTCAACAGGAAAAACAAACAACCTAATTAGAAAATGGACAACAGAAGAGCCGTAGCATCAAAGAGGGTATACAGACAGCAAATGAGCACATGAAAAGTTGTTCACCATCACTAGCCATTAACGAAATGCATTTGACCATGATGAGATACTACTACACATCTATTAAGGTAGCTAAAGTAAAAAAAATAACGACAATGCCAATGCCAAATGCTGACAGGGAATCAGAGAAATTGGATCTCTCATACATGCCTGGTGGGAACGTAAAATGGTACATTGACTCTGGAGAATAGGTTGGCAGTTTCTTAAAAAAACTAAACATAGGGGCGCCTGGCTGGCTGAGTCAGTGGAGCATGTGACTCTTGATCTCGGGGTCATGAGTTTGAGCCCCACATTGGGTGTAGAGATTACTTATATAAATAAAAACTTAAAAAACCTAAACATAGACTTTCCATATGACCCAGCAAATTATCCCTGGGCAGTTACGGAGAGAAATGAAAAAAACCTGAACACAAATATTCATAGCAGCTTTATTGGCGATAGCCAAAATGCGCAAAATGCTAAAACATCCATCAATAAATAGTTAAACTATGGTCTGCCATACCACGGAATCAAACTCAACAACAACAAAAAAGCCAACTATTGATATATGCAACAACCTGGAAGGACCTCGAGGGCATTATGCTGAGTGAAAAAAGCAAATCTCCAAAGGTCACATACTGTATGATTCCATTTATATCACATTTGTGAAATTATAGAGATGGAATTCTAGAGATGAGCAGGAGGTGGGGAAGGAGGAAGCTTAGTGTGGCTATAAAGGGTAGTATGAGGGAGATCTTTGTAGTGGTAGAATGGTTCTGCATCTATATTGCAGTGGTGCTCACACAAATCAACACATGTAATAAAATCACACACACACACACACACACACACACACACACACACACACTGTACCAATGTCGATTTCCTGGCTTTCATATTGTACTATAGTTAAATAAGATGTAACTACAGAGGGAAATGGGTAAGGGTATCCAGGACCATTCTGTGCTATCTTTGCAACTTTCTGACTCTGGAATTGTTTCAAAATAAAAATTTTTCTTTAAAGAAATTCATGCTTAGTGTAGAAAATTTAGAAGGTGTAGGAAAAAATATGAAGAATACGGTTTTAAAATTCATACCCTTTTGATATATGTATTTGTTTTAGAATGTTAGAGTTTATTGCTTAATTTTTGATTTGAGATAAAAGTCACTTAACATAAAATGTCATTTTAACTTTTTTAAGTGTACGATTCAATGGTGGTTTTGGTTTATTCACCATATTGTGCAACCATCACCATTGCACAATTCCAAACATTTCCATGAGCCAAAAGGAAACTCCATATCCATTAGGCCCTTTTCCCTCCCCTGCAATAACTAATCTACTTTCCACATCCCGTATGATTTTACATTTACAAAGTGTGCCTATACGTGGAATCATACAACATATGGTCCTTTGTGACTGGCTTCTTTCACTAAGCATAATATTTTCAAGGTTCATCCATGTAGTAGCCTGTATAAGTACTCCATTGCCTTTTGTGGTTGAATGATATTCCACTGTATGGATATATTTAATTTTTATTTTTGATAAAAATTTTTCTTTGTTCCTTTACTTCAGGATCTGTTTTAGATAGTTTAGTGAACTCTCTCCAGCCTGGACTGCTGACCTGTGACCTCCCATTATTCAAACCAAGGCTGACACATGTGGGCATCTGGAGCTTTATTCCCTCACTTCTCAGCCTCACCTCCTAAAATAAAGATGCTCCATCAGGTAAGTTGTTAACTGGGACTCACAAGGTCTATGCAGGGGAGGATGTCCTTGTGGCCCATCAGAGATGATAAGCCAAGTCAAATGAATGGTGTCAGGGCGGGAGGGATGGGAGACAGCCAGCCTGTCTATGAACAGCAGAGCAACTTTAGTAGCTCCTGGTCACAGGCTTGACCCACCTCTCTAGAACAAGGAGCACTAAATATTTTTCCCAAAGCAATATTTTGCTAGCCTGTTTTGGAAAAACAAACGTGTTGCCAGAGTGTCCCAGCTCTCCACATTGTGCTCCTGAGTCTAGAGCTGTCTGTCCTACAGTGTTGCGGTCACCTGCTCTCTATTAAGCATTCTTTCCTTCTGTCACTGGTGTCAGAACTGGGCTGAGTTGACTGTGCCCATAGTACACTGGTGTCTTAATGAATGTGAAGCCTATTTACTGAGCCCTTTCAATGCGTAGGCCCTGGACTGAGCCCCTTTTTAAAATTTTTTCAATGTTTATTATTTTTGAAAGACCGAGCGTGAGTGGGGGAGGGGCAGAGAGAGAGGAAGACACAAAATCCGAAGCAGGCTCCAGGCTCTGAGCTGTCAGCACAGAGCCCAACATGGGGCTCGAACTCACAAACAATGAGATCATGACCTGAGCCAAAGTTGGATGCTTCCCCAACTGAGCCACCCAGATGCCCCTGAACTGAGCCGTTTACATTTATCATCTTGGTTTAGTCTCACAGCAATTCCATCAACCAGGAGCTGTTCTTATTCCCATGGTAAGATTCAGAGACAGGGGCTTAAAGAGTTTTAGGGTCCAGTCCAAGATCATCTCACCACTGAGTGGCTTGGCTAGGATGCAACAGTGTCCTATTAATCATCCAAGTGTGCTGAGAGCATAGATCCTGGAGCCAGTTCAAATCCTTGCTCCCTGTTCATTAGCTATTTGGATTTGCCTCCATTTCCCTATCTGTAAAATGGGACTAATAATAATACCTACCTCATAGCGTTGTAAAAATTAACTGCATGTATCTGTGTACAGTCTGAGAGCTATGTGCCATGTGAGTGATCACTGTTGTCATAGTCGTTGTTAATATTACAGTGACTCTTAAAAATAGGAGAATGAGGCAGGAAACAAACAGATGACCCAAATAGACACCATTTCGTGTTGCTTCATGAGATTTCTCCTGGCCAAGTAACACAAGATGTGCTGCCTCCAGACTGCTGCTCCCAAACCCAGGGGCTTTCAGCAACCAGCAAAGTGAAGCCAGCCATTTGCAAAGCCAAATTCTTTAGGTCAGCGATGAGTCTATTAACAGGAAAGGGGACTAAGTGGGGATAACTCTTTCTCATGAGAGCCAGCAATGGATTTCCTTTGAAAAAGTATATTATGTGGCCACCCAGAACCTTGCCTTTTGTATATATTTGCTTAGGAGCATCCAGTGCTCATATTTTGTGTACCTCTATTATCACAACACACCATGGATTATCAGTGCTACAGGAAATACAGCCATTAGTGCCTTTAAACCTAACCAGATTAGAGAACCAATTCCAGAAACTCTACAACCAATACAGAAAATTCATCTTTAAGATTTGGTTCTTCTAGAGGCATCTGGGTGGCTTAGTTGGTTAATCATCTGACTCTTAATTTCAGCTCGGGTCATGATCTCACAGTTCGTGAGTTCGAGCCTCACATTGGGCTGTGTGCTGACAATGCAGAGGCTGCTTGGGATTCTCTCTCCCTCTCTCCTTCTCTCTGCCCCTCCCCGACTTGTGTGCTCTCTCTCCTCTCTCTCTCTCTCTCTCTCTCTCTCTCTCTCTTTCTCAAAATAAATAAGTAAATAATTTTTTAAAAGATTTTTAAATCTAGATAGAGCAGCTCTAGATATCTATAGGTTCAAAAGGATAACATGAGACATTACCTGCCTCACAGTGGGTTAGTTGCAAAGATTAAGAGCCCTGGTGTTGGTTGAGCCTTTCCTAACTCCTCTAAATTGGCAGTTATCAAGCAAATGATCGTTTCAGTCAGGGCCCAAATTGGATTCAATCTGAAATGCCGTCAACGGCCCTGTGAAGGACTTCTTTTTGAGAGGCCCTGACTTGGCTGAAAGAAGATAGGCCAGGCTTAGCTGAACCAGATGGCCCTCACTGAACTCAGGGAGCTACAAAGAAAGGACTTTTCGGGCAAGCTTCAGACTAGGGTCTTACATACAGTAAGAATGTCCTGCCGACATAGGGCCATGTGCCATCTTTATAGCACTGAGTCCCTCCCTGCACAAACTCCAGGCTCCCATGGCCTTCAGGAAGGACAGGGTTTACAGCTGATCTCGTTTAGGAAAGAGAGGCTCTTACCAGAATCCCTGAGTACAAGCAATGCCTGGTTTTTGTGGGAGGGGGGAGGCAAATATACACTTAGGACTGGTGTCCAAGAGAAGTGCTCTTAGAATTCTCAGGATCTTTTTTTTTTTTTTTTTTCATCTCTATTAAGAATGAGATGTCTTTAAGATTTTGGAAACTTGTCTTTATGTGGTTCTTATCCATATTCCCAATCCATGTACGAGTAGAAGATACTAATTGAACTCTTTTATCTTATGATGAAGAAGCTGAGGCCCAGTGTCAGACAGCCATACAGTAATGAAGGCCCAGAACCCAAGACTGCTGACCTCAGTCCAGTTTTCAACCCTCAGAGCCACACTGCTGAAAGATGATTCTAAATTTTTTTTTTTCAACGTTTATTTATTTTTGGGACAGAGAGAGACAGAGCATGAACGGGGGAGGGGCAGAGAGAGAGGGAGACACAGAATCGGAAACAGGCTCCAGGCTCCGAGCCATCAGCCCAGAGCCCGACGCGGGGCTCGAACTCCCAGACCGCGAGATCGTGACCTGGCTGAAGTCGGACGCTTAACCGACTGCGCCACCCAGGCGCCCCTAAAAAGCCCTTCTACGTAGTTTGTTCCTCCTCTCTGCCAAGGCTGGTGGGTGCCCTCCTGGCAGATAATTTTATCCACACACTGTTCAGAGTGCTCTGTAGCATGTTCCACCACAAACTAGAGCTTCTGCCCAGATGGGGAGGGAGTAACTCAAGGTCGGTATGAGAACCGAAGTGATTAAAAGCCTCAACAGAGCAATCCTGCTGATTCAGAATGACTAGAGAATGGTCTTTCTGATTATCTAACGTTTCCACTCATGTTTGTTCAATGAATGAATATATGGGATGTTGAAATATAAAGCCAGCAATGCTACTGAATTTAATTCGATCTTTCTTCCCGTCGTGTGTCAAGGTCATCATGATGAGTATGGGTTTACTGTTCTGGAGAATTCAACCAATAGAGAACAGGGTTGCCCATTTTAGGTAATTTTAGGTAATTTGCTAACCCTGTTGTAGAAGGTGAGGGTGACCAAGCTTGTTCTTCTCTCTCTCTTTTAAAAAGTGAATCCTTGGGGGGTGCCTGGGTGGCTCAGTCGGTTAAGCCTCCGACTTCGACTCGGGTCATGATCTCACGGTTTGTAAGTTCGAGCCCCGCATCCGGCTCTGTGCTGACAGCTCAGAGCCTGGAGGCTGCTTCGAATTCTGTGTCTCCTCTTCTCACTGCCCCTCCCCCACTTGTGCTCTGTCTCCCTCTGTCTCTCAGTAATAAATAAACGTTAAAAAAAAATTTTTTTTTAAAAGTGAATCCTCAGACTAACTTGGATGTAAATTAAAAATAAAACAAACAAAAAAGACATAGAGGTCTTAAAAGAAAAATATGTAAATAAGTAAATAAAGTAAAATACCCCCAAAGATTAAAAAAAAAAAAAAGTGAATCCTTGGAGCACCAGGGTGGCTCAGTTGGTTAAGTGCCCAACTCTTGATTTCAACTCAGGTCATGCTCTCATGGTTCATGGGATTGAGCCTCAAGTTGGGCACTGTGCTGACAGTGAGAATCCTGCTTAGGATTCTCTCTCTCCCTTTCTCTCTGCCCCTCCCTTGATCACACTCTCGTGCTCTCTCTCTCTCTCTCTCTCTCTTAAAAAAGCGAATCCTCATATCAGTCCACTTATCTTCCACTCATCCTGTTCTTCATAATAACATCTTAAGGAATGTACACACACACACACACACACACACACACACACGCCTAGTATCTGAGCCTTTAGTTGATTGGACCATAGTTAGCCAGTTGTTAGGACCATCACACAGAGGATTACGTCTTAAACTTTCCCCCTGAATTCTCTATTTACAAGACGGGAGACATGCCATGGGTCATGCAATTCTTTTTACTCCGTTTAGGAACATGAACCTTGAAGCCAAGAGGCAGAAACCAGCCCACTGACACAACTGATGACTACACACAGAGCCACTTGGTGATGGCTTCAAGAAAATGATGTCAGTTTTTAAAAATAATTTTTTAAAATTCCAATGACCAGTTAGTTACAGCTTAAATTTTTACATGTTTTTTTGAGCAGGCAATGAATTAAGCACAAGGAAGAGTAAGCAAAGAAATATGTTCAGTAAATTAAATAATAGAGGCTTTTACTGACACCATTCTTTTAACTTACTGCTTTTCAACTTAAGCTAAATGTTTTAAACTTTTTAAAATAATTTTTATACAAATCGAGATTTTATCTACATTCAGGTAGATTCTCCTGGCTTATGTCCAAAAGACTTGGTCCTTTTGAAAGTAGGATTCTTTGCTTTTCTTCGAGTACTTATTATCATCTTTTGCTTGTCAGGAATTATGGCAAGTATCGAGGCTGCAAAGGAGTAAGACACAGCCCCTGTCCTATGGGGACTGACATGGAAACTAAATGCTCAAACTAGGGGTGCCCGGGTGGCTCCGTTGGTTAAGCGTCTGACTTTGGCTCAGGTCATGATCTTAAGGTTTGTGGGTTCGAGCCTCACGTTGGGCTCTGCTTTGACAGCAAGGAGACTGCTTAGGATTCTCTCTCTTTCTCTCTCTCCCTCCCTGTCCCTCCCCTGTTCAAACACTTGTTCTCTCTCTCAAAATAAATAAACAAACTTAAAAAAAAAACAGTGACAGGAGAAAGTAGCATCGTTCTCTACATGAACGTTGGGCTCTGTGCTGACAGCCTGGAGCCTGCTTCACATTCTGTGTCTCCCTCTTTCTCGGCCCCTCCTCCACTCACACTCTGCCTCTCTCTCGCGTGCTCTCTCTCTCTCTCTCTCTCTCAAAAATAGATAAACATTAAAAAAAATTAAATGCTGAAACATTTTCTCACTGTCACATCATTTTCCTTCTTCGTCTTCAATCTACGCTTTATAATCTTCCTTACACGTCCTACGGTTTCTCTACAGGGTTTATACATACTTTCTCTACTTGGTTCTCTTTAGGATGTACATGTCATTCAATTTGACCAACTTTGGTTAACCAATTTAACCAAAAATGCTGCTGTGCATTTTTTCTTTCTTTAACTTTTTTTTTTTCCTCCTGGAGTCTTTCTTTGGCCCTAGCTAGCAATCTGAAATATTGAGGAGCTAAACTGAGAAGGGTCTGCTTGTCACAGGTGTCCCACACAGGTCTCACTGGTAAGGGTTTTATTATATCTTTCTTTCCCAAGTTTGTTCTAGGCTACTTATCCCTAAATTGTCTTCTTTCATATTAATGAACCATCATTCTTATCCACAAAGCATTATTCATAATAGTTAAGAAAAAAAAAAACCAGAAGTAACCTGTATCTTCATCTGTAGGGAGGTAGTTAAATAAACTATGGCATATCCATGCAATAGAGCCCACTTGATGCTTTAAAAAGAATGAGAGGTCCCTAAAACTGTGGAACACGTAAAAAGCAGAGGTTAAAATGGTGGTTGTTGGAGGCTGGGGCTTGGAGGAAAGGGGGAGATGTTGGTCAAAGTGTACATAGGTTTATGTGGGATGAGTGAGTTCTGGAGATCTAATGGACAGCATGTTGACTATAGTTAATACTGTATTGCATCTTGAAATTGGTAAGAGTGGATGTCACCACGTGCAAAAAATGGTAACCATATGAGATGATTGATATGTTAATCAGCTTGATTGTGGTCATCATTTCACAATGTACACATAAACCAAAACAACATGTTGAACACCTCACGTATATGCGATTTTTATTTGTCAAGCATAGCTCAATAAAACTGGGTGGAGGGGGAAATGAGAGGTCTGTATGACCAGGTATCTGTGATACATTGTAACATTTTTAAAAAGCAAGTTATAGAACAATATGGGTTGTATGACCCATTTAAAAATACATATGTGAAACTGTATAAAGTGTATCTGAATGCCCGCATATGTACACACACACACACACACACACACACACACACACACAGTATTTGAATGAGAAAATTCTAGGAGATAAACAGATGTAACAGTGGGGAGTCTAGCAAGCGAAGTAGGTGAGGAACAGATGAAGGAGGGATGCACTTTTTAATAATGCACTTTTGTATTCATTCTTTTAACAATGAATAGATATAGTTGTTATAAGTAAATAAATAAAAAGAAGAATATAGCATTTTCCTAGGTATTTCAAAACTATGTATTCTTCTAGGCTTGCACAGCTGGTTTAGTTTTCATTTACTTTGATCATACACTTACCTCCTCTCTTATAGCTGGAGGGCATTAAGGCTCCCAGACTGACAACTGTGTCCCCACCTTCCCCTCTGCTGCCTCTCCAGATTCCCCGTCCCTCGGGATAATGCAGACTATGTTTCGTTCGGACTCATTGTCTGAACTGTACATTGTTCTTGGAAATCTTGGTCACGTGATAGATGGACTTGTCCTGGAAGATCTATCCTCCAGTCCCTGAAAGGAAGCCAGAGTGGTATTGTTCTCATCTCACAGATAAAGAAACTGAGGCACAGAAAGTTGATGGGGGCTACGGGCTACCTACACCACATGAGAAGTTAAAAGTAATGGGATGTTGTGGAAAAGGTGTTGGGTTCAAAGCCTGGAGTCCCAAGTTAAAGTTCTTGACATACTACATTTTATTTAAGCAAAATTTTGACTCCCTAAGCCCCAGTTTTCTTGTTGGTGAAATGATTATAATACCTGCCTCCCAGAGTAGTATTATTACATGAGAGTATTTAAATTTTTTTTTTGCATATGGTAAAGCACCGTATGTATCATAGAAGGACCAACCACAGGAAATTAGTTATGAGTAAGTCAGACCACTGTAGTTGCATATACAACTAGGCTTTTGTTTGTTTGATTTTCTTACACTCGAAACACAAATTTAAAAATGTCTTTCAAGAATCTTAGAAATCTTTTTCCTTTAAACTCAAGCTTTATTTTTCCCCACCCCAAATATTTCTCCTCATGCCTTTTAAAAGAGGCACAAAAGTATCAATTCCACAAGGAAGGCAACAATGCTCTGCTAGAATGCCATACCAAATTGGATAGAAGTCTAAAAGCAGATTAAAGTTGTTTCAAATGCTTCAAAGAGGAGGAAAAATCTAATCCCCCAAGCCTTCTTTAAATCCATATTCCTTAATATCAGAAAATTTCCCAAGTCTTTTAAAAGGCCCAAATATCATTTTACAGTTTGGAGTAGTAATGGAAAACACTTCCCCATTTTTAAGAACATTCTTCCTTCCTTAAAAAAGGGCTCAGTAAAGCTGGGTCCCCCTCATGAAGGAACTGGGCCCACGAGTTGCCTGCCTTAGCAGGGAGTGGGGCAGCCATCCCCAGGGCCCTGAGCCTGGAGCTGAGGGCTAATTACTACCTGGAGAATTCCTTCAAGAAGCAGTGTCAGGCATTTCCCTGTTATTTCTGGGCGAGATCTGCGTGTCTGTCATTGTGTGGAAGAATGCCCAGTCCCTCCACTATGTAACACTGAAGGAAAGAAAGTTTCCAAATGAGAAGAAAAACAAGGCTTGTTAAGACAGAACAAGTAGGACCATTCTCACTGCTTTAGAAAACTTCTTCTTAAGCTGTCTTCACCTGCCCAGAGAGGCCAACTCTTTTCCTGAAACACTTTTCCACCAGGAAAAGAATCATCTTCCCTTGCTGACCTATGGAAACAATTCTAAGAGCCCCAATTATAACAATGAATATTGATTGAGATTAACCAGGTATCAAACACTTTGCCAAAGGTTTTACATGCTGTATCTCATTCAATCCACTCAATAGCCTTGAGACAGGTAACGATTATTAGCCCCATTCTAGAGATGAAAAAGTTGAGGTCTAAAAGGCTAATGCAGCAGCCAAGTGACAAATAGCTACTTAAGTGATTGAGCAGGTGCACAAGCCTAGATCTTTCTGACTCTGAAGTCTATGCTAAAACAACAATGCACTGCCTAAATACAGCTCCCAGGCAAGTATGGAGAGGGCCCATATCGAACACTTCTGTTCTACGTTCTAGCTGAAATTTTACTACAATTAACAATAGCAGCCTGTGTCCCTGGTAAGCGTGCTGAGTGATTTACATGCCTGGTCTCATTTAATGCTTTCCAGCAGGTTTAAGTGGAATAAATAGGCTACCCTGACGCTAGAAATACTTTCTGCCTCTTCTTCAGAATTTTCTTTTCTCCTTTTCTCCTGTCTTTTTCCTTCTCTCTCTCTCTTCATCTCTGAGATGTCGAGTGCATTCTGGTTGCATTTTGACCTTGCCTCCAGCCTGGCCTAAATTGCAAACCTTGTCATGAAGAAGATAGTGAAGGGAAACATCTTTTCAGGTATCTTCTACTTTAGTAGAAGAAGTTTGGGGGAGGGGGGCGTGGGGGGAGGGGTTACAAGCGTCCCTCTCTG
The DNA here is from genome assembly GCF_022837055.1 of Prionailurus viverrinus. NCBI lineage: Eukaryota > Metazoa > Chordata > Mammalia > Carnivora > Felidae > Prionailurus > Prionailurus viverrinus. The sequence continues at coordinate 86,955,580 of NC_062570.1, forward strand.
CTCTCCGTCTTCAGGACACCTCCCTGCGGACGGTGCCAGAACGGTGACCTCAGACCACAGCCTGAACGCTGATTACAAGTAATCCAGCTCCCGAGGTGATAGAGTGTCCTTTCTTAAAAAAGGAGATAAAAATAGCTAAGAAACAACACTTTCCTTAGTTCTCTGAAAGGTTGGCATCCTTCCAGGATAGACTTATGTACTTTTTGTACTTGGAGGAAAAAAAGAGATGGGATTTGATCCAAGAATGGTCCTACAAACGAGAGAAATATGGAGCGAGCAGCTGGAGCTGGGCAGCCAAGTGGTACCACCAGCTGCAGGCCCATTAATTAACATTCCCTGGTATGTAGCATCTCCAGTGACCTTGATCCTTGTTGAATTCACAGAGATAATTTTTACAGAGCCTCTACTTTTCTCGCTGCAGTGTATTTATCCAAGGAGTACCTTGCATTTTTCCCCCCATATCTCCCAGCAGTAAATTTATTCTAATTGCAAAGAGATATAGCAAAAGCCTGATTGAACACTTGGCAGTTTATAGAGATTTATTTCTGAGGCTTAAAGGGGGTTTTTAGAGTGTGTGACTAGAGCAGGATTGAGGGGAGCTAGGGAAAGGAGCCCAAGAGAAAATGTAGATTTAATGGATCTATAAAATGACCCCTCTAGATAAATGCTTGTTCCAAAGATGCTTAAACAGCCTGACCCAAACCGGGGTCTGTGACAGCCAGTCTGACATGAGGTGTCTGAAGCATCACATATTTCTCTATGGGTTTTCAGGTTTCCATATGAAATTTGTTATTCCCCAGGCAGAGGTGGGAGAGGGGTGAATCTGTTTTCCAGAGGGAAGAAGTATATTTAACTAAAAATTTCCAAGTACTAAAGACTATGAAAAGAGGCAAAAATAAACTTCCAGCACCTGCCCTTAAAATCGCTCTGCTTGTGTCTGTCTAAGCTGCATTCCGAATTTTAAACGTAGGATCCTAGAAGGCAAATCACAAGAGCCTAGCAGGGGTTCTGTACTAGAAAGGACAGCCTTCGGAAACTTCCAGCCCGTAATGAGATGGGCGGACACTCTATCCTCTAATGGGGCCTTATGCTCACAATAGACTTTGCATGCACACACTACTGAACTTTTCCACGAAACCCTTCTAGGCTTTTGATCCCACGGGTGGCATTCATCTTTTTTTGCAGCTGCTTTGCAAGTTTTGCTGAGGATGAATTTTAGGACTTTCAACTGTTAGATTTGTTATATTATAAATCTACTCACTGTACTAAAATGGAGACATTTGTTCTGGAGGAAGAGGCAAGACAGGAAAGGGTACAAAGTAGACACTAGTGAGGAAGAAGGCTGGAAAGTCGGTGACTGAACACTTTAGCCAGAGTCTAAATGAGGAGTGGGTCAGAGGTTTGTGATGTCCCCTGCATGTTTGCTTTTTTTTCTTTTTTTCCTTCAGGAATTGGCATAAGGAGACCTTGGGAACATCTTTTTTAAGTTTCTGATTGTCAAGTTTAACACACAGGGGAAAAAAGCCATTTAACAAGTTGTTTTAAAGTCAATACCCAGAAGCACCTGGGTGGCTCAGTCAGTTAAGGGTCCAACTTTGACTCAGGTCATGATCTCATGGTTCATGGGTTCAAGCCCTGATTCGGGCTCTGTGCTGATAGCTCAGAGCCTAGAGCCTGCTTCGGATTCTGTGTCTCCCTCGCTATCTCCCCCTCCCCCCCCCCCCCTCTCTCTCTCTCTCTCAAAAATAAACACTAAAAATTTTAAAAAATAAAGTTAACACCCAAGTCAAGATGTATATACTATTGCTAACTTTTCCCCATAACCCTTCTCATGCTCTTAGAGATAACCACTATTGTGGCACTCATGGGGACCACTTCTTTGCTTTTTTAAGCAAAACACCAAGTGTGCATCTATATAGAATATAGTTTACTTTTATATCTTCGAAATTTATATAAATGGAATTAATGTATTGTTCTTTTGTATCTGGCTTCTTTTGCTCCATTATGTTTGTAAGAGTACCTTGTGTTGTATGGAGCTCTAGTCCATATTCATCATGGCATGATCATTGTGACAGAATATTTTTTATTTACTGAACTGTTACATGTATTGCTGATGGACAATGGGGTTATTTCCACTCTGGGGATGTTGCTAACAAAGCGGCTGGAAGGGTTCATGTGCGTGTTTTCAGGCGCACTTGAGAATTTGCTCGGCCTGCCTGGCTAATGTCAAAACAATCCAAGCTTGAATCGAGATTAGTCCTAGGTGTAATGGCAAAATGGACAGAATTTGTCATTTGTTCATTCATTCCATAAGCATGAACTAAAAACTTCTATTGATGGAATAGCAAATAGATGACACAGGCTATCTCTCCTCCCTTCTGTGCTCAGAGCAGATGTTACTAGTTCACCGGGGTGTTCTTTCCTATTGAGTCTGAAGTGGCTTCAGAATCATTTGCAACGTGGTCCTCAAGGCAGCCACTGTTAAGGATCAGAGATGGGGGTGTGATGTTTAATTTTTTGTCTCAACCCAACTATGTGGCCAAACATTATTCCAGATGTTTCTGTGAAGGTTTTTTTTTTTTTTTGGTTGAGATTATCTTTTTAGTTGAGATTTACTCAGTCAGTAGACTTTGTTTAGTCTTTTTATTCAGTAGACTTTGAGTGAAGTAGATTACCCTCCATAATGTAGGTGGGCCTCATCCAATCAGTTGAAGCCCTTATAGAAAGAAGACTGATTTCTCCTGAGGAAGAAGGAATTCTGCCAGAAGGCTGCCTTTGGATTCAAACTACTCCTCTTCCCTGGGTCTCCCACCAATGGGTTACCCCTGCAGATTTTGGACTTGTTATTCTCTGCAATCAAGTGAGCCAATTCCTTAAAAATATAAAAATCTCTCTCCGTCTCCCTCTCTCTCTGTCTCTCCCTCCCTCCCTCCTATTGGTTCTGTTTCTCTGAAGAACCCTGACTAATACAGGTGGCATGATATTGACATAGGATGGTCTGATGGGAAAGGAGCAGAAAGCCTCTCAAACTAATTTAAGTAAAAGGGATTTATTGTTGATAGAATAGAACCCCTTAGAATTAAGCATCAGGGAATACTTTTAATATTTAGGATTATCCTCCTCAATATCAAATAATAATTGCACTATTTTTATCTGAGATATTTTCCAAAATAAAAATGTGAGTGTAGGGGCACCTGGCTGGCTCAGTCAGTAAAACATGTAACTCTTGATCTCAGGGTCATGAGATCAAGCCCCACATTGGGTGCAGAGATTACTTAAATAAATAAAACTTTTTTTAAAAAAACATGTTGAGTGTATATACAGTTTCTCCCCAGTCTCTGAGTGTCATCAGATGCTCTCAGCCAATGAGATCTAGAGTAAAGAAACCATTCTGACTTTTCTCAGCCAGTGAGCATTAATTAGTACTGTGGCTGCTTCCAGCCAATAAGCTGAACTCTTTACTACACTACCAGAGTTAGATGTGTCCTGTGATGTATACTGTTTTTTCTGCCCTGGCCTCCCTTTGTGCCATCACTTTTGTATTCTGGCAAACAACTTTGACCCAGGATGGCTGACCCAAAGGGTCTAGGTAATAATACGGGACCTACTGCAAAGGAATAAAAAGGAGAGTGTTGTGTTAGATGTTAGAATACAGGTTTTCCAGAGGCTGTAGACCCCCAAGTCATTGGATAAAGAAGCAGAGAGTTTAGCTCAGCAGATAAATAGGGATATAGATAGGAGTCCTTTGACTCATGACAGGTCAGCGAAGCTCAGAAGGATGGGCCAACAAATACACGAATAGGAGCAGGGAGAAATTATGGAAGAGAGGATGATGGAAGACTGATGGCCAGCTGCAAAGCCTGTGTCATATCTCTATGGGGACTGTGCCACATGGGCCTCTTCAGGCTGATGCTAAATAGAAAGGGTGACGGCCAGACCTCTGCTCTGTGTCTGTGACTGTGCTGTCTGTGCTCTCTGCTTCTCTTCCTTCTCTGCCAGCTTCCCTACCATTCTCCTCTCTGGGGATCAGCCCCCTCTGTAAGGCTCTTGGCTCCCACTGCTCCATCACTTACGCTTGGTTTGGCTTTGGGTGACTGTAGCAGGTGTTGCTGATGCACTGCCCAGGTTCTCTGGCCCATTCTGGCCCTGTTCACCTGCAGTAGTGGTAGACCATCTTTCATGGACTGGCAACTCCCCACCTCAAGCATCCACATCTCTATGCTCCTCAAAGAGTTGTTTTCTTGTACCAGGAAGCTTGCTGGGCTGCAGGAATGTGCAACCCCAAACAGTAGACATCAGGAGTCACTGCAGAAATGCCCCAGCCTTCTGGTTCTCCAGTGGGGCAGTTCTGAGGTGTGTCCCTCACTGTTTCTCAGGGCATCTCAAGCAGGATTAAACCACAATTTCCCATGGTCACAACCTGCATGTTAATACACCTTATATGGGCTTTTCTCCCTTCTCTGGTTCACTTTCCCCACCCTCATTTGTACTTCCTTGAATAACCTCCCAGATAAACTTCCTGCACCAAAGTTCTTGTGTCAAGGTTGAATTTTGGAGGTCAGAGTTTTATGAGACCTTCCAGTGCCAAACTTTCTGACTCCTAGCCCTAACTCTTATTTTCTTGTTGTTGTTGTTTGTTTGTTTTTTAAAGCAAGCTTCATGCCCAGCATGGAGCCAAACACAGGACTTGATTAATTACCTTGAGGGCAAGACCTGAACTGCGATCAAGAGTTGGACACTTAGGGGTGTCTGGGGAGCTCAGTCAGTTGTGGGTCCAACTCTTGATTTTGGCTCAGGTCATGCATGGTATCTCGGTTCTTGGAATCTAGCCCCTCGTCAGGCTCTGCACTGACAGTATGGAGCCTGCTGGAGATTCTCTCTCTCCCTCTCTCTCTCTCTGCCCCTCCCCCACTCTCTCCCTTTCTCAAAATAATAAATAAACTTAAAAGAAAAGTCAGATGCTTAGCTAACTGAGCCACCCAGGCACCCCTCTTATACTCTTTAGTTCAAAATTTTGTAAGCAAATCTGGCTTGTCCAGATCAAGGGGTGACACATGTGTTCCTGGTTCACTTAGCTACGGGGTAGGTGGGGAGGCAGTGAGCTTAGTGTTATTTAGGACATGAATGACATTTCTTGCACATCTGACTTATCCATGCCGCGTGTTGTGCTGGACAATGGGACACAGAGAACAAAACCCAATCTCTGTCCTTAAAGAGTTCTAGTTGGGAAGTAGACTTATATATAATATTTATATCACCAAATGGTAAGTTCTATAACAGTGGGGGAGGGGGGGAGTAACAAGTGTTATGGAAGTAAAATAGTTACGGGTTGGGGCATTGAAGGATGGGTTGAAGGTCATCAGGAGAAAGGGTTTAGAGAGGATGTTCTGGGTAGAGGGCAGGTATGGAGCAATGAGAACACAGACTGCTCCCTGGCTGCTAGACAGTATCTTACCTTAGCAACTTCTCTTTGTGTTTTGTTTTCTTCCTGAGAAGAATGATGAGGCTTCATGGGACAACCCCAGATGCTCTAAGTTTAAGCCTTCTTTTATTTTCCACATCAACGGGGAAGGTGTCCACGTGTCTTGAAGTCAGGGAACATATCACTTTACAGTAGAGGGAGAAAAGTATTAGAGGATGGTGGAAAATGGAAAATTGGAGCATAGAGCCAGTGATAAGCAGTTAGTTTTATATGGTTCATGGTAACTGTTCCTGGAGTCATCAGGAGTAATATTTATAATCAGATAAGTTGATGCTTTCTTAAAATTTTTTATGTTTATTTATGTTTGATAGAGACAGAGTGTGAGTTGGGGAGGGGCAGAGAGAGAGGGAGACAGAATATGAAGCAGGCTCCAGGCTCTGAGCTGTCAGCACGGAGCCTGACACGAGGCTCAAACCCATAAACTGTGAAATTGTGACCTAAGCCGAAGTTGGACACTTAACCAACTGAGCCACCCAGGCGCCCCTATAATCAGATAAGTTGATGCTTTGGATGAGTGTCTATGGCTCTCCTGCTTCTGGAAAGCCAAATTACCTGTCTTCTGCAGACCTGTAAGAGACTGTCTTCACATGGAAGAGACCTGACAGTGAGGATGACATAGAGAATATTTAACCACCATATTGTAGATGCTAAACCAGTCAGAAGACACAGTTCCATAGACATCGGGATGGTTGGACAAAGTGTGTGCGGGCTGAACCCCAGCCCTATCTTGGGGACCATCAAACCTGACACTTGTTTGGCAGAAGAGGTTAAAGGGCTTACCCGAGACCATGTGGTGACAGGGCTAGGAGTGGGACCCAGGTCTCCTGCATTTACCCTCCAACCCTCTCCACTGCAGCCCCTGACCTCAAGGCCTAGGGGAGACAGGTGGAGGCCCTACTGGTTTATCCTAGACTTGACTCATACCCATGGCTGTCCATGGGCATGATGTCTGATTCTCTAGAGATCCCAAGTGGAAAAAGCTTTTGTACCTCCACTCTGAGAATTACAGCTCTTACACTGTTTATGCTAGTGTTGAAAATTCTTTATCCACTGGTAAATGAACATCTACCATTTATGTAATTGAAGCATAGTTTATTTGCAAATAAAATATGTTACATAACATATGGCAAAGGATGAAGGGAAATAGCTTTTTTTAAAAATATTTATTTGTTTTTGAGAGAGAGAGAGAAAGAGCACAAGCAGGGGAGAGGCAGAAAGAGAAGGGGACAGACAGAGGATCCAAAGCGGGTTTTGTGCTGATAGCAGAGAACCCAATGCAGGGCTCAAACCCATGAACCACAAGATCATGACTTGAGCTGAAGTCAGACACGACTGACTGAGCCACCCAGGCACTCCTGGGAAATAGTATTTTTTAAAGTTGCCTATCAGACTTGTTATGATGAGCACCAGGTGCTGTATGTAAGCGGTGAATCATGGGAATCTACCCCCAAAACCAAGAGCACGCTGTATACACTGTAGGATAGCCAACTTGACAATAAATTATATTAAAAATAAATAATAAATAAACATTGCCTATCAGATGTGCAATATGTCACTATTATTTTCCTTAAATCCACCTAATTCTGACTCCAAGTCCCCCTCCTGCCAGACTTGTGAGAAAGGTAACTATCCATCTGCCTCTTTCCAATCCACAGGCTTGTACAGAAGTCCAGGGGTCTTATGTAACACCAGGGCTCGGCCTTATCATTATTATTAATTTGTTCAACAAATATTTATTGAACACATACCATGTGCCAAGCCTGACTTGGGGCTGATAAGTAGTGATGTACAAAAGAGATTAAATCCTTGCCCTCTCTGTTCCAGGCTGAGTAGTACTCTGTTCCTCTCCTGGGGCCCAGGAGGCACTCATTGGCCATGCTGGGATTGGGCCTTGCTCATGTAGCCTCTCCCCACTGGATGCTGCCTATCTAGACACTGCCAAGAAGCAGGGAGAAGACACCCATCTTAGATGATTCTGCACTTTTTCCTGAAGGGGACCTCTTCTCCTAGACTCATCACTTCTCAAAGGCATCCTCCCTCAGCCCTCCCTCTCCAGACCACCCTTCATGGTGCTTCAAGGCACAAACATTTTTTTTTTAAGATCATAAGTGTTACATTTATTTCTTGTTGTAATACACATGTATCAGAATTCTCAGAACAAAATTTACCATCTTAACCATTTTTTGTGTTCTATGGCTCTCCTGCTTAGTACCAAAGTGCATTTTATCTGAAGAGGCTGCATCCAATTTTGAGCTCGGCTCAAATTTTCCAGGCAAAGCATTGCAAATCCTGGAAGTCAGTTTGAATGAAGGGAAAGGGAACCAATGTAATATTTCAGGCAACCAACCTGACATATAAACATCCCAACTGTCAAACCAAGCTACAGTGCTGACTTGTCCATGCTGAACTTTATACCACAGTCTCACTATGTACATTTGGCCAACAACATGTGTGTGTGTGTGTGTGTGTGTGTGTGTGTGTGACCGTGTGTGCACATGCATGTGTCCCACAGCTGGGTCTCAAAAGACTCTTGAAGGACTCAGGGGTTTGGTCTAATACCAGATCACTTTCCATTCAGATTCCTGCTGCCTCTTCCTGATCTCCTGAGTAGGAGATCAACCTCCACAGCACTTCAAACTAATGCCCACTGTCAGCTGGGAAAGTCCATGATAAACCCATGCTGGGTAAAGTATTTTCTGATCAACTCCTAAGGATCATTAGGGGATATCGACATTGTAACTGGGGACACTGAAAACTAAAAAGCTCCCAAGACACGGAAGAATGGATCCGTAAGGATGCAATTTCATTCATTGTGACAGGACAAGATTTTTGGATGGAGGAATAGTTTTGTGTTTCACTCTCTTATGAGGATAATCTTGTGATTTTCACATGTTTATCCAGCATTAAAAAGGGAGGGGTGTTTTGCAGTGCTCTTCCTTGGCAATTTCATCTTCTGCAAATGGTATAAGCCATGGACTCTGATTTCCAATTTCTCCCTGAGTTCTGTTTTCATAAATCAAACTTCCATCAGGATATACTCATGGAATCTCAAATTCAATATGTATACTACCAAAACAACTCTTCCTGGTGTTTCTAGTTCTATTAATGGGGTTTTTCTCCCTGTCCTTTGTGTTTACAATCTTCAAATGATCTCTGGGTCTTTCCTTTCCTTGCTTCCCATATCTAGGTAATTAGAATATTATACAGATGTGATCTCCATAAGATCTCTCAATGTATTCCTTTCCATCTCCTCCTCCATCAACGTCCTCATCCTGGATCTCCTGAGCTTTTACCTGGACGATTGCAGTAATTTCGAAGTTGGTTTCTTCACATTGGTGTCTGGTCACTCCTATGATGGTCTCGATTAATCTTCCTAGTTATGTTTTCAATCATATTACTAGATGGTGAGGACTGCATTTTATTCCTTTTTATATCCCAGTGCCTTTACATAGTAGGTGCCCAATAAAGGCTGGATTGAATATATGTTGTTTCCAGTGGCTTTCAATTCCCTCTATTTAACAGAAGGGGTTATCATTTAACTAAGCTAACTGCTTTTCTGCAAATATTCACTATACTCTAATACCCACACTTTTGGTACTTTCTTTTCCATTTGGAATGTACATCTATTAAAATTCTGGTCATTCTTCTTTATCTTTAAACAAATTTTTTTTAATGTGTATTTATTTTTGAGAGAGACAGAGACAGAATGCGAGTGGGTTAGGAGCAGAGAGAGAGGGAGACACAGAATCCGAAGCAAGGTCTAGGCTCTGAGCTGTCAGCACAGAGCCCGATGTGGAGCTTGAACTCACAAGCTGTGAGATCGTGACATGAGCCGAAGTCGGACGCTCAACCGACTGAACCACCCAGGCACCCTTCTTTATCTTTTTTATATAAAAAAATTTTTAATGAGAAGCATATATTACTTTTTAATATAAAAAGCCCTCAACATTTTAAATTTAGTATGTTTGAAATATTTCATGATAAAATGTATTTGAATCCTCCCCATCTAGACTATTATTTAGACATTTAAAATTGTAGTTATGGGGTTTATTATTGTTTTCTTTTTTAAGTTTATTTATTTATTTTTAATTTTTTTGATGTTTATTTTTGAGAGAGAGAGAGAGAGCATGGGGTGGGTGGGGAAGGGCAGAGAGAGAGGGAGACACAGAATCTGAAGCAGGCTCCGGGCTCTGAGCTGTCAGCACAGAGCCCGAAGCGGAGCTCAAACCCATGAACTGTGAGATCATGACCTGAGCTGAAGTTGAACACTCAACCGACTAAGACACCCAGCACCCCAGTTTATTTATTTATTTTGAGAGAAAGCAAGCATGAATGGGAGACAGACAGAGAGAGAATCAAAAGCAGGCTCCATGCACTGTTAGTGTGGAGCCTGATGTGGGGCTTGATCTCATGAGCTGAAATCAAGAGTCTACACTTAACTGACTAAACCACTCTGGTACCCCTATATGCTACTATTTTTTACATTATTTTGCATTTGAGATTTTCATAATAAAAATTTTAAAGATAGTTACCAAGTCTGTATAAGAACATAAGAATATTTATAATTTTAGGTGGAAAAAAGAAGCATGTAGTAATTGTTAGTGATGGTCACTGATAGTTCCCATTCTCCTTCCTAAGCACTTCCTTGGAGTTATGTGTGGTCCTTCGTGCTTCACTCTCTTATAAGGATAATCTTGTGATTTTCACATGTTTATCCAGCATTAAAAAGGGGGGGGGGCGGTTGCAGCACTTGCTGCAAGCAAGCGTGACTTGCTTTGGTCAAGTAAGTGTGATGGGAATACTGTGTATAACTTCTAGATGGAAGCCCTGAACAGCCACAGTATGACCATCATATTTATTTTCCCCTGTTACAGGTTCTGACAATGTGCCAGATGGTCAAAACTCCATTAGCCTGAGTCCCTGAGTAAGTATGACATGGAGCAGAGGCTCTGCTGACCTAAGATGGATGTGTAGCGTAAGTGGGAAAGAAACTTTTGTTTTTCTAAGCCACTGATGTTTGGGGGTTGTTTATTGCTGCAGCATAAGCTAGCCAATTCTGACTGATACGAAGCAGGAGGTAGCTTCAGGCATTGTAGATAACCAGGTACTCTGAAGGCCTTATAACCATAAAAGAACTGAATCATGTTTTTTAATGTCCATTTATTTTTGAGAGAAAGGGACAGAGTATGAGCGGGGGAGGGGCAGAGAGAGAGGGAGACACAGAATCTGAAGCAAGCTCCAGGACCTAAGCTGTCAGCACAGAGCCTGACATGGGGCTCAAACCCACGAACTGTGAGATCATGACCTGAGTTGAAGTTGATCACTCAACTGCCTGAGCCACCCAACCACCCCAGAATTGAATCATTTTTTAAATACATTGCTGGGCATGTCAGTAGTGAGGGAATTGTCTAAGGACAGCTCTTCTCCCCAAAAATGCTTTGAAACCAGAACTCAGAGTCAGAGTGCTAGGAAAATAAGAAAATTGGGTTGTCCTGAGAGCCAGTGCAAATTAGTAGCAGTGTTAGAAGCTCTAAAGCATCACAAGATGGGGAAGCCAAGAATCTGAGACTTCTGCATTAGGCCAGGACACCCCAAAAGGGGCAGAAGGTCTCAGGTTGGTATTTTCCCTCTACCCCCCCCCCCCAAAAAGCAGAAACAAATCCTCACAATAGGAAGGCCATTAAGATCCATGTTTGAGTTCAAATCTGAGATCACCAAGCCCAGAAAGAGGCAGTCCACTGAGAGAGAGAGAGTTGGCAGAAAAACAAACATCCAGTCTGACCCCAAGAACTTCAAATACTGGAATTCTCAGATATAGGATGTATTTTTTAATTTACAAAAATGGCCAAAGCAATGATTTAAGTGCTAAGCACCACTGCAAAAATGTTTTTAATTTTAACTTATTTACTTGTCATAACAATTCTATGAAGCAAGTATTATTATTATCATCCCCATTTTATTTTATTTTTTTAAGAATAATACTTATTTTATTAGGTAGGTTTATTTATTTATTTATTTACTTATTTATTTATTTATTTTTGAGAGAGACACAAAGAGAGCACAGGGGAGGGGCAGAGAGAGAGGGTGACAGAGGATGCGAAATGGGCTCTGTGCTGACAGCAGAGGGCCCTATATGGGGCTCAAACTCCCGAGCTGTGAGATCATAACCTGAGCCAAAGTCAGGTGCTTAAGGAACTGAGCCACCCAGGCACCCTAGTCACCCCCATTTTATAAATGAAAAAGCTGAGGCACAGAGAGATTAAGTAAATTGTCCCAGGTCAACATTTCTTAAGTGGTAATGCTACGATTTGGATTTAGGTAGTTTGATTCTAGAGTCTGCAGTCTTCACCACTACGTTTTGCTGCCTTTCTAACATAGAATTGGAGCATACGAAGAATTTAAAGAAATAAGGGGTGGGGGGAGGGGAATACCAAAGATAAGCAAGCAACAAAGGACCCTCAGGGATGACCAGGTAGATCTGAAGAAGAATAAAAGAACCCGTAGAAATGAAAATAAAATGGTTGAAAGTAAACATTTGATGAACATGTTAAATGTCTGAAGAGGTAATTAGTGAATTGAAGAACTGTCTGCAGAAAATATCCAGAAGGTGGCATGGGAAAGAAGGGAATGGAAAGTATGAACGGGAAGGTTAAAAATATGGAAGATAAAATGGGAATGTCTAATACATATTTAATTGGAGTTTTGGAAGAAGAGGATAGAGAAAATGGAAGGCCTAATATGTGAAGTAATAGTAGCTGAGAATTTTTCAGAACTGATGAAAAGACCTAAATCCACAGATATAGGAAATAGCATATCCCTAGCATGATAAATTAAGAAGAACTTTATGTCTTTTTTTTTTTTTTCAACGTTTATTTACTTTTGGGACAGAGAGAGACAGAGCATGAACGGGGGAGGGGCAGAGAGAGAGGGAGACACGGAATCGGAAACAGGCTCCAGGCTCTGAGCCATCAGCCCAGAGCCTGACGCGGGGCTCGAACTCCCGGACCGCGAGATCGTGACCTGGCTGAAGTCGGACGCTTAACCGACTGCGCCACCCAGGCGCCCCGAACTTTATGTCTTAAACATGTTTGTAGGGAAACTGGAGAACACCAAAGACAATGAGAAAATCTCCAAAGCAGCTTGGGAGAAAAGAAACAATCACCTACAAAGGACTGAAACAGACTGTTAGTGGACTTACCAATAACAACAGTAAATGCAAGGAGACAGTGGAATAATATATTCAAAGTGTTGAAAGGAAATAACTGTCCACTGTATATCCGGAAAAGCTAAGGTTCATGAATGAGAATAAAATGAAGACATTTTCAGATGAACAAAATCTAGCAGAACTTTACTAAAAGAACTCACCTCATACCCATCCTTTAAGATTCATCTCAAATGTTATTTGTTCCATTGGTGGTATAGCAGTGAGCACAGCAGCTGCCTTTCAAATGTTATTTCTTCCATGGAGCTCTGGCCTAATTCCCCTCTTTTGAATTTTAGTAGCATTTTATTTGATCCTTTCTCATGATGCTTATCAAATTCACAGACGGAGATTATACGTGCCTGTTCTTAAGAGCTCCCCCCGCCACCCCCACCACTGCTCTTACCCTCTCTCGTTAAAGGCCCCTGGAACACTTTGATGTCTAACTCACCTTAACTTTTTGTATAGTTCCTATCATAACACATGCATGTAATAGGTGTTTAATAAGTATTTGTTGAGGCCCACTGGTCAGTCTTTTCCAGTGTTTCATAAACTACCAGTTTACAAAGATATTCCCTTCCAAGGGGGTGTTATGGTCAAACCCTCTTCAAAAATGCTGCATAGAGGACCATATCTCCCTCCTGGAGATCCATGGTTTAATTTGTTTTACTCACCAGTTCCTCAAATCATTTGATTATAGAACAACTTCTTCTACTCTTTACTCCATGAATATTGCAAGAGACTGGTGTTTTTAAGAACACATGTACTACAGAAGACAATGACTTATTTGACTGTCCAAGCCAGAGAGTCAACATTTTGGATCCTAGCTCTATTAACAACTAACCACATAATTAGGTTTTTAAAAGATATTTTATTTATTTTTGAGAGCTCGAGTGGGGAAGGGACAGTAAGAGGGGAACAGAGGTCTGAAGGGGGCTCTGTGTTGACAGCAGCAAGCCCAATGTGGGGCTCAGACTCACAAACCATGAGATCATGACCTGAGCCAGAGTTAGATGCTCAACTGACTAAGCCACCCAGGTGCCCACCACATAATTAGTTTTAAGTCATGTGTCCCCTGGCTCCTTATTTGTGACACATCATAAGCAGGCGGCCCCTTCAAACTCTCAAGTTCCATGAATTAAAGGGCATTGTGTCTTCCAGTCAATCAGTCAGTCATTCTACACATATTAAATTCCTCCTGTGTGGCAGTGTGCAAAATACTGTGCATATAATGGTGAGTAGATTGGCATGCTTTCATTTTGCTACCAGTGGAGAATGATTTTCTAGAGCAATTGGAACATTGTTCTTTGACTTCCAGAGTCAAATTTCTTCTTGTTAAAAATTGAGCATTTACCATCTCATTTATTATGTGTGTCAGGTTGTGGAATGAATGTTTAGAATCTAAATTTATGGTCTATCTAGGCTTATGATTCTATTTTACCCAAGAGCTACATTGTAAGAATCAAAAATTTAACATCATCGGAGTGCTTGGGTGGGTCAGTCAGTTGAGCATCGGCTCAGGTCATGATCTCATGGTTCGTGGGTTTGAGCCCCACATCGGGCTCACTGCTGTCAGCGTGTAGCCCGCTTTGGATCCTCTGTCCCCCACTCCCCGGCTATCTCTGCCCCTCCCCTGAGCACTCTCTCTCTTTCTCTCTCTTTCAAAAATAAATAAACTTAAAAAAAATTCAACATGATCACTTAAGTGATCTTTACATTTTCATCTGTAACTCTAAGTTTGCATCTTTAACTGTCTTTGTAAAAGTACAGTCCTCTGTAGTTTAAAAGGGAAATTCTAGGGGCACCTGGGTGGCTCAATCGGTTAAGCGTCCGACTTCAGCTCAGGTCATGATCTCACGGTCCGTGAGTTCGAGCCCCGCATCAGGCTCTGTGCTGACAGCTCGGAGCCTGGAGCCTGCTTCGGATTCTGTGTCTCCCTCTCTCTCTGCCCCTCCCCTGCTCATGCTCTGTCTCTCTCTGTCTCAAAACTAAATAAAAACATTTAAAAATAGGGGCGCCTGGGTGGTGCAGTGGGTTAAGCGTCTGACTTCAGCCAGGTCACGATCTCGCGGCCCGTGAGTTCGAGCCCCGCGTCAGGCTCTGGGCTGATGGTTCAGAGCCTGGAGCCTGTTTCCGATTCTGTGTCTCCCTCTCTCTCTGCCCCTCCCCCGTTCATGCTCTGTCTCTCTCTGTCCCAAAAATAAATAAATGTTGAAAAAAAAAATTTAAAGAAAAAAAACATTTAAAAATAAATAAATAAATAAAAATAAAAGGGAAATTCTAGTGATATGGCAGCTACTGAACACTATTTTGTTCTAAGCATTCACATGTATTATCTCATTTAATCCTTACAACAACCACAAGACCCAAGTGCCAGTACTATTCCCATCTTACAGAGGTTCAATAACTTGCTCAAAGTCATACAGCTGGCGAAACTGCATTTTGACCCAATGCAATATGGATCTTGAGTCTGTGCTCTGAACTCTAATATTAAACTACCACTATTCTTCAGATATTGTCCAGAAGGTTTTCTGCTGGAAATTTAAGGGTTAGCATCTCTGAAAGTCTGAACAATCATATGAGATTTTTAAATGTCTAACTCCAGCCAGGTAGTATAGTGAAGAGGTAATGAAAAATTAAAAGCTTTTTCTTTTCTTGGCTAGGCACTAATCTTTGTGGTTATGAATATATCCATGTGCCAGAGAATTGCACTTTAGATAATAAGTTAACATAAAATTGTTGGTACAGTTCAAACCTGACAGCTCTGTGTGTCTGATGTGTTCTCTGAAAGTAACTTTAAAGATAAGACTTTACTCTCAAATCTGAAATAGGTTCTTTAAACATTTCCAACACCATATGGTATTTATGGAATTGTTTCAATTATATGGAGAAAAACTATAGTGCTAGGAGTAGAGGAATACTTTAATCATAAAATATTGTATTGTCAGAAAAGAAGCAAAATATAATCAAAGAAATGTGAACCAAGCACTGTCAGTGAGAATTCTTGGCATTTAGTTTTAGAAGCCATCTTGCATGGAAATGAATAAAATATAAACACAGTACTTTATCTAGGATATGGCAAGAAACTTCAAGATTGTAATGTGCATTAAGATAACATTCCAAACGTATCCTTTCAAGTTTTCAGCCAAGAATTTGTTTTTATAATTTCTTTGCAGTTGGTAAATGGCTAGACTCTACTTGAGATATCAGTTTTCATGCTTATGGTCTCAATCCCATTGTGTGTAACTATTAACTTACTGTATGACCTTGACAAACTCACTCTCCTCTACCCCAACCCAGATGAAGGAGGTGGATCTCTTAGGCCCCTTCTGATTTTAAAATTCTGTGGCTCTAGCCTATGGATTATGACATAAACAACATAAAAAGTGCTTGTTAAAGGGATTGGATTTTAAAAATGTGGGCTACTTAAGCATCTTTAAGTGATCGACCTTAGAGCCAGTTACAAAGAGAATATAAACCATGGCAGCCAGTGCCTATCAGTGATTTACTTGGTTCTTGTGCTGGTTAGCAGCTACTGTGCTTGTTTCAAAACACCACGCACCTTCTGTGGTTCATAGAGACAGTCTGTTCATGTGCTTCCTTGGCTCCTCAACATGAATGGGGTCTGAGAGAGTCTGGGCAAAAGAAGAAGTGATCACAATTGCCATGGTCCATGAGATGACCTTTAACACTCTCCTAGGCTGCAGGAAGGTGTGGACCCTGTGGTACACTGCCAAGATTCTCCCTGGAGACTGAGCTGCTTACCCCCCTAGCTACTTTGAGTGTTGACAAAGCTGCTGACAGTTCTTTAGCTCAGACCCTCTCAGGAGATAGCCTTTGGATGAAGAGAGCTGCTTTGCCCAAAGCCACCCCACTTCGGGCCAACCTACATCTAAAGACTGCAGATTCCATGAAGAGGCTGGTTAACCGCGAACCCTCTGCCCCAGTGAGGTCCAACTCTTAAGGAGCCATGTCAGAGCCTGAGCTCCCACAGTGTGGGCTGAGGTTTTTATTGCAACATCGGGGGCACGATAGTGCAGCTTCTCCTGTGGCCCACAGATGTCGCCCCTGAGCACTCTTCAGTTAACTTCCTGCCCCAGATAACTCTTTCTCAGAGTCCACTTCTGGGGATCCAGACCTGCCACAGAAACTTATGGACCTGAGTTCAAACTGGGGCTCTGCTTATTTCAACGCTGTGTCTAGGGGAAAATTTCCTTTTTAGTAAAATGGACATAATAATAACTATTTCACAGCATTGCTTATTCTAAGGAAATGAGGAAATGCACAAATGAGTCTAAAGCACATAGGAAATGATTAGTACCAATAATTAAAGATTTATTGAGCCCTTATATGTCATGGTATGTACTTCACCACCACAAACTCCATGAGAATAATATCCCTATTTTACAAATGAGAAAACTGAGGTACAAAAAAGTTAAACAGTGTCTCCAACATCACACAGCTAATAAAACAGTCAAGAATTCAAGTCCAGGCAGCTGGACTGTAGAACCAGCACTCATAGATAAAACCCTACAGCTTCCCATTGCTAAACGAAAAATTTTAAAGTATTTGGGTGATGACAAAAAAAAAGCCCAATAATGTCACCTGATTCCAGAGGACCTTTAAAGCAAGGCAATTGTAAAAGAAAAATTTTACAAATAATTTTGGTATCCCTATTGTTTATATTTTTGTGTTGCTATAGATTATGCTTATTTATGCTTCAGATCAACCCTTTTTCATCAGGAGAGTAAATGGAACAGTTGGAAGGTAGGGGCTCCTACCCTGTGATGTGATGGTAGTTGATCTGTGAGATCATTTATTTTTGTTGTTTGTTTCTATTTAATGAAATGTGAACTGAATTTCTATTTTACTGAAAATATACTAAGTACAAGGTGAAAAAATAAATAAAGCAATGACATGTTTCACTATTAGGTAGTAATTTGGTATACTAATAGGGTTTTTGTTATATCATATTACCTAGGATTTTAAGTATCTCCCTCCCTGTGTCATTGGGAAGTACATTGTAATGGGGGAGGGGGCACTCTGGCAAAGGCCTCTGCCATGCCCTTCCTGACCCCTCATTTACAGTCTACCCTTGTGTTCACTTCAGACTAGTCTGTTATTATCCAATGGAAGGCCTTTGTTTCACATTTCACTTCTAACCTAAACACGTTTATGCCATAATTTTTATCTTAGGGGATAATGTGTTAACAATGCTTGTTTGGACCCCTGTTATACTTTTAAGGTCAGGGATGTCTGTTTTACTCTTTAAGGCACAATCTGTTAAAGATTTTATGATTTGCAAACAAAGTGGTTTTTCATCTTCTGCTTTTAGATAACTAAGGTATAAGAGAGATCCTTCTACACCAGATACATTAAACATCTAAATAATTTATAGCTCCAGGTATGTTTGCCAGACTAGCATAACTGAATAAAGTCAACAGATTAAATGTTCCCTTGGCAATCAGTAAGGGTATGAGATACAGCACCTGGGCTGCCCCATTGGGTCTCGTTATTAAATCACAAGCAAGAGCTCAGTATCCCAGGGTCCCAGGTGACAGGTAGGAGCTGACTTTGGAGGATGGAGTCATCGCAGTCATTAACCATGACTTAGGAAGAGGGACTCTCTTAGAAAAATTGAGATAGAGAAAGAGAAGGAGGGAGGGGGGGAGGAGGAGGAAAGACAGACAAAGAGAGGGGTGTTGGGGAGAGACTATATGTTTCAGTGAGGAATATTCTAGTTCTTTATATGTCACTAAATTGGGAATTCATCAACATAATAGTGTGTATTTGTGCAATCTCAGAGAAAAAGTTAAAAAGAGTTAGGGAATATTTTGTATATGTAACCACTATCACTATCAAGGTCAGAACAAGAACTTGCTAGAAAAATAGACAATATTTCCCTCTTTCTAATTTTTTAGAAAGGTTTTGACCAGCACCTGGACAAACGTCTCTTTGCCTAGAGAAGGGACGTTTGGTCTACAGAGCTGATGGCAGCAAGAGAAACATCAGAGCACAGGATCCGGGGAGTTACATGTAATCTCCAGTCTAATTCTTGAGGGTTTTAAGTGTCAGAGACCAGTCATCTCATCTTTAACAAAGGGAATTTATTAACCAAAATATATTTTTAAATTTGCACATCTAATGATGGGAGAGTTCAGATGATCTGTGAAAAGTTGGGGTGAGGGAGTAGCAAGCATACATTTAGTCAGTGGAAATCCAATTTTTAGATCATATTCATTGCACCCAGTGGACAAAAAGGGCCCCATTCAAAAATAAATAAATAAATAAATACCTCTCTCCTCTCTCTAAATGTCTCATGGGAATTGTATGTGCTATAAGGAAAATATGAAAGCCAGAACTGTGCTTATACTTTCTTTTAATGTTTATTTACTTTTGAGAGATAGCATGAGAGTGAGGTAGGGGCAGAGGGAGAGGAAAGAGAGGATCCAAAGCGGGCTCTGTGCTGACAGCAGCAAGCCGATGCAGGGCTCGAGCCCACAAATCGCAAGATTGTGACCTGAGTTGAAGTCAGACACTTAACTGACTGAGGGACCCAGGTGCCCCTATGCTTATACTTCTTAACTATTGTCAGCACAGCTTATCTGGAGATGAATGGGATAAGAAAAAGAAAAAAACAAAACATTCCAGGTGTATTGTATACTGTTGGCTTTAGTAATCACTAGACTTCTGGTTCTATGATAGCTCCTTTGGGGTGGTGTAAGAATTGGAAGGAGAGGGGAGAAGGGTGTGTGTGTGTGTGTGTGTGTGTGTGTGTGTGATGATTTAGAGCTCCTAACCTACAAAATATCTGAATTTAAGGTAAAACCATTAAATCAGGTTCATTGCTGAATCCTCACAGGGCACACTAACCTTTTCATTTTCATTTAGGAAGAAAGGGTGGAAGAGAAGCTTCCCATGCCTGGTATATAAATATGGCCTTGAAAATGTCCACAGACGTGTTGTTGTCTTGTTGAGTCTGCAGCCAGGAAGGCAGAAATCTCTGCAGCAAAGCAGGTGTGAACGTCCCCCTATTTCAGAGGCAGCTCTCTTTGAAGCTGGAAAATCAAGGACGCTGGTACCTTCAAGGAAACAAGGATATAATTATCACAACCCCCAACTGGCCGGTGACCTTCCATTCCTCAGGCCACCCTACTCCCTTCACTGGCCCCGGCCCAGGTCCTCACAGACTCAGAGCTCTGTGTCCCAGACCGCTAAGACCGAGGAACAACCCCCTCACGCACCCTTTGAAAGCATTCTTAATCTCTCTCTACTGCACTGCTCTTTCAGACATAAATCCGCCAGCCCAGGGGGCCTCTGAACCCCCCACGGAGGGAGGCCCATTCAGGCCCAGTGGAGTCTGAACAGCTTAGGGGTAGAATTTATGCTTCCTCTCACCTGTGCCATCTGTCTGTGGCCCCCTACTCTAGTCTGCTTTTGAAGGTTTGAACATGACCCCCCAGCTTTTTGCCAAGTCTGCCATCATCACCTCAGTCACAGAAGCAGACTTCTCAAGGCCATTGGAAGCTAATAACAGTGACTCTCAACTTCATTATTATACTTGAAATGTTGAAAGCAGAAGCCTAATAAAATGAGCTCAGAGAAAACAAACCAAGCTATAAATTATCATGTGAAAAGAGTGGCTGAAGAACTCATCTCCTCGGAATACCTAAGGACTGTTTCTCAGCTACAGCAACAATCTGGTATTTGGTTTTCTTCCCTTCACTGTGCAAAAGCCTTGGCTGTGTTCTCTTAGCACAGATTCTTTTCTGCTTCTATGAGTCGACTGTCCAGAATCAGGAGTTACACAACACTCCCCACCCAACTCCTTCACACACACACACACACACACACACACACACTCCCTACCCAGCCTTGGTCCACTGAATTGTAATAATTCTTTTTGACCATAAGGAATTTATCCTACATTATCACCAATCAGTACTCATTGTGATTATTTATTTTAAGATAAGAGTAAAAGTCCACTTCCTTAACTTCATAAAGACTATTTATGCTAAACTGATGTATTTAATGAAAAAACACCAGAAGCATTATTCCCTGTAAAATTAGAAGCAACTTAGGGATGCCCCTATCACTGTTACTATTATACAATGTTTTGGAAATTCTAGACCTTTTCAGGGGATATTTAGCAATATCTGGAACCATTTTGTCATCACAACTTTGGGAACTGGAGTGCTATTGGCATCTGGTGGGTAGAGGGGAGGAATGATGCTAAATATTCTGCAAGGCCCAGGAAAGCCCCCACAACAGAGAATTCTCCAGCCCAAAGTGTCAATAGTGCTGAGGGTAAGGGACCTTGCTCTATACAATACAACAAAACGTGAAACATAAATAAGAGAAAAAAGTTTAAAAAATAACTAATTTTTATTATCATTAATTGCAAAGAACATGTATCACCTAGAAAAGCAAACCAAAAATACTGAACTATGCATTATTAAAGTTCATAAAATAGTAAATAATGCAGCTGGCTAAAATTTTTTTCAATTCTGTGAGAGACTGAAGAGTCTTTCATTTTCCTGCAGGTTTATTTATCTGTTCTACAAAAATTTCCTGAGAACAAAAGGGTTGGTTTTATAAAAGAACACTTAAGAGATATAAGATGACTTTTACACTTTAAAACATGGAAGAGACTAAGAAATTTTAAAAACCAAGTCTATTAATACTGTAAGACAATATTATAGGAAACCCAAGTGGACATGTCTTCCCAAACTATAAGCTAGACTAGAGACGTTTTAAAAAAGATTGTTTAAAGTATGAAAACATTATTTGGGGGTAGTAAACACACACACACACACACACACACACACACACACACAAATACTCCTTTTAGCAGATAAAAACTTCCTCAGTATTTTTTAATGAGGATAGTAATCTAATGCATCATTGGAAATCTAAATAGTCCATCACAATACATAATTACGGTCCAGTAGATGAAGCTTCTTGAGGGGACAGCCCATATCTTATTCATCTTTCTATCTCCATAATTGACACATACCAAGAACCCAATGTTTATGAATTAATGAAATAAATAAAAACATTAACAGTGAGAGATGGTCTTTGAACTCACTATTCAAAAAGTTAACATAGAGCTACTGCAATTGTAATTAAGGATCTAAGAACCCACATCTGAAAGGCCGAATGAATGCTCAAGATTTTAATAGGAACTTTTTGCCTCATGTTGCAATTATAAAAAAGTACAGGCTAAAAATAGGATGAGTGAAGTGGAATCAACCAGCAATGTTTTACTAAGAACAGTAAACTCCATTTTTAAATGTTGAAGACTTGAAAGAACCTATTAATATCTATATGCACATAACCTAAGTCTCAGTGATTTCCTTGATCTTTTGTTCATTTTCATGACAAGCCTTCAGAACTTGAGAGGAAGGGAGGGAGGAGAGAAATAAAGGAAGGCCAGGTGGAAAGTCACAATCAGGAAATAATCAAAAGCTTTTGCTTTATCCCTTCCATCCAATCTCACAGGCTCTCCTGAGAACCTTTCCTCCTGAATGTTTAATAACATTAATTCCACAGTTTCAAAGGATTGAAAACCCAACAATCCAGTTTAATATAAGGTCATCCAAAATGCTCTATTGGGATAGATTCAGGGTCCAGGAAGCCTCAGACAAGTTCACCAGAGAACATATTCCAGTATGTTCTCTTGTTCTGTTTGATATAAATTTCAAAGGTTAGGGATGAGAAAAATCACAGTTACTATTCAATGAGCACTTGCTATGTGCCAGACATCTTCCTAAAGAACTTTTCATACATCTTCCTGGCCAACCCTCACTACAGCCCTCCGGATGAGAAGCCTGATGTAGTGGAGGTAAGACAAGAGGGCCAGGCCACCCATAAGCTGGCAAAGTCAGCTGCACCTGCCAGCCCCCAAATCTAGACTTATAAGTACCACACTGCAGGTATCTCCAGAACATGATATTTCTCTCAATTGCCCTTTTTTCGTGGATTAGTCATAAAATTTTCAGGTCAGCAAGCATTAGTGGGAAAGTATTAGCACACAAAGGGAGACAGGGAACATAAAGGGAGTACATGAAACAGTCTTTGTCTAGAGGACATGCTATCTTCTTGGAGAGACATGATAGGGAGCAGGCAGTGAATAATACTATCTGTAGAGAATGCTAACGGACAGTTCAAACACGGGTCAGAGTGGATGGTATAGCCAATAAACATGAGGATGATCGAGAAGCGGAAAAAGAAAACACCAAATGGCATTGTTAGGGAAAGTCTTATTGAAGCCCTGAGGATTTGATAGGACTCTCCCAGGATTTGGACAGGTTGCTCAGGTCAGTTTCTGCCCACCTAGGCTGCCAGACCAATGGTGGCCAGGCATGGGTCTGTTCAGGATGCAGATCATGGAGCAGAGCTTGACCAAGAGACAGGACCCAGGGTAGCCCCCAAACCAGAAGCCAGGAAGACCATCCTGAAGTGGAAGCACTAGGCCAAAGGCAGGAAGCAGGAGCAAGGCAAAAGGGAGGAACTAGAGAGCTCAGACCAAAGTCAGGGACTTGGGGAGAAAGGCAGAAATGAAATCTGGAGAGCCTTCCTAAGCTTCTTCATCCCAAAGGCAGACACTCCTAATGGGACGGAGACCCCCAGCTATGAGTGGGGAGCATGCTGTGAAGGATGCTGAGGAGGGCTGGAGAGGAATGAGTGTGTGAGTATGGTCTGGGGGATTAAGAAAGAGCCAGCCAGTCTAGAATGGAGGGTGCATTTGTGGGGAGTAGTATCAATGGGATAGGCAAGATGAGACCAGCTGAGAGACGAGAGGACCAAGGGCAAGAGCTTATCAAGATACATAGGCAGATCTACAATTCGATGGACAAGTATACATTCACATGATCAATATGAATGTTTGGGACTGGTTAAGTCCTATTTCTTATTCCATCACCTGCCAAATTGTGAATCTCAGCTCTGCCACTTACCAGCGGTATGACCTTGGGGAAATTACCTAACTTCCCTGTGCCTCCATGTTCTCATCTTTAAGATGAGCATAATAATAGTGTCTACCTTCTAGGGTCATTGTGAGGACTGAACAGGTTCATATATGTCACCTGTACAGCATGGGGCCTGGCATGTGCAAGTGTAATGTGAGGGATTGCTGTCTATCATTCCTTCCCCATATTCACCATTGTAGATTGAGGACTCACAATAGAGGGGGGCATAGAGGGAAGTGGGGGAGAGTATCTCACAGTCATATCTTCTCTTAATCACATGAATTATAAATGCATCTTTTGGAAAGTGCTCAGCTCCTGAATATCTTCCCTGTGTCCAGAATAGTACAGAGAAAGCCATCATGTTTGCTATAAAGACTGTACCTTGAGGGGCACTTGGGTGGCTCAGTTGGTTGAGTGTCTGACTCTTGATTTTTGCTCAGGTCATGATCCCAGGGTTGTAGGATTGAGCCCTGAATCAGGCTCTGCGATGAGGTTGGAGCCTGCTTGGGAGTCTCTCTCTCTGTCTCTTTCTCTCTGCCCCTCCCCCTGCTCTCTCTCTCTCTTAAAAAAAAAAAAAAAAAAAGACTGTACCTTTATAACAGCTTTGGATTTCAGTATCCCTGCCTGGCCTTCCCCCTCACCGTCAGTGGTATTCTGGGCTGATGTCTAAGTGAGCAAGTTCCTTTCTGAAATTCTAACAATTATAAGTGCTGGCTCAGGGCCTCCACCATGCTTTCCATGTGATGCACATATTTCAGTGTTATTTGTGCATTATTGTAAGAACAATGAAGACAAGGAATAAAAAGAAGATGAAAGAGAAGGAAAGAGAAATAAAGCAAGAGAAATTATTTCCTTGTACTTGACTTTCCTTTTCTAGCATCTCAAGGCTTTCTGCCATTACTCGAATTAGAAAAAGGCCAAGGGAAGAAACATTTATTGAAATCAGCTGCAAGCCCAGCACAGTCCTGTGTATTTCACACACTCCAAAAGGTTAAGCCTCTTGCTTGTACTCACTCAACTATGAAGTGGGAGAGCCTGGCTCTAGATCAGGTCCACATTTAATTCATAGAGCAGCTCTATAGGCAGACTCTGTCCTAGGAACTAGGTATACTACAGTGAAGAAAATGGACAAAAATCCCTGCTCTTGTGGAACTTAAAGTCTAGTGGGGAGACGTGATAAACCAGATAAGTAAAATATAAAGTGTTTTAGAGGCGCCTAGGTGGCTCAGACAGTTAAGCGTCTGACTTCGGCTCAGGCCATAATCTCACGGTTCATGAGTTCGAGCCCCGTGTCAGGATTTGCGCTGACAATTCAGAGCCTGGAGCCTGCTTTGGATTCTGGGTCTCCCTCTCTCTGCCCCTCCCCTGCTCATCTCTCTCTCCCTCTCAAAAATAAATAAACATTAACAAAATTATTTAAAAATGTATAAAGTGTTTTAGACAGTAATAAGCATTAAGGAGGAAAAAATAAAATGGGAGAGGGGGTAGGTTGGGACGGGGAGAGGGCAATTTCAGAAATGATGGTGAGGGAAGGTCACAACTGAGCAAAGATAGGAAGAAAGTAATAACGCCACCAGATACACTTGTGTGTATCTGGGGCAAGAATCTTCCTGGCACAGGGAAGAGCCAGAGCAGAGGCTTTGAGGCAGGTGTGTGCTTGTCATGGTATTGGAAGAACAGCCAGGAGCCCAGTGTGACAGAAGTGGGGTGAATGAGGAGGAGAGCAGGAGGGAAAGCTGGCAAGTAAGGGGGCTGGAGCACCTATGTCTCAGAACCCTTAGTAAGGACTCTTTTTAGGGATATGGGCTGCAGCTGGCAGGTGTGGACATGATTTGACTTGTACACCTGAATAGCTTTGTCTTCCTGCTGTGTTGAAAATAGACTGAAGGGACAAGGATAGAACAATGAAGAGGATATTGTAATAATCAGGTAAGAGGTAAAGGTTAAGACCAAAGGATAGCAACAAGGGTAGTTAAAAAGGGTCAAATTGACTTGGATATATTTGGAAGGTACAGCCAATAGGATTTCTTAGCAAATTGGGCAGGCATGAGAAGAAAAATGAGGCAAAACAAACAAACAAAAAACCAGGAGACAAGAGGGACCCCAATGTCTTTGGCTCCAGTAAGTGAAAATGGAATTATCTCTACCTGAGATGGGCATGTTCAAGATGCCTGTTCAACATCCAGGAGTGAAGAAATCTAGGCTGCAGGTAGAAATCGGTCTCAAAAATAGGTCTCAAAGCTCATGCTCTAGCTAATATCTTATGAACATGGAATTTGGGAACTTGTATCTATTTTGTATGGGGGTGGAAAGAATAGATTTCCAGAAGTAACAAGAATGAAAAACCAAATTAGACAATCTCAAAACCTAGTTTAAGGTATAACTTTCAAACTCCTGATCTTCCCAAACTTTATCTGATTATCTGGGGCCTTCTCCTACCCTAACTTCTCCCCACTCCCACCTCAAACAAAATCTACCTATGCCCAGGTTGGTTCTGGCATGATAGCAACAGGGCCACCACTCCCAATGGAAATGAATGTACCTTTTCACAGCAAACTTTACAGAGACAGTTGTTCTCTGCTTGTTAACACTTTCTTAAGGCCACCATGAACTCGTGTACCATTTCACTCATCAGTTCTTTGGACTACTAGCTGCCTGGACCTCTTGGCCATTTCAGAATTTTTCTACGTTGGCAAAGGAGGAAGATTGTAGGTCAACCTAATCGTTCAAACAACTCTGCAAGGCATCAAGAGATTCATCAGGGCCCTTGTCACTTGAGTTTTCTTATCCAGGTTATAAATTAGGGTCACTGTGATTTTTTAAGACAGCACATAAAAGGGAGAGGTAATTGATCATTGTAGGAATAAAAGACCTAAGAGCAGATGTCTTTTGTCATGGATGTATGTGCTCATATCTGTACTATTCATTGCTTAGGAGGTGGATATGAGATTTGGATTTAACAAATTTATTGATCTACACAGCACAGGTTAAGTGCTCTTGCTTATGTTAATCTCATTTACTCCTCACATCAGCACTGAGAAGTGGTATTGTATTATTTTGCAGTGGGAGAAAATGAGGCTCAGAGAGCATGAGCCACCTGCCCAAGCCCATGCCACCTGTGAGTGGCCAGAGCCAGTTTTGCAACCCAGGTCTTTATGGCTCTTACTCCCACGCCATATTTTTGCCTCATAATCTGAACAAATAATGAAAGATTTAAGACAAAACAGATAATCTCTAAGCCTAATGTTAGCCAAAGATGACGTATCTTCTCTTTAGAAAGGAAATATCCATGTGGGAGAAATTTCACCTTCGAATGTAGAGATTACATGCTTAGTTGCCAGGAGAAAGTGGGTAAACACTTTATTCAATGCCTCAAAGATGTGATAACAGAGGCGAGAATTTTCCTTTTCTCATTTGCTTAAGAGACTGTCAAAATTCACTACCATAAGATGCATACACACAAAATGTGTGTGTGTCTGTGTGTGTGCATGAGACAGAAGGGGAGGGGAGAACACCAATCATTACTCTGGTACAGACTGTCCCCAACTATGATCGTTGGATTTATGATTTCTCAAATTTACGATGGTGGGAAAACCATATGCATTCAGTAGAAACTATACTATACTTCAGATTCTTAATTTGGATCTTTTCCTGGGCTAGCGATGTGCATCCAATCCTGTCTTGTGATGCTGAGCAGGGCAGTGAACCACAGCTCCCAGTCAGCCACACAACCATGAGGGGTCAACAACAGATATGCTCACAACCATTCAGTACCCACACAGCCATTCTGTTTTTCACTTTCAGTATAGTATTTAATAAATTACATGATATTCAACAATTCATTATAGAATAGGCTTTGTGCTAGATGACTTTCCCCAGTAGTAGGCTAAGGTAAGTGTTTTTTTTTTTTTAACGTTTATTTATTTTTGAGACAGAGAGAGACAGAGCATGAACAGGGGAGGGGCAGAGAGAGAGGGAGACACAGAATCTGAAACAGGCTCCAGGCTCTGAGCTGTCAGCCCAGAGCCTGACTCAGGGCTCGAACGCACGGACCATGAGATCATGACCTGAGCCGAAGTCTGACGTTTAACCGACCAAGCCACCCAGGCGCCCCTAAGGTAAGTGTTTCGAGCACATTTAAGGTGAGCTAGGCTAAACTATGATGTTCCATAGGTTAGGTGTATTAAATGCATTTTCAACTTACCATATTCTTGACTTAGGGTGGGTTTATCGGGACATAATGCTATCAGAAGTCAAGGAAGGTCTATATTCTGTTAAGTGCTTTCTATATGTGATTGCTCTTAATCCGTGCCTCAGTCCTTTGAAGCATTATCTCCTTATGTTACAGAAGAACAAACTGAGAATCTTTCAGGTTAAGGTTTGTGTACTTACCTACAGTCGCCAAAGCTATGAGAAGCAAAATTCCAACCCAGTGGGTGTGAGTCACTCCCATTTCCCCTATAGCCCAAAGTACACCATTGGAAAACAGTACCCCTCCTGAAATGGCTACTCTCAAACTTCACCCATGGGCATGTCAACTGATAGCTTTCAGACTGACATCATGGTACTTTTGATCCAATCATAAAAGTAAGAATATTCTTTTGGCCCACTAATTTCATGTCTGGGAATTTCCCCTAAAGAAATATTCAGGTATACATGTGCAAAAATTAATGTGCAAGTAAGTTCTATACGTTGTTATTTATCATTAAATTATTAATATTATGGGGTGCCTGGGTGGCACAGTTGGTTAAGCATTCGACTCTTGATTTCGGCTTAGGTCATGATCTCATGATGGTGAAATGGAGCCCCATGTCCAGCTCAGTGTTGAGGTGGAGCCTGCCTAAGATTCTGTCTCCCTCTCTCTCTGCCCCTTCCCTACTTATTTTCTCTCGCTCTAAAATATATACATATATACAAAGATATATATATATATATGTATATATATGTACATATATATATACATTAATAGTGTTACTAACTTATTAGATTCAAATGTCTAATAGGAGATAGGCTATATCCATTATGGTCCTTCATGTACCATATTTACTGGAAATGTTAGGAAGTCATTAAAAATCACATTGTAGAAGAACATTTGATAACATGTGGACCCTGCTATAATACATTCAGTGAACATGAGCAGATGCTATCCCGATTGTATTGTACAACTGTATAACTACAGGGTATATAGTATGCATTGAAAAAATACTGAAAGAGATACACCAAGCTTTCTGAAAAGGTATGACCTCATTTAATTTGGTTCGAGGCTGGCAAGAAGCCTTCCCAAACCAGAAGTTCAGTGCTGTGTCTTTGTGAGGTTCTATAAGGATCAGCATGTCTTCCCACCTCACGGAACAAAATCCAGATTTCTTAACTTAGGCTGCAAAGTCCTAAATGACCCTGGTCTTCTGAACATCTATCCATACTCTCTCTGTGTTGCTCACTATGCTTCAGCCATGCAGGTCCTTTTTAGCTCCTAGACTGCACCTGCTCAACCCTCCTGCTGTGCAGGGACTTTGCACATGCTGTCCCTTCTGCCAAGAATGTTTTCTCCCATTCTAATGGCTGGTTTCTTTCTTCAGCTCTCAGCTTAAATGTCATATCTTCAGCGGAGTCCTTCCTCGACTACCTCACATAATGTAAGCATCCCATTTTATTCTCCCCCCTACAGCATCCTGTTCTTTTTCTTTTTTCACACACGCATGATAATTTGTAATGACCTATTTATGTGTTTTACTTATTCACTGTCTGCCTTCTTATAGAAGCTAAGCCGTATGAGGATAAGACCCACATCTGTTTTACTCACTGTTGTGCATGAAATGCCTACTTAGAGGCTATTCAGGATAGGCGCCCAAGAAAGATTTGTTGAATGAACGAATATGTGAACAAAGATAATACAAAGCTCTTAGGCACTGACTGCACCTAGCAAAGTGCCGTGGATGGTTTAGAAGAAGAAGGCAGGAACTAGAGAGTAGGTGGCTGGTAATCAATGTAAATCAGTGCAACACACAGGCTACAAGAATTCATGCAAGGAAATGTTTCACTTTTTTCTAAAGCCATTTTCTAAGAATGGCTCATTGGATACGAACAATGTCCTACATCCTAGAAGTGATATGAAATAGAGAGAAATATCACTGAGCACAGGTCTCCCATGTTTCTAAAGGTATCTAGTGCCAGACACATACGTTGAAGTGGAACCTGTATCACTTTGCATGTGATCAGTTTTGTCCACACAGTCCCTCAAAATCTGACTTCCTTCCTTAAACAAGGTAAGAGAAATGGGGCACCCGGGTGGCTCAGTTAAGCTTCCAACTCTTGATTTCGGCTCAGGTCATGATCTCCCAGTTTGTGAGTTTGAGCCCCACATGGGGCTGTGCACTGACAGTGCAGATCCTGCTTAGGATTCTCTTTCTCTCCCTCTCTCTCTGCCCCTGCCCTGCTTGGTCTCCCTCTATATATATCAAAAACAATAAATAAATAAATAAATAAATAAATAAATAAATAAATAAATAAAAATATTTTTAAAACAGGGGAGAGAAGCTACTGCACTATAATCAGAGAGCTTATCCCAAATCCCTAGGGCTGTGGTTCAGAAGCAGAAGTCATTGTGTCTTCTGAAGAACCACACAAAATACTAAAATGGTGGCAAAAAAAAAAGAACAAATCACTCTTGTGTTAAAAACTTTGCACATAAAATCTTGCAGAAGGCTTAAAAACAATTATAGGGAAAAATAAAACAGATTATTCTACACATTAACTTTTTATTTTTCCCCCTGCAGACTAGAAAACAGCAACCTTTATCAGACTCTAAAAACAAACACGTAGGGCTAGCCTAGGGCCCATCAGTGCTCCCAGGGAATGTTGCCTGTGGACATGAAATTGGGTGTTTGCAGCGGGGGCTGGAGTGGCATGAATATTTTCCAAGCCTTATTCAAACAGTAACTTCTATCTGCTACCATGCTATCAATTTTTCCAACAGTGGATTGCAAATTCACCTCATAAATCAATCTGTACAAGAGGTCAGAAGCCAACCACAGCCAATTAAAACCTCTCAGCAATAATTCATCCAAGATCTGAGTAAGGATTTTTTTTTTTTTTACAAGTCCTAGGAGGCTCTTGTTTATTCTAATCAGATCAGTAGAGGAAGAACTAAATTGGGTAGAACCTGCATTTTTCTCTTATCCCAGAACACAAACTCAGATGTTTTTATAGGGAAAGGAAGAGGAAAAGGAGAAAGATATGAGGAAAGAGTGGGCTGAAGAATGAACACACTTTCTTCACATAAAGTAGTATTACCCAGGCTCTCCCAACACCAGACCTGCTTCTAACTGACTCATTCTGGAGAGCTTCGATTCCAACCTGTCTGGGGTCTGATTCCTTTCAGTGTGGCGGCCACCAAAGAAATACAACGAAACTATTACTTAGTGAGTGTCTGTGACACATCAGGCCCTGTGGAAGCTTGAAGTAATCCTCTGTGTTTGTTGCTTTTGAGGAGACTATAGACTACAGATTATCCAGGTGTGAGAAAGTGCTGGAAAAATTAGGAGGCTATAAAGCATGTACATTCTGTAAGTGTACACAAACATATTAATATACTACAACTATACAGCTGTAATTATATTTTCACTGTAGGCCTGTGTTGAAAGCTGAGTGAATTTGGACAAATTGACTCAGCTTTCTGAGCTTCTGTGTTTCATCTGTAAGATGGGTAATAGTAACAGTACCAATTCATAGGAATGTGGTAGATTAAGCATTATGCTGGCAAAGCGTCGGCTTGCTCTCTGGCCCCCAGAGCGGCCGCTCCGTGCTGGCTGGAGCCAAAACAGTGGGAGATTCTAAGCCCTATGACAGTGCTCCCCGGTTATCAGCTCACTGGTTTCAAGATTCTCCCTCCAGGCGCAAGTCTAGCCTGATTCTTGATTGATCACCTGCAATGACATGTCCTTGAGGTTGGGACTGAGGAAGCACAGGCTCCCGGAGGCGAGTTGCCCACAGCCTCAGCCTCCTCCTGGTGGCAGAACAGCTCACTGGGCAGCCTCTGCCTGGCTGGGGGTGGGGGGGTGCTCAACGTGGCCCAACAGGCTCCCTCTTGATTCGCAAGACTGGTTTAATCCTTCTCTCAGACAGCCTCAAGCATGCAAGCAAACCTTCCAGCTACCTTTTACAACAAAATGCTTTACAGGGCACCTGGGTGGCTCAGTCCGTTAGTCCGACTCTTGATTTCGGCGCAGGTCTTGATCTCATGGTTTTGAGTGTTCATGGGTTCGAACCCTGCATAGGGCTCTGCACTGGTGGCATGCAGCCTGCTTGGGATTCTCTCTCCCGCTATCTCTCTGTCCTTCTCCTGCTAATGTTCTCTCTCTGTCTCTCAAAATAAATAAACTTTAACAAAAGTAAAACAAAATTCTTTATTTACTATTTATAAACATAAAAGTAAATGCTTATCATAACAGTTGGAAGAGATTTGAAGTGTATAAAGGAACACAATTAATAGTCTGGTTGTCTCCACCCTCTCTACCTCCCAATCCACTACCCCCATACAGAGGGTAACCAACAGCAATTGTTCTGTAAATATCCTCCCATGACCTGTAAATACTTAAAAAATACAAGGCCAATATTTTTAAAATACACATGCCATCCTATAGACATATGATAACTATTACTCTGCAAATTGCTTTCTTTTCTCCCAGAGTCCAAAGGATTGCGGACATCTTTCCCAGTTATTATTTAGAAACTTTAGACAAAACTGTGAGGCCTTTACCCAAGTTCTGCAGGACATTCAACAAAGTAAATAGAAATATTAGTGTTGTCTTCCTGGTTACTATCTTTTAGATTTCATCCAAGGAGTTCCAAAGAGTTAGGTTTGAGATGAGGAAGTATGTCAGAGAACTCCCAACTGTTTTATTTCTCTATAAAACCAGAGTCATTTAGCTTCCTTTTCCTGGGAAATTCTCTTTGGCTTCAGCTCTTTCTAGATTTTGAGACGTGTCAAAGGACAGCTGGCAACAAGAGATGCTGTCTTCCTTGCCAGAGGTCTCTCTGCACCCACCAACACCACATGGTCTTATCTGAGGGTGGGGAAATGGTGTGTGTACTTGGGCAAATTTTGTCCACTCTGTGGTTACCCTGTGCAGGGTTACCTTCAGCCACACCAGCCAGGCGTGCAGAGCCCGTCAGAAAACACATCCCAATAAACAGGGTACACTTAAGTCTCTTAGCTCTTAGAACAGTTGGCATTTCAATTGAAACTGCCCAGGGTGAGCCTCAGAGTAGAGGTAGAAGTCACTTTTCTCGGGGTGCACGGGTGGCTCAGTCGGTTGATCGTCAGACTCTTGATTTCAGCTTAGGTCATGATCTCACAGTTTGTGGGATTGAGCCCCACGCTTGGGCTCAGAACTGACAGCACGGAGCCTGCTTGGGATTCTCTCTTTCCCTCTTTCTCTCAGCCCCTCTCCCACTCGTGTGTGTGTGCTTGCACACGTGCTCTCTCTCTCTCTCTCTCTCTCAGAATAAATAAACTTAAAAAAAAAAGTCACTTTTCTCATCAAGTTCTGTGCAATTCCTGAGAAACTAGAGCTAAATCCTGTCCCACACCCAGGACTCCAGAGAGGCGGGAGGAGAGTGGAAGTTCACAGTGGATGTGGTCAGCCCCATTGCCCTCTTCTCTTGTTCTGTCTTCATCACCAGCAGGCAAAACACAACCAGAGAGAGGGGGACGTTCTTGGGATGATGTACTCAGGTATCTTTCTCAACTCTGCTGGGAAGACAAGAGACCAACACTCCCTCACTCTCACCCTGTGTTGGGGCAAGAGTATAAATAGACACCACCGAGTGAATCAAGATAAGAGCTAGGAAAATGTCATGTATCCTGAGAGAGAAAAGGTACTGTGACACCAAGCCTAAACCCCTAAATCCGGTCAGGCACTAACAAGGATAAGGAGGCTCCTTCCAGCTGGAAACAGAACAGCCCTCATAGAGTTATTTATCGCTCGCCCACCATGTTTATTATTGTTTGAGAGCCAGAGAAAGTGGCTGTGTTTACAGCGGGTTAAAGGGATATCAGAACACTCCACACGGGATTCGTGAGGCTCCTTAGCCTGATGGAGATTAGAAAGCACGGAATCACCCCTCCTAGACACACACACATATTCTCTAATCACACTCCGTGTGTGTTTATCCGTGGACTGTGAGCTTCTTGAAGATAGGAGTGATGCTTTATTCCCTGTACATCCTCTCCTAATCATCCTTTACAGGAAATGAGACTTATGAAGCAGGAACTCAATAAATATTTGGGAAATGAACTCAGAGAACAGAATCTGTTCTGATTGTCAGAAAAAACAACTTAATCTTCAGCTAATACTATTCAGAATCTAGTATACGAGGAATTCGATTCGCCAGGGCAGAAACCCCTCCCAGTGGGGTGAGGACAGCAACATCAGCCTTCCCAAAATGGGTGACTCCACCTGTGAAAATAATTTTTTTTAAGTTTCTCGCTAAAATTTTTGGAACATGGCAGTCAAATCCCCACCATTCCTCATGTTAGACATAAGGCTTAAAATATATATTTTTTAAAGGAGTGTATGTAGATCCTCTCACACAGTGCCTGGAATATTCCCCCAGATGCTGGTTTCCTTCTCATCTTCCCTGTCCTGTGGGCTTTAATTCACGGAAGTTGGAGTAACCTGATGCAGATTCTTTCCTGAAAGCACAATTTGGCAGGAAAAAGGAGGACGAGGGCCAAGCAAACGTGTCAGTGAGGAACTCAGGGAAAGGTGCTGTCTTGGTGAACACTACAGTTTGCTAGTAAAAAAGTATGTGTGGGATTATCTGCGACATCAAGGCCGCTGGATGCTTAACAGCCAGGCTGAACACACGCGGGAGAAACCCAGCTGGCTGGAATCTTACTCAGACTGCTCAGAAAACACGTTCTATATTCTAGGCTGTTCTTGCTATAATGTATCTTGTTCCTCATCTCCCCACTTTAATAAAGAAAATGTGTGGGGCACCTGGGTGGCTCAGTCGGTTAAGTGTCCGACTTCAGCTCAGGTCATGATCTCAAGGTTTGTGGGTTCGGGCCCCATGCTGGGCTCTGTGCTGACAGCTCAGAGCCTGGAGCCTGCTTCAGATTCTGTATCTCCCTATTCTCTGCCCCTCCCCTGCTCGCGCTCTGTCTCTCTGTCTCTCAAAAAATAAGTACAAAAACCTTAAAAAAAGAAAAAAAAGGAAAAAGAAAATATGTTTACATACTTTATGAAGAACCTTGTGTTTACTTTCTTTTGAACATGACCCAGAAAAAAAAAAAAAATGACAGTGGAAGGTATCGTACAACAACTAATAGTAGGGAGGTGAAAACTTCCCCCAGTCCTCTAACCCCATCCCCCTGAAATTTAAATTATTTGGGAATTTAAATTTGTTGTGGCCTGTTATGGCATTTACTTAGAGGAAACATTTAGGTTTATAATATGAAAATGATTAACTGTGTCCTTTTGTTTGAAAGTTCTTTAAATTCCTTGTGAGACACAGGAGGTGGAAAGAAGACACCAGGTTCTATAGAAAAAACATATATATGTGAAGATATGAAAATAACATTATGGGTACTTCTGCTTTCTAGCTAACTTAAACTCTGATATGGCATAACCCAATTTTTGAGAAAAATTTGAAAAATTCCATATTTCTTAAATTTGTGTGAAACTCCTTATAAGTCCTGATTGAAAAGTTATAGAATTCAGTCAAAAAAGTCAAAGTGAGGGGCGCCTGGGTGGCGCAGTCGGTTAAGCGTCCGACTTCAGCCAGGTCATGATCTCGCGGTCTGTGAGTTCGAGCCCCGCGTCGGGCTCTGGGCTGATGGCTCAGAGCCTGGAGCCTGTTTCCGATTCTGTGTCTCCCTCTCTCTCTGCCCCTCCCCCGTTCATGCTCTGTCTCTCTCTGTCCCAAAAATAAATAAATGTTGAAAAAAAAAATTAAAAAAAAAAAGTCAAAGTGAGACTCTGAGGCTATTTTTCTCTCTGATTTTGATAGTTTCTTTTCTAAATTTTTTTCTTTCCCAGCTATGTTTTTCTAATGCCATAATTTTAGCTTCAAATACTATTGTAACTATACTTCTAGTTCATCATAATTTTGTATTTACATATAAGCAAAATCTTTTAATCAATAAATACTGATTGAAGTGCCAACATTGGGGGTGCCTGGGCAGCTCAGTCAGTTAAGCGTCCGACTTCATCCTGGGTCATGATCTCACGGTTTGTGAGTTCCAGCCCTGCGTAAGGCTCTGTGCTGACAGCTCAGAGCCTGGAGCTTGCTTCGGACTCTGTGTCCCCCTCTCTTTCTGCCCCTCCCCCACTCACACTCTGTCTCTCAAAAACAAATAATGTTAAAAAATAAAAATTAAAAAAAAAAGAATTGCCAACATTGTACCAAGAACTGAGTTTAAAAAGACTAATAACATCTCTGAGTCTATATTTTCATTAGCCCTTCTTATTAAAAACATAGTAATATTTCAATATACCTTTCATATGCCCTAAAAAGTAAACAAACAAAACCAACCAGAATATAGAGGGAACTTACAAACACTAACATTAGCAAACACCAACAAATGACTAACATAACTACACTAAAAAGGGGGGATGAAAAGAATCGACTTAAGTAACTGCGGGAAACAGTTATCTTGACTAGATATTGTCAGGCAAAAACAAAGAGAACCACCCATAAATGCTGTCTTCTATTTAGAAATGCATTTCTCATTAAATGTTTACTAGAACATTTAATAGTAAGTAAATAAATTGTAGATAATCACAGCCTGGTTTCTCACTGTCAGAGAAAGAAGTTACAAATAAGGAAAGGGGAAAGGTTAAAATGAACACTGTGGATTAGAATTCAAGGTATCAATATAAGCTCATTATTATATACATACACACACATATATACACATGAATATATGTATGTTCATATATATGTATACATGCAAGCACACAGATATATATGCATAGAAAGATACATACAGATGTATACATGGGTATAGTTGGTACTGATAGGTACATATGCATAGTTTTTAGGTATGTAATTTTCTAGCTCTGCTAAAATAGCCTAGAAGCAATGGTCCTCAGTTGCAGTGGGCACAACCAGTGCCCTGAACTTGGTTTCTAAGCACTGTTCTCTAATGAAAAGAACCAGGTCTTCTTGGAGAAATGGAAGGGCAGGGGCAAGGGCAGGGAAAATGTTAGGATGAATCTGGAGAGTGTTGTGGAGCCAGAAAGGAGGGAAGTGCTGTAAATAAGATGAGGGCATGCCAAAAGAAAACAAAAGTCTACCTGTGGATGTTCCTAGCAAACAAGTTGGGACACTTAGAGCAACACAATAAGTAATGAGACCATTGGATTTTGCCCATAGAACAAAATGAATATTCATGAGTCCAGATTGAAAAAAGTATATAATTGAGTAGATAGATAAATAGCTAAAAAGAGACAGCTTTTTCCTACAGTAGAATTCCAATGAATAGGTATAGAAGGAAAGAAGGAGGTAGAAAATCACCATATTACAGTAATTCTTGTTGTAGACAAGATCTACAGATGGATGTTAAAAAAAATCAGTGGGAAAAATATTGAAGACTTGCAAAGTCTCAAAGTATCTCCTTCAAGATATTTGTTAACTACAAAGGGAACAACAGTAACTTTATAATGGATAAAGTTGCAGACACCACCTTCACCAAGGGACCAAAGTTAAAACCACCAATAATAAAACATCTTGACATCATAAAACTTGATTTGAGAAGGACACAACATCATTTCTGTTGTGTTCCTGCCGAAAGTTTATAACCTTACTTCAATTGTGAGAAAACATCAAAAATCCAAATTGAGGGAAAATCTACAAAGTGAGAAGTAAGCTTCAAAACTGTCAAGAGACATGAAAAGCCTAGGAAACTGTTACAGATGAAAGGAGACAGAATTAACAAGTAGATGTAATGGGGAAGCTGCATAGGATCCCGGGACAGACAAAGAACATTAGTGGAGAAAGTGTTGAAATTCAAACTGTATCAATGTTAATTTCCTGGGTTTGATAATTATGCTAGGGTTATGTAAGATGTTAACACTCAGGGAAGCGGGGTGACGGGTATCCAGGAACCCTCTGCACTATTTTTGCTGCTTGTTTTTATAAGTTTAAAATTAGCTCAAAATAACAGTTAAAAAAAGATTTAAAAATATTTTAGTCCTCAAAGAGAATTTAATAGGAAAAACTAGTAGAGGAAATTGAAGGCTAGGATGTCCCACCTACATAGTAGTGCATTACCATTTCTGACTTCTCCCTACTCTGCTTTCCTGTAGCACTTACCACCTTCTACCATCGTATATAATTTACTTACTTATTATAGTTAGTGTGTATAGCATCTTCCCCTGCAGAAGATGGGAGGGAGGGTCTTTGTTATGGGCAAAAATTTGCAAAAGAATAAATGCAAGACAGCATATATTAAGTACATGCTACAAACTCAGATGCCTACAAGGTTTAGCCAGGTAACTTAAATATATGAAGGGGTGTCTGTTTTGTTCACTAATGTATAATGTTGTGTGGCACAAATGGGGCCTGGTACACTTAACGTTTTCTAGAAAAATTAATAGAAGATTTTTTAATTGGGTGCAAATTATTTGTCTGGAATTTTAGTAGTGTTTTGATTGTATCATAACTATGACTATCTTGACTTATACAACACAAAAGAAGGAATAAACTAAATTTACTGGTCAAAGATATTCTGGATAATACTTTTATCTGCTCCATACTAAACATTTTACTTTCTTTTTGATTCAAAACCTAAATTTGTTAGAGAGAAAAGGTATTTCTTAAAAATGCTGTACTAAGAGTGATGGTGTTACATATTGCTGGGTGCAATATTAGTTGCTGCCTAATTTTTAGATTTCTAGAAAGAAATTAGGTATTATGTATCAAGATTCTAAAAAAATAAATGTGCTTAGGTTTTCACAAAGCAATTCCTTTTCTGGAATCTATCTTGCAAATTGAACTGTATAGATATAGTCATCACAGAGTTAGTTATGAATTAAGAGATAGTTAAGA
The DNA here is from genome assembly GCF_022837055.1 of Prionailurus viverrinus. Lineage (NCBI taxonomy): Eukaryota > Metazoa > Chordata > Mammalia > Carnivora > Felidae > Prionailurus > Prionailurus viverrinus. Next base: position 86,994,290 of record NC_062570.1, read on the forward strand.
AATGAAAAGCTGACCAAAAAAGCGTATCAATAATGCAAAAATGAGTAAGTACATAACAATATATTCAAATTATGGATTATTTTGCAGGCATTAAAATACATGTTTATGAATTGCTTTTAGTACCATGGAAAAGTGTTTGTCCTAGAATGTTAAGTGAAAAAGAAGAGTATACAAAATTGTACAGACAGTATTATCACAATAATATACAATATAATTTTAAAAAGTGGAAATACGCACATGTGTAAACACTTCAGAATTTCTACCTCCCCCCTCTGCTTCTCTGTACATTACTTTTCATTAACATGTACTACTTTTAAAATCAGAGATGTTAATGATAAAATTTTAAAATATTTGATTGATTGATCTTAAAAGTACTGTGAAATAAGGAAAAAGTCAAATGCCAAAATAAAATTTATTTAAAACCTTACAGTATTACCAGAATAATTGCTGAATGGACCCAAGATCTAAATGTAAAAAAATAAAGCCAGAGAATTACTAAAAGGAAACCTAATACCACCCTGAATGCTCTCCATCTCGTCTGATCTAAAAGGAAATGTGGACAAATTTCTTCATAATCTGCAGTGAGAAAAGCCTTTCTAACTAGGTCTAAAATCCTAGAAGCAATAAAAAGAAAAAAAAAACATAAATTTGAATGCATGAAAACTTTTTAAGGAGAAACAAAAAAACAAGCAAACAATAACAACAAAAGACAAATGGTGGGGGTATTTGCAATTCTTAATATAAAGGGCTAATTTCCCTACTGTATAAAGGACTCTTAAAATTGAGAAGAAAAACAGCAAAATCTGATAGAAAAATGGGCATAAAACGTGACCATGCAGTTTACAGAAAAAAAGACGCAAATGACTGTGTTGATGCTCAACATAAGTTGATGCTCAACTTGTTTCATAATAAGAGGACTGCAAATTAAAACCACACGGAGATACCATTTCTTACCTATTAGCTGGCAGAAACCCACAAGCCTGATAACACTGAGGCTGTGGGGGAACAGACCTCTCAGACATTACAGGTAGAATATAAGGGTACATTCTTATGGAGGAGAATTTGGCCATAGCTATCAAAATTACACGTGCATTTACCCTTTGACCCAGCAATCTTACTCTATGAGAGTGCCCTTCTATTTTACTTTTCATTTTCCTTGCTCCTTAACCACGTGTGCAGTTTATGGCTAGTGTGCTCTAAAGACATTCTAAGGAGACTGAGTCTTACTCTTGCCACTTTCTACAAAAAGATCTTTCTGGGAAAGATCAGATGGGTCTGTTTAGAAGTCAGGGCTGTTTTTTCCATCACCAAGGGGATTGCTGCGGAACGCCGCCCCCAAAGTTCATTATCTCAGCATTTAATGTTTTGTTTTTGTTTTTTCAAAATACAGAAAAGTAATTAGAAGACATGATGGGCAATAACCTCTGTGCCAAATTACCTTGTTTTAATTTGATGATGCTTTTGAATTGTTCAAGCTCAAATAATTAATTTAAAAACTGCCAGTCTCTTGATAGGATTTTTTTTTTTGGAATGTGCATGCCAAGTATTATAAAGAATGTTTTTCACGGTAAAATCTTAACCCCCTAAGACACACAATGACCATCAGACCACTGATCTGCTTCAAATATTCGAAAGATAATAAGCCACAAGTTCACAGGAGGAAATTATTGCCTGGCCAGCCTCTAGCAGTCTAGGTCTGACTATTTCTTTAGTGACATTTATAAAACCCCATTGCTTTAATCAGATCATAAGAAGACTGAATCAGGTTTCAGATTCACTCAGGGTTGATAATTGAGCTCATTCCTGAAGGGCCTGAAGAGCACAAAAGCACTGAAGTGAAACCATGGAAATTAGTGATTTGAATAGGAGAATCGTGAACTTTGGTAAAGAAAACATTCCCCATCGGGGCTCTCACGGAACATGCTTTGCCAAACTCTAATAAGATTAATGAAGGTAAAATTAAGGAAAACACTGTGAATCTTGTTTTCAATGGAAGGAAAGAAGAGAGAGGGAGAAAAAGGATCAACCTCATTTATACTCTTAACTATGTAATTATGAGCCTACGTGGAGGGTCCAGCAGCACGTTGCTTTCTTGCTGAGGGAATGCAGTGTCTAGTTCTCTCTCGAGTTGTGGGGTTTGTCTTTGGAATAGTTGGCTTCTCCAAATGAAACTGGACCAAAATTCTGGGCCATCTTTTGTAAATGTTTGTTCTTCACAAGGGCAGGGTGACTTCCTAAGTGTGTAAGCTGGCTGGAGATCTGAGCAAGTTTAGAAAAGAGAGCCAGGCCTGCCCTTGAACTTCATGGGCGCTGCGCACAACAGCACACACCCCCTCCACCCTGGCTTGGGGCCCTGACATGCAGCCCCAAGGAGCCTCCTTTCCATTCACTCGCATCCCCTAACCACACTGGCCTTGGGGGACGTCTGCAAGCCTGGTAGGCACACCCTGCCTTAGGAACAGTCTTCCTTCAGCTGTCTACATGGATTCCTCCCTGTCCTGCTCAAATGCACTCAATGAGGCCTTCCCTCAGGCCTCCACTTCCCCCAACTTCCCTGCCCATCTCCATGTTTCCTCTTTGCCATGGTTATTGTCTTCTAACTTAGTATACAATTATTTATTGTGTTTACTATATGACTCCCCTGATACAACATAAACTCCCTGAGAGTAGGCTTTTGTGTTTTCTGCTGTGCTATCACTAATATAGGAACAGTGCCCAGTGCACAGTAGGTTTTTAATAGTTTTTGGGTGAATAAATGAATGAATTATCCTGCACGTGCTTTATCATGACCCTAAACTTCTTCACTGCAATTGTTTATGTAATTACATTTTCCTTCATGGATTTAAAGCTCCGTGCAAGCAGAAATGGTATTTATTTCACCCAGTAAATACTCCCAACACCTGGCATAATCCTAGGTACACAAATAGGCCTTCAACAATCACTTACTGAATGAAAGAATTAAACCATTCTGATAATCTTTCTGAGGATACTGAAATGGGAACAAAGAGCCACAGATTCTCAGTAACTTTGGGAAAATTTTTTGACTTGCTGGCCTCAGTTTCTCCATATAAACAATGATGGGATTGGGCCAGAGCAATAGTAAGGTCCTGTCTAGTCTTTGGAGTCCATTGGACCTATGCCCTCATTCCTCTCTTCTTATCCAGTTTATTTATTTATTTTTTATTTGAGTATAGTTGACACACAATGTTACATTAGTTTCAGGGGTCCAACTTAATGATTTGACAAGTTTATACATAATGCTATCCTCACCACAAGTATAGCTACCATCTGTCCCATTACATCGCTTTTACAACATCATTGACTACATTCCTTATGCTGTGTCTTTCATTCCCATGACTTACTCCATAACTGGAGGCCTGTGTCTCTCACACCACTTCACCCATTTCTTTTTATTCACTTTTAGAAGTCCAATCAAGTATGGTTACTAAGATGTGTGCTCTTGAAAATTGTTTGCTGTGATAGTGTTCCCAATAGACATTTTAGACAGTCTTAGGGGGTTGAGACATGTAAATGGGATAGAAGAAACTGACTCATCTCTTGATACCGGTAAAGCCCATGTGATCTACCAATACCTCTTGAAATCATGAACTAAACTATTATAAGTTTTCATGGCAGCTGTAAGAAATGGCATAATTAATACAGCATGTAACAAGATGCCTTCATATATTTCTATCCTTAGTCTGTATTGTAATGTTCTCACTGCTTTAAAAACTCATTACAAACATTTGTCTTTGATTATTCTGTACTCCCAAACCTACCAGTTTTTTTTTGTGGGCTATGAATACCCATCCTTTTTATTGATCCTATGTTCTCAATAGATAAAGCGGCATTAAAATATTCTGAAGCTGACTGCATTTTGTTTTCTATGTTTAAATTCATTCTAATACAGAAAAGGCTAGGTGTGAATGGTCCTTGCTTAATAGTGACCAGTGTACCCTGGCTCCTCCAAATCATCAAGTCTGTCCCATGATATGCCACCAAATATAGCAGCTTCCTCAGGATATGGGCAAGTTCCCTCACACAGGGTGACCCATCATAAATTGAATCCACCCCAGTGAGGTCTTTACTAGAGACTCAGCCTCGCTGGAAATTGATAGGAACCAATGTTAGATGGTTGAGGAGATGACATTTGAAGACTCAAGGCAAAGGAATTCTCTGGAGAGGGAATAGCATGTGCAAAGTTCTTGAGGTACAAATATGCTTCACATGTACAAAAAAATAAGAAAATACTGGTGAGACTGATATAGGGTAACTGAGCAGTCACATGGAACAAACCAATCTAAGTAAGTTTTATTCTTAATTCCCAAGGTTCTCCTTCAAAGTTTGGTCTAAATGGCAGCCCTGGAAAGGCTGATAGGACTGAAATTTTGCACTCAGGTTGGGGCTCCCCAAGACAGAGATTGGATCAAAATCCTACTTCTGGACTTCTTAGACTGACTAATGTTTAACTGGTGGTTGTTTACAGAAAGTTTCTCTACCTCTGATCTAACTACTTTGATTCTAAGCCCTCCTCTTCTGTTTCCACCCTTGACCACCTTGACTTCCAACACAGCTACATAATGTCCATAGTCCAGGATCACCTGGGCCCATTCACACCTCTCTTCCTGACCTGTCAGAGCTTCTCGACTTATCACCTAGCAAGTCAGCTTCCTGATTGTTACCTCTCCCTTCCCTGATATCTGCTAGTTTTCACCCTTTGTCTAGCTTCCACTTCTGCCTTCTCTGTGTCTGGTTCACACCTCTGGCAGCCCAACATCAATACTCTGTCAGGTCCAGACTGCTTCTTGCTACTCTACACTTTGATGGAGGCTTTGTGCCAGGAGCTCACTTCCCCAGTCAGATGGCAACATTTAAAGAACCAGTGTTGGGGACACCTGGGTGGCTCAGTTGGTTGAGCATCTGACTTTGGCTCTGGTCATGATGTCAGGGCTCATGAGTTCGAGCCCTGCATTGTGCTCTGTGCTGACAGCTCAGAGCCTGGAGCCTGCTTCGGATTCTGTGTCTTCCTCTCCCTCTGCCCCTCCCCAACTTGGTCTCTCTCTCTCTCTCTCTCTCTCTCTCTCTCCCTCTCGAAAAATAAATAAACATTAAAAAAAATAAAAGAGCCAATGTTGGCTTATAAACACTGCTGGCATCACATAAGGAGTTTGGGCTGCAACATCTCAGAAACAACCTACACAGAATTTGCTGGCAAACACTCACCACCTCAATGGCAAAATTTCTGTAACTCAATTTCTTCTCTGAACTCAATACCTCCTTATTTTCCAAGCCATACAACTTGATATTTTGTGATAGTTCTGCATTATTTTTTGTTTTGTGAATATTTGAATATTGAATCCCAACAAACTATGCAGTTCTTGAAAAGCAAGAACCATGCCCTGCATTTCATCTGTAAATTTTGTATGCCTTAGTAGTGTTGTTCATCCATACAGTGAGTGCCTAGTAAATACTGGCTGATTGATACTTCATTGTCTTAATTCAGCTAGGAGTTTTGGGCACTGGAACAGAGGTGATGGAAAGTGTAGTCCCTCCTGTGTTATTGGAGATAAATGCTACCTCTAAATGCTGGCTAAAGTTAGAGCCTGCGAGGCTGCGCAATACGACACTCCCACATCCCCGGAAGGTCCACAGTTTCACAAATCAGGACAAAAGGGCAGCCCTTCCTGCTTCATGTGATAATTAGATTGTTCACACATTTGTTAATTCAGTGAATATTATTATTCTTAGAGTTATGCTCATGTACTATGTGTGGGTTATGCTATGTACAATATGCAGTACAATCATGGAGGACGCAAAAAAAAAATTCTGAACCATGATGTCTGAGGTGCCCTAGCTCAGCCTGAATTACAATCAGATAAAATCTTGGCTCTTCCTCACAGAGGAACATTGGGGGCAGAAATCTGCAAACAATGGGTATCACACGTCAGTATCTGGGCTGCTGGCTGGACTCCTGTCTCTGCTGGAATGTGCTGTCCGGGTGGAAAGCAAAACCATGGATCAAGACCTTTTGAATCCGGACCTCCACACTTCAGAACTTCCCTCTTCTTTTTGCAGCAGGATGTCAGATGCATTCACCGCAAGATTTTCTGATGTGAGCAAAAAAGAAAGATTTTAACTGCTTCCTGTGCACGGACCTTATACTAAAATGGACTTGTAAATTTTATCAATGACCACAAATGTAATGGGAAAAAAAGGACTTAAAAATCTCTTTCACTACGCCATGCCTACTGATGCTGTTATGCTTAGTATCTGTGCTAAACAGAGGTTTCATTCATTCATTCATTCATTCATTCACTGGGTTGTTTATTCTTTCCTTTACATATTCATTTATTTAACAAATGTTTACTCGTGCATACCGTGTGCCAGGCACTGTGCTAGGATCTACAAGTGATATAAAGATGAATAAGATACTACCTTTTGGCCTTAAAGCACTCAGAGGAAAAAGGAGGAGATAAAACATACACTTAAACTGTGGATAAAAAACGTGATAAATCACCCAAGAGAATTAAAGTGCTAGGGGAACAGAGATCTGGCTTGGGAAAAGGGCTTCATAGAGGAGGTAGCTGGGGCCTAGGAGAAAGGTAGGAGACAAGTATGTAGAAATGGGAATGAGGTTGAGGATGGGGAATTATCGCCACCAACACAATTAAGCTATAGAATATTTATATCACATCACGAAGTTCCTTCTCACCTCCTGTAGTAAGTGCCACTGCCCCATGCACCTTCGTCCCACAGAGCCAGTGATTTTCTTTCTCTTCGTGTAAGTAACTTTTGCCTGTCCTAGAGTTTTACCAGGTGGAATCATACAGTATGCAGTCTTATGGATCTGGCTTTTTTCACCCACCATAGTGTTTTGAGATGCTTTCATGAAGGTGTTCATTATAGTAGTTTGTTCTAATTGCAGAGTTGTATTCTACTGTATGGATATGCCACAATTTCTTTATCTATTCACCTGTTTTCCAGTTTTAAAAGACTATTGGGGGCACCTGGCTGGCTCAGTTGGTTAGTTATCCAACTCCTGATTTAGGCTCAGGTCATCATCTCATGATTTGTGGGTTTGAGCCCCTTGGTGAGTATTGTGGGTCAGGTTTTGCACTGACAGTGCGGAGCATGCTTGGGATTTTCTCCCTCTCTCCCTCTCTCTGCCCCTCCCCAGCTCACTTGTGCTCACACTCTATCAAAATAAACTTAGTAAATAAATAAATAAACAAACAAATAAATGAAAATAAGATTATGGGAGCACCTGGGTGGCTCATTTGTTAAGGGTCCAACTCTTGATTTTGGCTCAGGTTATGATCCTACAGTTTGTGGCATGGAGCCCCGTGTCAAGCTCTGTACTGACAGCACGGAGCCTGCTTGGGATTCTCTCTCTCTCTCCCTCTCTCTCTGCCCCTTCCTTCCTCTCTCTCTCTCTCTCAAAATAAAAATAAATAAATAAATAAATAAATAAATAAATAAATAAATATTTTTAAAAGATTATGCATAAAGCTGCTATGAACATTCATGTACAAGTCTCTGTGTGGACATATGCTTTCATTTCTCGTGGATAATACATAGGAGAGGAATTTCTGGATTATGTAAAAAGTGAATGCTTAACTGTATATAAGCAACTGCCAGACTGGCTTCCAAAGTAGCTGTACCATTTTACACTCCCACCAGCAGTGTATGAGAGTTCCAACTACTCCACATTCACTCATACTTGGTGCTGTGATTCTTTCTAATTTTAGCCATTTTAATAGGTGTGTAGTGCAATCTCACTGTGGTTTTAATTTGCTTTTCCCTGATGACTAAAGGTGTTAAGCATTTTTTCATATGCTTGTTAGCCTTTATATTTGCTTTAGTGAAGTATCTGTTTAATCTCCTATTTTTAATTGGGTTTTTGTCTTATTATTGAGTTGTAAGTGCTCATTATATATTTTAGGTACAAGTCCCTTATCAGGTTTATGTATTGTAAATATTGCCTCCTAGTCAGTGGTTTACCTTTCCTTACTGTAATGGTACTTTAGAAGGGCAGAAGTTTTAAATTTTGATGAAATTCAATTTATCAGTTTTTTCATTTATGGTTTGTATTTTGTGTCCTAAGAAATCTTTGCTTTCCCAAAGTCATAAAGAGTTTCTTGTTATGTTTTCTTCTAGAAGATTAATTGTTTAGCTTTGACATTTCAGCATATGATTTGTTTTCATTGTGATTATGATTAATTTTTACACAAAGTTTGAGGTAAGGGACAAGGTTTATTGTTTTTGGTTTTTTTTTTTTTCTGTATGAATAAACAGTTGGAACACTTCCACTTACTGAGGGAAAGAAAACTTTTTCACTATTGGATTACAGTGACGCCTTTGTCAAAATCTCCTGACATTATATATGTTGGTCTGTTTCTGGGTCACATATTCTATTCCATTCATCTATGTATCCATTCTTATACCAAATCTACACTGTCCAATTTATGTAGCTTCACGGCAAGTCTTTAAATCAGATAAAGTAATTTCTCCAACTTTTTCATCTTTTACAAATGAAGAAAGCCAATTTGATTTGATTTCAGAACAACCTGTTGGCCAACAACAACCTCACAGATAGATACAATTCTGAATGATACGCACACTACCACCAATTTCAAATACTTTTCTACCCCAAATTAAGTTTCTTCATTCAATGTAAGCATTACTTCTACTTCAGTACGGTGCTCTGCCAAAATTTATATTTGTATTATCACCAGAAACATGAATTATTTTACCTATAGTGATCAACTTTTTAACTAAATCTATGATAACATTCACAATAATGGAAGAAATGGCAGATGTTTCACCTTTGACCGAATGAACTTTCAAATAGTTTGCTCTTTTATTTTATGAATTGAATGTAAAAGTGGAACCACTATTAAAATTAATTGAATTGAGTTTCTATTTGAAATATCTGATATAATGCATATAAATCAGGCATCATTTAACTATTTGCAAACTTCTGCTGCTGCTAATGGAGACAATACATTAACAGCTTTGGCTTTATTTCTTGTAAATGCACAAGAAAAAAAAATATATTGGGTATCTGTTGTGTACCACTTCAGATTATCTCAGCCTCCCTGGTTCCACTTGGTTTTCCCACTGGTGCATCTTAAAAGTCTTTCACCTTAGCTCTGTATCTTCAGTTTGGATTTCTTTGTGTTCCAGAGCTTCATTGCAAGACACTTTGCAGAATATTTCACATACATATACAACCTAGAAGTAAGGTAATGGCTCCTGGAAGGAACTTGGAATGCTACCCCTTTCTTCATCTGAAGGACTGTCTTGGAATGTGTTTAATATGGCTCTTCAGGCAGCTGGATGGATCGAACAGTAAGTCACATGGAATAGTGGCCAACTTTGATAGCACTTCTTTATGTTGACTGTGCCTCCTTCCCTGCTTTGCTCTTCCTGTCCCTCATTCCTGCTACCCAAATCTCATTCACCAATAAAATACTTGAATATAAAGATTTATCTTAGGTGCTACTTTCTGGGGAACCCAGGAAAAGATATCTCAAATTAAAATAGCCAAATTAGGGGCGCCTGGGTGGCTCAGGTGGCTGGTCTTCCAGACGTCAGCTCAGGTTGAATGATCTTGCGGTTCACGGGTTCGAGCCCCACCTTGGGCTCTGTGTTGACAGGTCAGAGCCTGGAGCCTGCTTCGGATTCTGTGTCTCCCTCTCTCTCTGTCCTTCCCCCACTTGCATTCTGTCTCTCTCTCAAAAATGAATAACCGTGAAAAAAAATTTTTTAAATAGCCAAATTAATTTGTAAAAAGGAGAAATCACACTCGAATGAGTGACACCTAAATATAACTTCAGAAGCTGCATGTGTTATCTTTTTTTTTTTTTGCATGTGTTATCTTCTTAAAAAAAAACTGCTAATCTAATACTTCTTCAGAATATTTATGTCTTCTGATTTTCATGTGTTTTGTGTTTCATGTGTTTCATGTGATTTGCATGTGTTATCTTCTTAAAAAAAACTGCTAATCTAATACTTCTTCAGAATATTTATGTCTTCTGATTTTCATGTGTTTTGTGTTTCATGTGTTTCATGTGATTTGCATGTGTTATCTTCTTAAAAAAAACTGCTAATCTAATACTTCTTCAGAATATTTATGTCTTCTGATTTTCATCAATCAATGATATCACTATGGATCCTGTAATAGATGACAGATGTATGCAAATATTATGTGCAAGTTCATCAACTTTCTTGGAACATAGAAATTCAGTATTTAATTTTTATAAAACAAACCTACTACCTAACTCCCTGCCTTGTTTCCTTCCTTCCTTCCTTCCTTCCTTCCTTCCTCTTCTCACCCCCTCTTCATTGCTGCTGTAGTGAATACTGTGGTGTGCTGCCCAGATTCCCCCTGCAAGACTGTGACAAGGTTCCCCCAGCTGCTGGGAATGCTGGCTGTTGACAGCTCACAGTTAATTCCATATCCAAGAGTTGCTCTTGCTGAAATATGCTGCTTTATTCAATGTCGTGTTATCTCCCTGGGGGTGGGCAGGGGAAGTTCCCACCCCATAAAATTGGTAAATGGCAGGGGGATGGGAGGTGGTGGTGAAGTACAAATACTTGGCCCACTTGCCTCATTTCAGGACACCCCCAAGAGATCACCCAGTTCCAGAACTCCCATGGGATCAGTTGAGGCTTCTGCTGCACCTCCATCACAATTCAATTTTCCTACTGCCCAATCCTGCTTCCCTTGCTCCCTCACAGGTGCTGTTCCCAATAACCCCCTGGAGGAAAACCTAAATTTCAGAGTCTATTCTTCAAAAATCCAGCCTAAGCTGCCAAAAGGTTTTTTTTTTTTTTTTGCAACATTTTAAAAAAGCATTACCAAACAATGAAATACATGCTATTTTCATCATGCAATAAATAATAAAACCTCTGTACTGAAAGTGTTCAGTCTATTCTGTATTCACTTTTTGGTATGACTGCTCAGCCTGTATTTCCTGCACATGTTTCATGTATACCTAACCCATAATCTCCCCATTTCTCTCTGACTCAGCCCACTGATGGTCTGGCAGGTGTACCAAGAGGCCAGCAGGAGCAGTATCATTGACTGTCTCTCCCACAGTCACTGGAGATAGAAGGAACTAGCTGTCATTACTGATCCTATCTGAGGACCACTTTGGTTTTTATCGACAAGCACTCTGCACACTTTCCTTGAAAGGAAGGTGGGGGGAAAAAAAAAGAAAGGAAGGAAGGTGGCAATTGCTTTGCACCTTGAAAGGGTCCAATAAAGAGAGGAGGATTAGTCTCCAGATGAAACCACGTGTTAAAGTGAGAATCCCATCCATTACACGTCCATTTCACATACAGTGGAGATCATGACAGAATCTGGATGTCCAGAGTGGAGGTCTGTCAAAACCATCCGATCTTTTCATTCCACCATTAATAAAACTATCCCATCAAAAAATGAAACACCTGGTGCAAATGCTGGAAGGGAGTTAGGAAAACAGGCATAAACTCGGAGTGTCTGGGGTAAACCAACCTACGTGCTCATCTTAATTTATAAGTATGTTACCTAATTCATAGGTAACAGAATGCTGCTGAATCTGTGTGCTCAAGAATATTATTTCACACCCTATAACCTTGAATGGATGCAGGACTGTCCTCTGGCAATACCAATAGAACCAAAAAAGCTCAGAAGAAAACTAAAATTCTTTACTCTGTAATATACCCTTGGGAGATGTCACAGAAGTTAGTGATAACCCATTAGCATGGTCTTGATAAATATTTTGTGGGTAGAGATTTCTATCGATACAGGATGTAAGATAACCAAAGGCTTTATGACGAATATCAACAAATGCAAACTGCCAAGACTCAACAGCCAATTTCCAGAGTTTCCACAATTTGTACATGTGAAAATTTCTTTCAGTGCAGGTTGAGGGTGATGGCATCCATGGCTAATGTGAGCAGAATCAGAGGGTTAGAGATGTAAAACAGCCATTTTAGACAAGGTAGATTTCATTGAACACTTTAAATGTGCCTAGTTGAATTCTATTTGGATTAGGAAAAAAGGAAATATTTCAAAGGGCCAAAAAATCAAGCAGAGTTTGCTTTATCAACACAGGTTCTGGGCCTCTCCACTAGGCTTCGAATTGGTTATTTAAAAGTAGAGGCCTCTGTAGTAACTGTAGAAATATCTAACTTCTACTCTTGAAAGATTGGAGTGTAGAGTCATTTTCCAGTTAAGTTTAATTTAGAAAGATGTCAACTAAATCTTTTAACTTAATATCAGATACAGATTTCTATACTTGTGTAAGAACTTTATACACTTTAAATCTTTATAGCAACCCTATGACATTGTGGTAATTAAATTAATTAATACATGCAAAACATTTAGAACAGTGCCTGACACCTGGTAGAGACAATAAATGTAAGATGTTGGTATTAATTTTCTTTGGGGGAGAATTAGAAACAGGAAAAATTTCAGAAGTAGACAGTCTACTGAAAAATTTTCAAGCAACTTTTGAGACATCTGTTTAGGATTTTCCCATTCATTATTCATTTATTCAGCAAAGCATTTGTTCGGCACCTGGTCATTGTAACTATTCTGATTTTTAGAGGCTGCCTGTCATATAACCAATATCATTTAATCATGCCAACATATGATTAATACCATTCTATTGTTGCATCTAATTCTTTAACCAATCTTAACTGAATCAAATAAACCATATAGCAAAAATTTATGAAGAAAATAGCCTTTAAAATAGTTTGTAGATTAAATGAATTCATTCTGATATTCAATTTTCAGACAATAATTGCCCTTCAGAAATGCCAGCAAGACACAAGAAGCTGTAAAGGCAGAGAAATGTGACCATTAACCGAACAGCCTGGTCAGTTATGATGTCATTAAATAAAACACACACTCACATAAGCAGAAGCCAAATAGACCATAAAACAGCTGATTCCTTTCCACACAGAAAGACCAAATGCATCTATCTCAAGAATGAGGACTGTATATGCCAATTGAGTTGTATATTAGATATTTTCCGTAAATTGAATGAGTATAATCAGAAGCTCCCAGGATTTGATAAAAGATACACTTAAAGCATGTGGCAATATAAAATAACTTTAGCCAAAAAAAAAGCATCCACAAAGCATCAATTTAAAAAGCGTGATATTCCCAAATCTTTTTTTTAATATAATGGGCTAAGTAAGATACATTTAAGTGAAAGAGGAACAGATACAGTTAATAGTCATTTAATAATTTCTGGTTAAAGCTTTAAGGTTTATGTGCTTGTGATTTATTTAGAAAACAAATTATTCTGATAGCTGAACAAACCCTTTTACAACATTAAAGGAGGGTATAATATAGCTGGCAACCAAGAGAAAATTAAAAATAATTTTCATGCTAGAAAATATAATTTAGGGGCACCTGGGTGACTCTGTTGGTTAAGTATCCGACTCTTGATTTTAGCTCAGGTCATGATTTCTCAGGTATGGGATCAAGACCCTAGTCGGGCTCTGCAAAGGGAGTGGAGCCTGCTTGGGATTCTCTCTCTCTCTCCCTCTGATCCTCTCTCTCGCCTGGGCATGCTCCCTCTCTCACACTCTTGCTGTCTCTCTCTCTCTCTCAAAAAAAAAAAAAAGGTAAAAAGGTTTGCTGATGAATGTTTTAGTTATGAGTCTCTGGGTAGCAAGCCTGAGAAAGTAGTTTAAGCAAGAAAAGTGATGGTGTGAAAAGTCCAAGGAAGAGGTGAACACCCAAGCAGGAATCAAGGCAGCTGAAGGAACTTGCCCTGGAGCACTGGCTGGACTCTTCAGGGGGAAGCCACTCAACACTTCAGCTCCAGTTATTCCCTACCTCTAGATTTTTTATATATTTTTAAATGTTTATTCATTTATTTTGAGAAAGAGTTCATACGAGCAGGGGAAGGGGCAGAGAGAGAATCCCAAGCAGGCTCTGTGCTGTCAGAACCCACGAACCATGAGATCATGACTAATGAGCTGAAATCAAGAGTCCAACACTTAACCAACTGAGCCACCCAGGCGCACTCCCCCTACCCCATATCTAGATTTCTATTCAAGTTTCAAACTTCTGTGAGACTGGCCTAGCTAGGGTCAGGTTTCTCCTCTTAAATAATCAGCCACTGCCATGGTATATGATAACATAGCACAGAAATGGCTGGTGGGACTCAGTTAGAGAAGCAGGAACCACTGTGAGCAGGAAGCCACTCCAGCTGAGGTCTGCCACACATTGCTTCCACCAGAGAAGTGGTGAGAACAGAAGTCAGATTGCAGGGCTCAAGGAGTGAATGGGAAATAAGAAAGTAGGCTTTTAAGAACTTGGCCATGATTGGACAGAGTATGGGAGATGGTAACCAGGTTGAGTGATTGGATTAAGAGAAGGTATCACCAGTGGAACATTCTATATATGTCCAGAGTTTCTCCTCTCTCCCATACACATAAGATTCTTAAAGTCCATCTATAATAGGTTCCCAATGTTCCTGAACATTGTTGAACAATAGTCAATGAAGGGAAAGAGCATGGAGTTTAGATATGGAAGAATTGGGCCCTGGGCTCTGCTCCTGAGTTGATGTATGACTTTTGGGCAAGTCCTTAATATCTTCAAGCCTCACGTTTCTTATATGTAAAATGGGGATAATAACAATTGTGGGGGGGGGGGAGGGAAGAACTGTTGAATAATCAAGTCACAAAATGTATGTAACTATTGAGGAGGGCACCTTTTGGGATGAGCACTGGGTGTTGTATGGAAACCAATTTGTCAATAAATTTCATAAAAAAAAAAAAGAAAAAAAAACCTGAAAAAAAAAAAAGAAATGTTTTTGTCCACTGTAAAAAAAAACAAAAACAAAAAAAACCAAAAAAACTTTAAAGAGCCAAACAAATAATATTATGTAACATCCATAACAAACATGCAAATTTGAACTGACTCACATACATAAATTCCACTCTTGAAAATTCTATGCACTTGTTAGTCCAATAATATTTTTGTTTTGGAGAGTTTAGAATTTTGAAGCTGGAAAGGTCTATCATGATTATCTGATCAAACTCTGATTTTGTTGATAAGAAATATGCTCGGAGAAGTTTAATAACTCATCCAAGGTCACACAGCTGGTTAGAGACAGGATGAGAATTTGACTCAAGCTTTCCTCAGTATGTGACTTCTTGCATTCGATTTATGTGTTGAAGTATAACATACTTTTTCTGCTATATCATATGTGTTTTTTCAAATTATTTCCACTATAGTGAAATCTATTTCTGTGGAAGTAAGAGAGAGATCTATATTACATAGTCTCAAATGGGAAGAGAAATGTCTGTCAGATCACAGAGTCCTTGCCTTCCAGTTGTGGAAGAAATCACACTGGTATAGCTGAAGGAATGGCTAGTAAGGCCAACAGCAGCCTGAAAATATGTAACCAGCTTGGGGGCACAGGTTTGAATCTTGGCAGGGTCAACATGTGAGCTTAACCTTTTAAGACAGATAAATTGAGTTCTTGGAATGTCCCTGTTTAGTGGGCTTGCAGGGGTCTTTGGATGAGCCCCTTGCTAAGTGAGGCACCGTCTGCTTTGCATCAACTTTGCACAGTCTCAAGATAATCTCAGACTAGATCTCCATGAAGCCAAAGGCAGCAATAGGAAATTCAGTCTATCAGCTCTTTATTTGGCAGGGGAGAAACTGCTATATTGTCTATTGCAACATTATTTATCATAGTGAGGGTTGGAAACCGCCTGCATGCTCAAAAATTAGGAAATGTTTAAATGAATTATGGTCTATTTGTATGAAGGAATATTGTGCAGCCAATAAAATTATGCTTTCTTAGAATCTAAGCATCTTATACAGATAATTATAAAAGTGATTTAATTTATATTTTTGACTCATGTTGGCACAGTATTGACTCAGCCTGGGTGAAATTTTATATAAATCACTCTATAATGTTTTATAATTATTGCATCATCTACTCCGTCCTGTAGCCTCTTAACTATAACCACAACAGAAAACTTCTAGGTTCCAATGGGATTCCAATGGGTGTAGTTGTGTAACTCCAGAAGTGGGGTTTTAATTCTTTATAGTATACTGAAAGATGCCAAAATTCTTGAAAAGTGAAAAGTGCTACATAAATTTTAGGATTATATCTCTGTTAAATACTTTTTCCAGACTAATTAAATAATTAAGTACTTTTTCTACTAAGTACATACTTTTCTAGCTGAATACTTTTTCAGTGTCTTGTTCTGGCACTGTAACAACAGTACAAATAAATGCAGACAGGCTATGATCAAAAACGCTGTAATAACCACTTTTAGAAAGTATATGGAGACATTGAAACCCTCAAACATTGCTTGGGGCAATGTAAAGTGGTGGCCATTTTGGAAAACGGTTTGGCAGTTCGTCAAAATGTTAAACATAGAGTTACAATGTGACCCAGAAATTCTACTCCTAGGTATATACCTACAAAAATTAAAACGTATGTCCAGACAAAAAACTTGTGCATGAATGTTAATAGCAGCATTAATTCATCATAGCCCAAATGGGGAACAGTCCAAATTTCCATCTGAATAAAAACTGGTGAATGGATAGACAAAATGTAGTATATCCATACAATGGCATATTATTCACCTACAGAAAGGAATGAAGTACCAATGCATGCTACAACATAGATGAACCTTGAAAACGTTATGCTAAAAGAAGGAAGCTAGTCACAAAAGACAACATAGTGTACGATTCCATTTATATGAAACATCCATGATAGGCAAATTTATAGAGACAGAAAGTGGAGTAGCGGTTGCCTAAGGATGGGGGGGTGTTTGGTGGCAGGGAATAGGGATTGACCACTAATGGGGACAGTTTCCTTTCAGAGGGGTAAAATGTTCTGATATAGGTTATGGTGATGGTTACACAACTCTGTGAATATCCTAAAAACCCTTAAATTGCCTACTATAAATGGACAAATTGTAAGGTATGTGAATTATAGCTCAATAAAGCTGTTAAAAAAATAAACTCAGATACTAAAGGGCTCTTGTCTGATTAGATGCAAGGTCCCACACATTGGGAAGTAGGGTATTGAAAGGTCTGAGATACCTGAAAGTTAAGATTCAAAGCAAACAAGAAAAAGTATATCTGAAGCCACCAACAAATTGAGGAAATATCCAATCTAAAAATTAGATCAGAGTGCAATACATGTAGACTAATTTTTAAGACACCGTCAAATGGTGGATCACAAAGTTGATGCAATTAAACAAGCTAAATATAAACAAAAGCATTCTGTTTTATACCTCTCCCATAAAAATAATTTAAGTTATCACAAAAGTCAGTGGAAAACCATGATTTGCATGGTATTTAGTGATACTAGCTCTGTGATTTCCTTAGCCAATTGATCCTAATCTGCCTATCAGAAGCAGAGACAATTTTGATATATCTTTTGCTTTAGCCAGAGGGAGGAAGACATTCCCACATAATAATCACATCCTTATAGAAATTGAAAACGTATGTTCCAGCCATGGTGGTCCTACAAAAATATAAACCCATAAAGGGGTTCTTGATTCATGGTTGTCATTCATTTTGTTCACCGGAATAAGCAGAGTTTTGCCAGGCCATACAATGACTGATAGCTTTTTCATAAAAGGATATTTTATGAAATATTGAAATGTAGCCCATTTCTACCTGATAAATGCCTGGACCTGTAAACTTTGAACCCTCATTGGCCTTTGTTGCTTCTGACCTTGTTTAAATGATTAATGTTCTTTTAACAACTGCAGGCTGCAAGAGGCAGCATGCACTTACTGTGTGCAGATCCTTCATTCGAGGCAAAATCAAGTTGTTCAAACCTAAAAGTGCTCACAGTGTGCACTCTAGATGCAGTTGCATCATTTTTTACTTCAGTTGCCCTACTAGTATGTATTTTTCTGATACATATTTTTTATTTTAAAAAGTTGCAGAGGTCCCCTCAGTTTTTAAATTTCCCGGCCAAAATATGAACACGATGTTGACATAATTTATTCATCATTCCCAAACTAAAAGTGAATGGACAGTTAAGATTATTTTATCATGCATTTAAAAATATCATTGTGTTATCAATGCTTAGTAGAATTTTGTGCCATCTTACCATTATGCTCAAAGTTGGTGAGTTATATCATTACTGAGCTATCTGAAGTCTCAAACTCCTCAACTCCATCCACTGTTAATATTCATCACTTAAATATCAAAGATCTGCATTTGCCAGATATCAATAGAGTTCACTTTCAGAGACTGGATAAAAAATGGACTGGGTCTTTCTTAATTAACATCACTCTGGAAACGGTGAAGACATAACAAATTTTTCTCACTGGCTTTATACCAAAATTGAAAGCAAAAGCAAAAAAAAAAAAAGTTCTTCTGGCTTACAAAATGTTTTATGAGCCCAATGTTCCCTGAAAAGATTCTTAGGGAATAAATAAAATTAGAAGTCTTTAGCAGTTTGCTTGGCATACATCATTACTTCCAGTGGGTAAAAAATATTTGCAATTCTAAAATACATTTTCTTATGACTATAGTAATAAAGATCCTCCTTGTTTAGGGATAAAGGAGAGTGAGAAGGTTACCCTGTTAAGGGGAGCAGCTATGTTTTAAAGAATTCATCTACCATGAAATCAATAGATTATTACATCAACACTACAAACATGACATTTCTTTTTTCAAGTTTTTATTTAAATTCCAGTTAGCTAACATACAGTGTAATTTAGTTTCAGATGTAGAATTTAGTGCTTATCACTTATATATGACAGCCGGTGCTCATCACAAGAGGTGCCCTCTTTAATCACCATCACCCTTCCCCCCCCCCCAACCTCCCCTCTGGTAACCATCAGTTTGTTCTCTATAGTTAGGAGTTTCAAACAAGACATTTCTTACCTTATTCAGGATCCACATCACTATCAGTAGGGGTTGGGGTTAGCAATTTACATAAAATATTACTAGAGGTAAGTTTTTTTTTTTCTTAATGGCTTCAAGGTTAAAGTTGAAAATACCAACTTGAGGTTGTACAGAGATGTGGCCATGTTGAATGTCATTTCCACGTTTTCCAGTAAATCATTTCATTATCCATAATAATAATCTTCACCAGCTTTACAAAAAATTGCTTTGCTAAACTTAAAGGAAGTCTGATTTTAATTTGCTATCTACATCTACATTCTCATATTCTTTTTATAGATTTTTAACAAGTTATCAGTAGAATCTTCCTTCACTCAAACATAAGTGAAAGTTTTATCTATCTTGAGATATCACTAAAATAATTTATTGCAGGGGAAACAAAACCTTTTGTCTCAAAATATATTTCTTCCCGACAGCTGTGGTATTTCAGGGAAAGCACCAAAGCTATGATGGTCTGGACTGCAATCAACCGTTCTTAATAGGAAATTTTACAGACTTTTAATAAGATATCCTCAAATAATTTATGGGGAGAGGTTTTGAAGTGAAGAGGCATTGTTTGGCAATATGTTCTTCCTCTAATCTCAGGAAATTTAAATAAAAGAGTGCTCATTTCCTCTGAACTCAGCAGTTCTCCTTAAAAAAAAAAAAAAAAAAAATTAAGAAAAACACCTGCTACAATAGTCCTAAAAGCGTGGCTTACTTGCTTCAAACAAAATTGTGCTAAAACAAACAAATAAACAAATACTTCAGTACTACTGGAGACTTCTCTTGTAGACTTCCTGGTCTATTACAGGTTAGGAATTTCCACAAGCAAATCCACAAGGCCAGGGTTGTTTGAAAATCATCAGAGAAGTGTCCCTTGTTTACTAAATGTCTAGAGTAATCCCTAGGTCAGCCTTCTCCCTTGGACCAGTGGTTCCAATCTGTCCCAAATCATGGCCCCCACTGCCCAGTTGGTTTTGTTGCTGTTGTTGTTATTGTTTGTTTGGTTGGTTTTGGTGTTACCTTGATGCTATTCTTAATTCTTCCCATTAAAGTCATACATTACATTTATCTTCTTTGATTTCCCACCATTTTGTTGGTTTTGTTTGGTTGATTTTGGCTTAAAATTTTGTTGTTTTCCCACTTAAAAATGGAAATTTGAAGTCTCTTTACCTGTCATTATAATGATAATTTCACCATCTTAGGATTTGCCAACATTCACTCCGTTTGGTTCCTGCATGGGTTAGGAGATGGACTAGATCCATGTCCCTCATGCTTTAGTGTACACACAAGTCACTTAAGTATTCTGTTAGAAAGGTAGTTCTGCAAACTGGTGGTTACCAGAGGGGAGATGGGTAGGGGAATGGATGAAATAGGTAGAGGGGATTAAGAGTGCACTTATTCTAATGGGTGTATGGAACTGTTGAATCACTATATTGTACGCCTGAAACTAATATAACACTGTATGTTACTTATACTGGAATTTTAAAAATAAATGAAAATTTATTAATTACTTTCTTTAAAAAGGTAGTTCTCACTTAGTAGATCTAAAGTGGGGCATCTCTGACAAGTCCCCCCAGATGATGCTAATGCTACTGGCCCTTGATCCACACTTTGAGTAGCAAAGATGATATTAAAGGTCTCTTCCAACTTTAATGCCATATCCTGGGAGTTCCAGTGGGGCTCCTGGAAGGTCACTGAAGAGTCTATGAAATGACTCAAAATCCTGATCAGGAAATTTTTGAAAATTTGAAAGCCACATATATTGCCCTTCTTCAAGAAATCCAACCAAGAGAATAAAAATAAACCTACATTAGCAGATTAGCAGCAAGTGTGATGTTGAACTTATCTTTGTCTTGGGTCAAGAGAAAATTACTTTATTCATTCTCTTGCTATCTCTGTCTCCTCCCTCTCTCTTTTCTTCCAATAACCTTGACCTCCCTCCCACACATGCATTCAGTTGGGTAGCTCCTGTACTTACATAAAATTTGCTTTCATTCATCAACCATCCTCCGGAAACTCACAACTATACTGTTAAAAGAAAAGAAGAAAAGATACCAAGATATGCCTCTGATAAGATATACACAAATTTTGGGGCACCTGGGTGGCTCAGTCGGTTAAGCGTCCGACTTCAGCCAGGTCACGATCTCGCGGTCCGTGAGTTTGAGCCCCGCGTCGGGCTCTGGGCTGATGGCTCAGAGCCTGGAGCCTGTTTCTGATTCTGTGTCTCCCTCTCTCTCTGCCCCTCACCCGTTCATGCTCTGTCTCTCTCTGTCCCAAAAAATAAAAATAAATGTTGGAAAAAAAATTTTTTTAAGATATACACAAATTTACTCAAAGCATAGTTGTGTTCTCAAGGAAGTATGGGAGGAAATGTGGATTCATCATATATGCTCTTAAGATATCCTGAGGCTTTAGCCACTAATCCAAGAGACTTCTTTCTCCAAGACCAGCTCATTTTTATATCATTCATACTGTATATGTAGTTAGAGATGGATGATTCTTAAACTTTCAGCCAGGATATAAATCAAAATTCACCCCAAGCTTAAAAAGTCATTGACTAGCTTAGAGTCTATTGTTGTGGACTGGATTTCATGGATTTTTCTTCTTTACTCTTTAGAGTAAGAGATATACTAATTTAGAAAATGAAAGTGTCTCGGTTTTCTTTGTTTCTGTTTTCTGTGTTTTTTAAAATTGTAGATCAAGGGTGATAACTTCAATTTTTCACTTAACTTTGTACATAAGTACCCAACTAAATGAAAGGAAAAACTTTAGGAACATTCATGCTATATTGGATAAATGTTAAGTGGAAAGAATTGTTAAATCTTTCAAGAAATTACCTTTTATAAAATTTCCAAATGTATTTGTGTATGATAAACCTTAGAGGTCAGTTGTTTGAGCTATTCAGAGACCAAAACAACTAAGATCTGACATAAATTCAAAGGCTTTCATCAAAAGAGCAAAGCAAACAAACAAAACTTTGGAGGATGGGGCAAGGGACAAGGAAGGGAAGAGCAGGCAAGAACTGAAATGGCTGTCTCTTCTTGGGAAGATTTCTCTTTGGAGAACATTTAGATCTATGAGGGAGGAAGGAAATATCAGCTTAGCCAGTATAATCAACCTGAGGGATCAACAGTATAGCAGATGATGCAGACAGATGATCTTCAGTTTCAGTTATTTATTGCTGTGTAACAAGCGATCCTGATATTTAGTGGCTTAAAACAATAGCTCTTCTTAATGTATCTTGTAATTTTGTGCTCAGGTTTTTGAGAAAGGTTTGACTGTTCCATGTGGTGTCAACAGAAGTCACTTAGGGGTATTTATCTGGTGGATGGGCTCATCTGTAGGATCCAAGATGGCTTCACTCCCACATCTGGTGACTGATAGGAATGGCTGTAAGGCTAGGCTCAGCTGGCACTGTTAATGAGAATGACTTCATGAGGTTTCTCCAGTATGGCAGTTTGAGGGGTCAGACTTCTTACAAGAGCCAGTGTCCAAGTGAACAAGGTGGAATCTGCATGACCTTTTATGACTCAGTTTTGGAAGTGTACTTTTTTTGTCAAGACAGTCATAAGCCTGCCTACTTTCAGAGAAAGGGAACATAAGCCCTAACTCTTGAAGGGAGAAGTGTCAAAGAATTTGTGACCATCTTTAAAAACTGCTACACCCTCAAATCCATGAAATACTTCTAGAAATGGTAGAGGTCAGTATTTAACTACTGGTTACCATAGTGAATGCAAACTCAAACAAATGTGCCTTTTTCTCAGTGTATATATAAAAGGATGCATTTGAAATGAAAGCTGTATTTCCTCATTCACATTATATTCAGGCATATGAAGTCAATCTTCTGAAACTTTATTACTCATTTTGGCAATAACTCAGTTACTATTTTTTAAAATCTTTTACTTTTAAGTTTCCTCTACACCCATTCAGGGGCTTGAACTCCACAATCCTGAGACCAATAGTCACATGCTCTACCAAGTGAGCCAGCCAAGAGCCTCACAAGTTACTATTTTTTACATTACCCATTACTGGTATTGTATTCTATTGCTGCCTACTGTGTAAAAAGTATGCAGATATTGGTATCCATTGTCAACTACAAGAAAATTAAATTGTAGCTCTTGATACATACATACATACATACAGCTCTTGAAAAAATATACTATCAGTATATTATAAGGTATTTTTCACATTAGGGTTTTACTCAATTCTGAAAAACAGATAATCAATGGTTTGCAAAGTCTTCTTTTTTCTAATTGAAGTATAGTTGACATACAGTGTTACATTAGATTCAGGTACACAATATAGTGTCAATAAATCTATACATTGTGATAAAATCTTTTTTGATGTCTATGAATTAAATATTATATGAGGACATAAATTATTATTGGTAGTAATGTGAAAATTAATCAAAGAAAATCTTGTTTGGAATGGGAGGCTGACAGGGGGAGCTCTCAGCCTCTCAATTGCAGACCCCACAAGAAGCGAGGGACCTTGCCTTGAATACTGCTTCACTACCCCAGCAGGAAGAAGAAAAGTCTTTTCCTCCTTGCCCTGGCAACAGCCCAGCCAATGAGAGACAGTCACAACTCAGCCAATGAAAAGCCATTATACTTTGAACTGCCAGTTTACTCCAATGGACCTTTTGTTTATAATAGTCCCTCCCCCTTTCCTCTATAAAAGGAGAGTTCTCGCCTTTGTTTTGCAGTCTTGCCTATGATTTTGTCGTGGCTTGCTTGTGAGGAAATGTGTTTCTGTGCCATTCCCAAAGAAACCAATTTTTGCTAGTAAAATAATTAGCGGTTTTATTTTTTAAAGTTAATGGTAACAGTAGTCATAGTTTATTTAGTGGCTCTGTGCCAGGTAATGTTTTAGATCATTTACCTACAATTTCCAAATTGCTGCCCACAAATTTGTGAGTAGATTATTAAAGTTTTATTAGTAGTAGTAACTAATAAGATAAATAAAATCCAGGGAAATATTTTTAAGGGAGTAATATAAAATGATATATAAAACTTTTTTCAAGCTGCTCGTTATCTCACACTTTTAATTCTTAACGGTACACTTTCTCTGTATTGGCAACAGCTGAGATTTGCATGCAGTTAAAAAAAATTAAATTGGCAAGGATCTGAAAAACCAAGGGCCTGGCACAAGCTAACTTATCAGAGAAAGTGGTACCCCCACAGGATTTAATTTTTTTTTTAACATTTATTCATTTTTGAGAGACAGAGCTGGAGCAGAGGAGGGGCAGAGAGAGAGGGAGACACAGAATCTGAAGAAGGATCCAGGCTATCAGCACAGAGCCCATGCAGGGCTCGAACCCACGAACCATGAGAGCATGACCTGGGCCAAGGTCAGATGCTTAACTGACTGAGCCACCCAGGCACCCCACCCTCACACCATTTTAAAGGTATGTCTTAAGCACCTGATTCTAATGGATAATGTATTCCTGAACAACCTCTCTTTTTATTTGTAAGTTAATTAAATATAACTACACTTGGGGAATTACTGCTAATGGGTAGTGGTGATGGTTGCACAAACTTTTGGGGGGGGGAAACCCCCCCACTGAACTGTACATTTTAAAAGGGTGAATTTTACAGCATGTGCATTGTGTTTCAACAAAAATATAAATATACTACTAACAATATATGATCCTTATAGAAAAAATTAGGGAAAGGAATATTGCTAACAGCTGAAAACCTTTAAAAAAACCTTAATTAGCAAGTGAAGTTATTGTATACAAGATATTGTAGAGCCTAATCTAATTTATATTTCCTATCATTGTGTGGACAGCCCCAGTGGTGTATTAAATTCTGCAGGCAGGCAAAATGAATAGTGAGTTAATCTTTGCCACTTGTCCCCACTTACTATCACCATACCAGCCACACTCCCTAAACTGCTCATTAAAATGTCATGGAAAGAATGTGACCCATCCTTTTCAGCCTGGCTCTAAGAAGACTATTAGGGCTACCAAATCAATATGTAAACTCACTCCATTTGATCAACTATCCAAAGTAATGTTTACTTTGTAATTCATTTGAAGCCAACGCACCAAAAACCCCCACCAAACTGAAAATTGCTACTCATGGTTATGAGGGTTTGTTTGTTTGTTTGTTTGTTTAATATGGACATCTTCTCCACTTAATTGGTTTTATCCCTTATTCAGGCTCACACTATGTGAAAAATGCAGTTTTCATTTGATCCTTTATTCTAAGAAAAGGACCCACAATACTTGCCAATAACTAGTACTTAGTGAGCATGACAGTGGTACTAAAGTACTAAGATACTACACACAAAATTTCTTTTAAATTTCAGGTATAAATTGGTAAAGAAAAATTCTTGCATGAAGTCACCAAATACTAGGGTTGCAGGTATAATTCAACAGCCCCCACCATATTCTCCTGCAATAAAAATGTTGTCCTGGATTTTTGCTCCTGGAGATCAGTATGATGGATTTGGCTCTGAAAATAGCCACTGTGCTGATTGGGCACAGAGAGAGTAGATCAAAGTCCTAGCAGAGCAGAAAAGAGAGCGTCAGCAAACACCTCCCTCTGAGTTGCGGGATGCAAGACACTCAAGCAGTGAAGTCATCTGGAGCATGTTGTCCTTGGCAGTGTCTCCTCTCCTGGGCTTCGCAGGCCCCTGTTGGCCCTGAGGGCCCTTGTGATGCCTGCAGCTCTCTGGTGCATCTTTCCACTCCAGCTGTCACCTCTGACCATGCCCTCTGCTCCCAAATTAGTCCTCCCATATCTCTCCATCAGGGCTCCTATTTCCTCCCTGATCTCTCCTCATAGATGTTAGAAAAATTATATGGAATATCACAAGATGATGCTTTGAAAACTGCAGAGCACTATAGAAAGGACTTTGTTATTATAACTCAGTATGGTGTCTTTGTAT
The DNA here is from genome assembly GCF_022837055.1 of Prionailurus viverrinus. NCBI lineage: Eukaryota > Metazoa > Chordata > Mammalia > Carnivora > Felidae > Prionailurus > Prionailurus viverrinus. The sequence goes on from NC_062570.1 coordinate 87,020,070, forward strand.
ATTAACAGAGGCTGCTTGTGGTGATACTTTGGCCCAAGGTAATGGTAGAATGGTAAATGGGAGGAATGTTTTAAGAGAGAGATTTCTCATCCATCCATCCATCCATCCATCCATCCATTACATTGTATAGCTGTTATGTACTCTGTGATATTACTAAACATATGGGGTTTCTGAATTTCTCAATAGAGACTGAACTTTACATCTTTAATACTAAATTTCTTATTGTATGTTTACAATCCATATGGCTGAGAAAATGTGCATCACTCACTTCACTGAGTTTCTATGTTTATCAAAAGCTTATCATTACACCAGGAGGTTCATTGTCCCAGGGGGTGCCTTCTACTCTGGCCATTTAAGTTGCCTAACCCCCCAGGCACCACACCTTAGCTCTTCCTGAAAAGAAGATACAAACAGCCTGCCGGACCCCCATGAGGACCTTTTACCAGTTTCTTTCATCACTATGTTATTTCTCTACAGTCTCAGATCCCTTGCTCCACACCCCTACTTCAGAATGTGCTACTCCCCTTTCTTGAAGACCCACCATGCTCTTTTCTGGCTTTTTGAACTTTGAATTTTCACTACATTCTAGACTCTGCTCCCTCTCCCAGTTTTGGTATCCCACTTAATTTCAGATGAGAACCTTCACCTGCACAGAATCTGACAGGGACCAGTTCAGTCTCCCAGCAAAGCGGTGGTTGAAGTCATACCTTCAACACTAGTAATTGCTATGTAAGATAATAATTTGTTATAGAATGGTTTACTTAGATTCAGTTTTGCTGGGACAAGCTGAGAAAATGATTCTTTTATTTTGTAAGACTACAAACCCCATTTAACCAACTTTAGATAATGCTAGAAACAGGACATATTCTTGCATGTCTTAACTAGAATGTTTCCTCCATGGCATGGTATTCTATGCCTCACACTTAACTTCAGGAGCCATATTGTCATGTGCCATCAAAGGTTGCTGTGCATACAACAGTAGAAATAAAAATTACCCAAGTTTTTGTTTTGCTTTGTTTTGTTTCTGTTTGTACAAAAATAAGATACCTTCTGATGCTTCATAAATCAAGATAAATTTGGCCAGTTTAGACTTGGCCCAAAAATCTTTAAACAGGCAACATTTTTTTTAATTAAATTAAATTTTATTTATTTGTTTTTTTAGAAATATTCGATTTCTTAAAAAAATTTTTTTAAACATTTATTCATTGTTGAGAGACAGAGAGAGACAGAGCAAGAGCAGGGAAGGGGCAGAGAGAGAGGGAGACACAGAATCTTACACAGGCTCCAGGCTCTGAGCTGTCAGCACAGAGCCCAATGTGGGGCTTGAACCCACAGATTGTGAGATCATGACCTGAGCCAAAGTCAGACGCTTAACCAACTGAGCCACCCAGGTGCCCCACAACATTTTTTTTTGAAAGGGAGGACATTGCTCTTGGCATTGTACTTTATGTGTGTTTAGTTGGTATGGATTTATTTAAAGACATACACATGAAGGCTGGATCTGTAGACTTGTATTTTTTGTTTTTTTGGGGTTTTTTAAATTTACAAATATTGATTTATTTATTCCACACGCGAAGCATAAGATGAACTTACTCTTTTTTCAAATTTTTTTTTAACGTTTATTTATTTTTGAGACAGAGAGAGACAGCATGAACGGGGGAGGGTCAGAGAGAGAGGGAGACACAGAATCGGAAACAGGCTCCAGGCTCTGAGCCATCAGCACAGAGCCTGACGTGGGGCTTGAACTCACGAACCGTGAGATCATGACCTGAGCTGAAGTCGGACACTTAACCGACTGAGCCACCCAGGCGCCCCAAGATGAACTTACTCTTATTATCCACTCTAAAAATAAGGAAACCAGGGGCACTTGGGTGGCTCAGTTGGGTAAACATCTGACTCTTGATCTCAGTTCAGATCTTGATCTCAGGGTCATGGGTTTGGGCCCTGCATTGGGCTCCACGCTGACTTTTAAATGTAAATAAACTGATTTGAATTTAGGTATCACCAAACAGACATGCTCAGAAGAAATCTTTGTTCTACCGTGATCCATGTAATTTCTATTTCCAAGTGGTAAACATGGTAGTTAGCACTCGGCATCCACCCACCCTCCTTCTGGTAGTGTTCTTATATGGCAGAGGCTGGAAAGCTGAGGAGAAGGACACTTCTTAGAGTCACTTGAAGCTAGGCATATTATTTCCTAGGGTTGCCATAACAAGTTACCACAAATTAGATGGCTTAAAACAACAGAAATGTATTTCTCACAGTTCTGGAGGCCAGAAGTCCAAACTCAAGGAGTTGGCAAAGCTGTGCTTCCTTGAGGCTTAGGGGAGAACCCCTCTTCCAGATTCTGATGGCTCCAGGCCTCCCTTGGTTTGTGGTGGCATCACTCACTCCCATCTCTGCCTTCATCTTCATGTGGCCATCTCTTCTCTCTGTGTCTTCTCCTCTTTGTCTCTTATAAGGACTTGTCATTGACTTTAGGGCCCATCCAGGATAATCTGAAGATTCTTAACATAATCATTTCTGCAAAAACCCTTTTTCCTAATAATGTAACATCCTCAAGTTCTGGGTGGACATATCTCTGGGGGAGCCCCCAGTCAATCCATTATGCCAGAGTTTCTGGATGTGAACTAGGTTAGATGCACTTTGTGGAAGTTGGAATGCAGAAGTGAGGAAGGGGCCATCTTTCCACTTCCTTGGCTGACGCTGTTGGTAATCACAGTTATGAACGTCTTAGGATTTACTGCAACAAATTGACAGGAGGCAGCCTTTAAATTTGTGAAGATCACGACAGTTGCTGTACAGTGGCTTCCTGATCTCTAGCGAGCAGCTCCAGCATTGTATTCTTGAAGTCAACAAGAAGGAAGGTGATTCCCACTTTCCCAACTGGGGCAGAGGTAACAGTACTCCAGATGGGTCAGCTTTTTGGTGGTTGTTCTGGGAGTAATTCTGGGTGCCCAACCTATAACCCTATATTAAATTACTTTCTGCTTCAAATAGTAATTTAGGCAACTAAACTCCACCAATACATTCCTGTTTGGTCAATACATTCCTACAAACTTTTGGAAAAGAAAATTTTAATATTTAAAACAGTACCATTTGAGATTGAGCCCCATACTATCTACTATCTTTAATGTCTGGGTCATGATAACTAGACTACAAAGTCATTTGAACAGTGAAGCACGAGGCATTTTTTTTTTTAGGGCAGTGAACTAGTCTGTTTGATATAGTAGTGGTGAATAACTGATTCTTTAAAAAAAAAAATTTAACGTTTTATTTATTTTTGAGAGACAGTGAGAGACAGAGCATAAGTAGGAGAGGGGCAGAGAGAGAGGGAGACACAGAATCTGAAGCAGGCTCCAGGCTCTGAGCTATCAGCACATAGCCCAATGTGGGACCCAAGAACCATGAAATCATGACCTGAGCTAAAGTTGGATGCTTAACTGACTGAGCCACCCAGGTGCCCTGTGAATAGCTGATTCTATACATTTGCCAAACCCCATAGAACTTCACAACACAAAGAGTGAACCCTAATATATGCAAATTTTAAGACTCATTTAGGAAGCTAGGGGATCCTTCTGAAGAATGTGAGAAAATTATCAACTCTAATACAATTGTATGAAACAACCTCAACAAAGGAGTTGGGGAGAAACGTGCTGACCCCAGTAACTCTGGAAGTGAGTGGTCTAGAAGATTAAAGGCCAAAAGACCTTTTTAAAAAACATCACTTAAGTGATTATTTTCCTTCTTCATCTACATAAAATAGGGTCTTCTGTATAAAAGATACAAGAGAATCCTGGCCTTTTCTCATAAATAACCTGCATATTCTCAAAAATGTGAAATTTATTCTAAGCTAATGCAAAAGATGTAAAATGGTGGCTCAAGGGCCAGATGCAGCCTACAGACACACTTTGTTCAGTCTGTGCAATGTTTTAAGAATACTGGAATTAGTTATTTACATTTCAAAATCAGAAGATTGCATATAAAAATATGGATTTCTGGCTTTTTAAAAACTTCAGAAGCTCTAGCAAGACTAAGCCCATATTTGCATCTGACCATGTGCATGGTGACAATGGCTGGAGCTAAGAAGATGTCCAGCTTCTTTACACAGACCTATTATCATTTCCCATGGTCATCACCACTCACTTATGCTACCTTGTGATGTAAGATGTCCCACTGACATCGGAGTTTGCAACTCCTGAGATAATGGAAAGATTGGGGACAATCCTTTGAAATACTGTGAACAGGATTAAGTTTGTCCTTTCAGCTAACCTCATTTCCCCTTTCCACACTTTTCCCCATCTTTCAGCCTCTTTTCATCCCTGCTTGCAAGGCTTCCTAACTGCCTCCTGTTTTCCCAGACAAAAGTAATCTGACCATGTGTGACTTAACCTCGCACCCTTTGCATTTTCAGAGAAGAGAATCTAGAAAAGACTGATTTTAACTGAAAGCAGTTCATCTTTTTTTTTAAATGTTTTTATTTATTTTTGAGACAGAGAGAGATAGAGCATGAATAGGGGAGGGGCAGAGAGAGAGGGAGACACAGAATCCGAAGCAGGATCCAGGCTCTGAGCTGTCAGCACAGAGCCCGACGCGGGGCCTGAACTCACGGACTGTGAGATCATGACCTGAGCTGAAGTTGGAGGCTTAACGAACTGAGCCACCCAGGCGCCCCTAAAGCAGTTCATCTTTAATCACAATATTCTAGGCACCATGAGGCATATACTTGCCAAAGCCTTTACATCAGTATTTTACCTTTTCATAAAAGAGATCTTGAGCACATTCTTTGTATTAAAGCTTGGGGGGTATGTCAATTAGAATTGAGATTCTTTTGTGGTTTTTTAAACATGGACACAGTAGCAGTGAAACATAACAAGCTAGTGAGTCTGTAGTGTTGAAAACTACTCATTAAATTTATTGGTTCTTTGATGTCCCATTTATGGCAAACTCTCATGGTTATTTTGCCAAAGATGTCAAAGTCATCAAATCAAACACATCAAGTTGTGTTTTTTAATGGGGATTGATACACTTTTATGAAAGGGACTTTGTGGAATTTTAAAAGGACATCCATTTCCCTTCTTCCTAAATACAGTAACCTTGTGATGGCCCCTTGAGACTACTCACCACCAGCATGAATTTGCTGCTCTTTCATGAATTTCACAACCGATCCAACAAAATGTTCTGACTTTTTCACCTAAGTATCAAAAACTTTCAGTTAGGCAAGAGAAGAAAACATCATTATCAAAAGCCTTTCTCATACTTGATTCTCTGGAAACCACTGACCATATATAGGAAAAATAGCAGGCAGCCAAAGTTTATATTGGGGCATTCATCTTCCCTTTGTGATAAAAAGTTAGGCTGGTGACTCGGGAACTCACTGCACGCTTCATTGGCAGAAATGCTCTCTTTCTGCTTGAAAGCGTGGGTACTTCAGAAGTGCCTCCCCTCCCCAGGATGAGTAAAAACAATATCATTTTCCCTGATAGCTGCTGAATTGAAGTGAAGCATTATCTATTTAAACTTTTGAAGCATGAAGCAAAATGCAGCCAGTATGCACCGTGTCCGTCCTAGAAACCATAAGTCAGAGGGAAGAGTTTACGAAGCGTTTGGTCAGCAGGGTGATTCCCACTTTCTCGTGTAAACCACACATGCAGTACCAGCCTCTGAACGCCCATTAAAACAAAAGCGATAGTTTTAGCTTCTTAGTTCCTACTACTGCACAATCCTATTACTTCTTCTTTCCTCACAAAAATATGTTTTGAATTATTCCACTGCTGATGGGTGATGAAAAGCTCTTTTATTGCTTGCTAACAGTCACTGTTATTACCAAGAACCATGAGTCTGAAAGCCTTTGCTATCCCTGCCTCCCATCCTGCTGCCAGCCCCAAGGAACACCATGGGTTTGCCAAATCCCATCATGTTAGCACCTAATTGCTCCTGTGAGTTCTACAGGCTCCTTAAACCTGGCCAGTGGCTACCTGCAATTAGACCTCCTGCCCTGGGGCCTCCAAACACCTCTCCAGAGCTGTACGTTTGAGTTGATGAAACATATGTGGAAGGTGAAGTTTAACAACTGCCCTGTTAACTAGCCCTTTTACTTTCATCTAAACACAAGCCCTTCCCCAGATCCTAGAGGCCCCCTAAGGCTTGCAACTTTTCTGATTTTCTGTTGCACTTCAAAATAAATGGTCGTACTTCCTATCTCATTTTCCGACGAGGCTCTGTGTTTGTTTCCTATTGTTGCTCTAACAAATAACCGCAAAGTTCGCGGCTAAAAAAAAACAAAAACCCAAAGCACACAGAAATTATTCTCTTACAACTCTGGAAGATCAGTGTCAGGAAGGCCAATTCTTTCTGGAGGCTCCAGGAAAGAATCTATTACTTGCCTTTTCCAGCTTCTGGTGGCTCCTGGCATTCTTTGGCTTATGGCCACATCACTCCCATCTCACTTTTGTTGTCGTTTAGCCGTTTTCTCTTCTGTAGTCAAATCTCCCTTTGTCTCCCTCTTGTAAGGACACTTGGGATTACATTTAGGGCCTACCTAGATAATCTGGAATAATCTCCCATCTCAAGATCTTTAATTACAGCAACAAAGTTTCTTTTGTCATATAAAGTAACACGCAGAGGTTCCAGGGATTAGGACACTGGCATCTTTGGGGAATAACACCCATTCAACTTACCATAGACCCCAAGTGTGAGTTAAAGACATTGTTATTATTTGCTTCTAGGTGTATGTTTTCTTTCTAAATTTAGATATTCTGACAATGCAGTGCTTATCAAAGTCATAACTCTTTAAGGGGAAAAATCTTCAGGAATCTTGTGCTGCTTTAAATGCGTGGTACTTTAAATATTCAAAGGGTTTTGGTATTTGGATCTACAAAATTGTTGTTGTTGTTTTTAAATTCAAAGAAGTCCTGGGGCACCTGGGTGACTCAGTCGGTTGGGCGTCCGACTTCAGCTCAGGTCATGATCTCACACCTTGTAAGTTTGAGCCCCGCGTCGGGCTCTGTGCCAACAACTCAGAGCCTGGAGCCTCCTTCAGATTCTGTGTCTCCCTCTCTCTCTGCCCCTCCCCTGCTCATGCTCTGTCTCTCTCTGTCTCAAAAATAAATTAAAACATCAAAAAAAATTTTTTTAAAGATAACAACAACAACAAAATTCAAAGAAGTCCTATTCCCCAGACTGTGGTTTCTAAATACCATTTCCCTGCGAAGTGACTTAGAGGTCCTTGGAAAAATAGTTGATGCCAGGTCTAGGGGACAAAATCTTCTAGATGAGCCTGAAACATTTCAGAGAAAAGTTAGAAAAGACTCCTGGAAAGGAGTCAAGGGACATTTTGCCAATGATCCCACTGGCCCCTAATCACAGTGGATTGAAATATATCAAAGATACATAAATCCATGAGTTTAAACTGTTAAAAAATATCTCCCTTCTCATCGTTGGAGGATCTAGGGAATCAACGTTCTGTTTTATTTTCTGGTAAATAAAAGGAAAGAAGGATTTGTCCTGCTTCTCTTATGTGAACTATATCCTAAGGTAATCAAATAGTTGATCAGAGAAACTTTCCCTTTATAGGATTATTTCATCTGATAAATAATGAAGGAATTTTAGAATTAGAAAAATCAGGGTAACCCCTAAAGAGTTAGTGAATTGTGCACCCCCTAAAGAATTAATGGATCTATGTAATGATGATCCTTGGTTGCTAACATCACGAAGACTAAAATAACCAACTATAAATGCCTGCTGATAGAACATACTCATAAACTACTACTTATATCCCGCCAAAATGAATCTAATCAAAACTCTAGCTCTAATAACCAATTCACTGGAAATGGAAGGACAAAAAAAACCCCATGTTAAACAATACTAGGTTAGATGTAATTTATAAAATCTACATGTGAGCTACTCTACAAAACCAAATCACAAGATAAAAAACGATGGAGGGGAGCCTGTAACTTGAGGGACTCGACTGCCATGTCGGTCAATCACAAGGTATAGAATCTAGTCGCATCCTTATTCAAGCACACTACAAAAATCAGACAATAATAAGGGAAGCTTGAACTCTGAATAGATATTTGGTGATGTTAAAAATGATGATTAATATTTTAGGTGCGGTAAATTTAAAAACGAAGTTCTTCTGGGGGTGCCTGGGTGTCTCCGTCAGTTAAGCAACTGACTCTTAATTTTGGCTTCGGTCATGATCTCACGGTTTCATGAATTGGAACCCTGCATTGGGCTCTGTGCACTGACCTCGAGGAGACAGAGAGATTCTCCCTGTCTCCCTCTGTCTCTCTGCCCCTCCCCCGCTCACAGTCTCTGTCTCTCTCAAAATAAATGAGTGAACTTCAAAATAAATTAATTAAAAATAAAAAAGAAGTTCTCATTTAGAGCTATATACTGAAATATTTATAGCCAAATGACAAATGGGATTTGCTTTGAAATAATCTGGGGTAGAGTGAAGACCAATGGATGAAACAAGATTGGTCACAAATTAATAACTGTTGAAATTGAATGATGTGTATATAAGAATTCATCATACTCCTCTCTCCACTTTTGTGTAGGTGTGAATTTGTTCCATAATTGCCTTTTGGTTTTGAGGTAAAATCTTGCTTTTGCTCTTGGCTTTAACCTAACAACAATAGCAATAGCAATAATACTAAACACAGATTATTTAGGGTATCTTATTTTAAGTTAAACACAGTCAAATGCCTTCAGCTATAGTTCCTTGGTAGTCCAAAACTCCCCATGGACTTGTTAGTAAGGAACATAAGTTCCAAGTTCAGACACTGGGGCACTGGCTAGCCATTCTATGCACCTAGCATCCTACATGAATTTTTCTTGAATGTCCCACTGTGTTTTGTTATATATCAAGGCTAGACACAAGATTTAAACATGCTATAAATCCTACCAAGTTCATAGATTGCTCTTATTACTTGTTCTCAAATATCTTGATAATATTCAAGGCTATAAATCTCATATTGGTTTCTGCCCTATTGCACCTTGCCACTTGAGAGAAAATTACAAGCAAAATTCAGCCTATCTTCTAAGGCAGACTTTTCTAGGGGGAAAGGATGAGAAATATACAAACTTTTAATAATAATAGCGTGGTTATTAGTCTGTAAGTATCTTCTAACTAAAGAGTTAGCGATCTCTCAAGAGCTACACAATTCTCTCGGTAAACCAGGCTCAACCCTTGGAGTCATCATTGATGTATCCCATGTGCTCTTTTGGGTGGATGCTATATGCAGGGAACCATGCTTGGCACTGAGGATTCAGGGGAAGTACAACACATTCCTGTCCATGAAGAAATCAGCCTGGTAGGTGGGAGAGAATGAACATATCTGGTAAATGCTCTGATGGAAGTCCTCAAGTTCTCCAGCTTTTGTGTGTCCTCTTTCCCTTCAGTTCCCAAAGTACTGTGTCTGAACCAGCATCCTGTGTGACTATAGATGGCCTGGTCCCTTTCTAATGTTCAGGAGACATTAGAGTTCAATGGTTAAGAGCACAGACCCAGGTGCCAAACTGCCTGGGCTTGAGTCCTAGTTCCACTGCTTCCTAGAAGTTTTGGAGGTATTAAGCTTCTCTGTCCCTCTGTTTCCTCATCCATAAACAAGGGTAATAACATTGTTGCAAGGATTAAAGGAGTTAATGTCTATAGAAGTCTCAGAATAGTAGTACCTGGTATAATAAGCACCATATCCACGTAAGTGTCTTATCCACCTCTTCAGATTGCTATTTTTCCCATCCATCTATAGCACTTCCACCAGTCATAACTGCTTCCCTTAATTCCACAAAACACTGCTAATAGGTAGTCTAGTGTTTATGAGAAAATTGCTAGAACTTAGGGTCTGTTAATGATGCCCCTTTCTGGGAAGTCACTTACAGTACATCTCTCTGCTCAGTTGCCAGCCTGTTGTTAGGTTATAGCAGGCAGCTCTTCAACCTCGAGACAGATGTCCTCTATAGCCTGTCCTCAGCCCCCACCCAAGTCAAGCACCTCAACATCTCTCCCTTGGCCCCAGCAAATAAAAGCCCTGTTTAAATAATAATTTCTATAGCAACGCTCCCTGCTCAGTGAGACTATATTTTATATTATTCTGTAAAGTAAGCTACTCATCCTGAACTGCTCTACCACAAAGCAGGACTTGCTTTTGCTTTTGTGAAACTTAAAAGGAACATAAATTCCTTTTCTTGCAAGTAAACAAGGAATCTTCCCTTAAAGAAGAATTCTGCATGTGTATAAAATATTATAAGCACAGAGGATGTATCCTGCATGGAAATCCAAAAGGGCTTCCCAGAAGAGGTGATCTGTAAGCTTTAAATCATCTTTGTCTCAGTATTCTCCCCCAATACCTATGAGGGTAATGAATGTGGAGGGACTCAGAAGAAATATGGCAAGACATAAGCAATGAGTATCTCAGGGGGAAGGACTTTGGGCAATTATTTTCTCCTTTATATTTGTATACTTCCCAAATTGCTATAATGCATGTGTTGCATTTGGTATAACAGGACAAAATGGTATCTCATGTCTGGTTTTTGCTTTCCCTTTCCATTGTTGCTACCAGCTCTGTGATCTGTCACTTTTCTCTGGGCTCTCCCCAGCTCAAGACCTAACAGTGGCTTCCTCCTACTTTCTCCTCAAGCCCACTTAACTCTGCAAGGCTTTCAAGATTGTCCATAATTAATCCTACCCTACCTGCCTCATATACTTCCCCACTACACCCTCTCATCACCCAAGGATATAATCCTACCTTTCAGCAGGAAAATGATCGCTTTTCCCCTGTTTCTGAGGGCTCTCAGGAAAATACCTCACGATGGCTAACAACCCTTTCTTGGGTAGATGGTAAGAAATAGAACTAAACACAAAGATGTTGGCCTGCATATCTTCTTTCTAGGAATTGTTACTGTTTACAAGAGTCCTAATTGCTACTATTAATAGCTGCATTTCATAGATGGGGTTAAGTAATTGGCCCATGGTCATAGACTAAAAGGTATGAGAGACTGGTTAGGACCCAGGTCAGCTGGATGCCAAAGCTACACTCTTTCCATTACACCATGCCTTTGGCAAGGAGGACTAGTCATACTTTCATCCACTACCAGTTGTACACATTGATACATCGGTGTGGAACAAAAAAATTGTTTCTAGCCAAGCTAATTCACTCCTGTAGGTCTTTTAGCTCGTGGCTCATAATTTTGCACATTTTATTCTGTATTTTTATTGTTTCTTTTTAAATGTTTATTTACTTTGAGAGAGAAAGTGTGCACACATGAGCAGGGGAGGGGCAGAAGGAGAGGGAGAGAATACCAAGCAGGCTCTGTCTGTCAGCATGAAGCCCGACGTGGGACTTGATCTCACGAACTGCAAGAACATGGCCTGAGCTGAAATCCAGAGTCCGATGCTTAACCGACTGAGCCACCCAGGCGCTATGCTAATTGTTTTTTTTATGTATAAATCTTGTCTCCTTAACCAGATCATTGTTTTAAGGAGGTGGTGACCATGTGCTAAGCATATACTAAGTACATACTAAGAATTCACAGGGTAAGAACTTCATTTCAGTTGAAAGCTTGCTTTATCAAAATAGTATCTTGGGGCTCCTGGCTGACTCGGTCAGTAGAGCATGTGACTTTTGATCTCAGGGTTGTAAATTCGAGCCCCACATTGGGTGTAGAAATTATTTGAAAATAAAATCTTAAAAAAATAGTATCTTAAAGATTATATAATTCCTAACTAAAAGCCTTGAATAAAAGGATAATTTACCAATGAATCCCTTATTAAGCTATTTATTATATCATCCTATCTCAATCTGTCCCAATCTTTCTGCCACTCTTAAAAGATATATACATTGTCATTTTACAATCTACAAAAGAAAATACAGATGGAGATAAAAATTTTAAATGCTGTATATTTATGGAACAGTGGAGGCTAGCTGGAGATAAAAAAGATACCACTCTAAATGGGTGAAACCAACTCAAACTTGCATTCAAGAAGGAGCCTAAAGAGGGGTGCCTGGGTGGCTCCGTCAGTTGAGCGTCCAACTTCTGCTCAGGTCATGATCTCATGATTTGTGAGTTCAAGCCCCACGTGAGGCTCTGTGCTGACAGCTCAGAGCCTAGAGCCTGTATCTCCCTCACTGTCTGCCCCTCCAGCACTCATGTTCTGTCTCTCTTTCTCAAAACTAAATCAACATTAAACAAAAAAATTTTTAAAGAAAAAGAAGGAGCCTAAAGAAATAATTGAATATGCCTAGGATCTGTTTTTACCCAACAAATATCTGAGAAAGGAAAAGCACTTGGTAGACTGACCCAAGATATTTCTGTAACGAGGCTTACTCTGTTTGTTACCAAGTAACTCATAATTTTAAAAATGTCAAAATGTGGGGCGCCTGGGTGGCGCAGTCGGTTAAGCATCCGACTTCAGCCAGGTCACGATCTCGCGGTCCGTGAGTTCAAGCCCCATGTCGGGCTCTGGGCTGATGGCTCAGAGCCTGGAGCCTGTTTCTGTTTCTGTGTCTCCCTCTCTCTCTGCCCCTCCCCCATTCATGCTCTGTCTCTCTCTGTCCCAAAAATAAATAAACATTGAAAAAAAAATTTTTTTTAATGTCAAAATGTAATAATTTTTTTATTAGTGTTGCTGTTTAGAACAATAGGTTGCATGCTGCAACCAAATATGAAATAAAATTTCTACCTTGGTAAATAGTTTCCTGTTTCCTCTACCCATTTTGCCTCATAAGAGGGAGTGGAGTGACAGATGTGCTATGTTATTAGCAAATCATCATCTCCATTAAGACAAATTTCATGACTGCCTTTTCTTGTAGGGAGTCTCAACTCCTTCAATCTCTGCTCCCTTTCAGCATTTTCCTTTTGGATTGGATCATATTTTCATGTACTTGTTTTCATTTCCTAGAAGTATTATGTCCCTCCAGGTAGATTATATGCTCTCCAGGGCTGATTTTCTCTATATTCTATAACCCCCCCTTAGCCCTTTGTAGTGGAGTGCTGAAATAGGCATTCAACAAATTAGAGCATTATTGGATTTTATTCTTGAAGGGAGACAGAAGTGGGGTCATCCCTCTGCTTTGGTCCTTAATTCTTTGGGCTTCTCTAAAACCACATTTCCAAACACAGCACAGCTGAAATAACAACAGCATCAGCTTGCATTTTTACAATACCATATACTTATCAAAGTGTTTTCACATCTCTTATCTATTTCTCACCCAAATCCTAGGAGGTAAGAAGAACAGATATGGCTCATCTCACTTGATAGATGGTAAAACAGAGGAAGAGGGAGGTTAAGTGACTTGCCCAGACTCTCACCACTCCAGTACATCTGCCAGAATTATCTTTTTAAAAATAAATATAAACATGACATTCCCCTGCATAAAATCATCAACAGGACCCCGGCTGTCTACAGGGTAAAGTGCAAACTCCTTAGCGGGGCATGTGAGTCCCTTCACATCCTGGCCCCATGCTCCTCACCAGCTTCATCTTCCACTGCTTGGGCCGGGCACTCCACACTCCTCGAACCACCCAGAGCTGCCCCCCACACACATACACATCAGCAGCACTCAAGACTGCATGCCTTTGGACATGTGGCTTCCGCTTCCTGGATTGCCCTTTTGGGTTTAAACCTCTCACTACCACCTTCCAGCCTGAGAAATTCCTATTCAGTCCCCTACATGTATGTCCAGTGAGACCTCTTTTACAATCTTATTTCTGGCTTCCTTTCTGTTGGGTAAGTTGGCCACCCATTTACGAGTCACCAGCCCCTACCTGGTTGCTTCCTTTTATCCTACTCCATTTTTTTTTCTTTTTATCCTCAAAAACTTGTTACCTTCCAGCATACTATGTGATTTGGTTATTTATTAAGTCTTTCTGTCTGTCTGCCTCTGCTAGAATGCACACTCCGCTAGGGCAGGGACCTTTGCTGATTTTCTTCACTGTTCTGTATCCCAAGCACCCAGAACAGAATCTGACACATATAAGTGCACAGGAGATTCTGAAAGCATTAATTAAGGGAACATTGTTCTGACACTGAGGCCACAGAGATGAAACACAGTCCCTAGTCTAGGAGAAAGAAAAGTGAACTTCAGCATTACAGTGTGCAGGCTGGGAAGTGCAGTGATGGTGGTATGTGCTGGGTGAGATGAGAACACAGATACGGGGCAGCCAATGAAGCAGGGGCCTGGCAGGTGTAGATGAAAGCTGCAGACAGGAAAGGCTTAGGAAAGGCTTCATCCAGTGGGTGATACATAAAGAGAGCCTTGACAGCCATATGCAAGTTCACCAAGTTCAGAAGGAGGTGGGGAGAATCTTTGCAGTTGAGAAATTACAAGTCATTTTTTATAGCTTGATCTTAGGGTGCATATAGGAGTAGGATATAAGGCCAAAGAAGTAATAATTGTGGAGAAGAGACACAGAGCTCTCAAACATAAAGAACCCCATCTTTGCCTCACATTCAAATGCAACTAGGTTGTTTACACCTTCAAAACAACTACGTTTCAGAAGCACCCTTTTTCTGCAGCGAAAAATTGCCAGACATTATTAATTCTGAAGTTAATAGTTTAGAGAGGAAAACAGCCTGGAGTCTGGGCATTTCACCTCCATCTCCTGAGACTTTAGAAGAAAATTCTAGAGTGTACACCTTGAAATATTAATCCTGCTCATTCACAGAGCTTCCGGATCAGCAGAAATTTGATATATTTTTCTTTATTAAGTCTTTTCTTTTGCCCTGTCAGAGTTTGAAAAGAATTTTTGTAGCTAGAGTATATCTAGTTACAGATGAGTTGTGGTGCTTGGCTTCATTTCAAGAGAGTAATATTTTTATTCTTTGAGTGGCTCAGTGTTTTAAAACATCCAATGAGTATCAAGCACTGTGTTAGGCCCTTTGCTACAAAGGCTAATAACATAGGGTAACAACTTTTAAGGTGGTCATAGACTGGTAGGGATAGGTGGACTTACAATATTGTAGAGATCAAATATGGAAGTTTGTGTGAGATACAGACGTCAGACAAAGAAGAGAGGGCTTTTTTTCTCTAGGGAGAGAGTGAGGGGAAGTGAGCATACAAGATTTCTCAAAAGAGATGATGCTTGATCAGTTTTGAAAGTTAGTGTGTGTTCATCAGTGGGAGAAGCATAAACAAAGGCTTGAGGATATGAAATAGGCTGGCAAGTTCAGGGAAATACAAACAGTTCAATATATCTGAACCTGGGCTGTGTGTGTGTGTGTGTGTGTGTGTGTGTGTGTGTAAGTTTTATAGTCAATGAGGCATATGATTCTTTATATGCCCTGGGAAGGACTTGGGGTTTCATTCCGTAGGCCAATGTTTCTCAAACTGTGATCCAAGGAACACCGGTCTTGGACTTTTCTGAGCTTCCTCATTAAAATGCAAATCCCTGGGCTCTAATGATTCAGAATCTTAAGAAGAATGATGGTTGATGTTGGAAAGACCCAAGAATCTGAAAAGCTCTCTAGGTGATTCCTATGTACAATAAAGTTTGAGGACTGCTATTATACGTATGTTGATCATTCATTCTCATGGCATATGACACAGTGGGAGACATTCAAAGGTTATAAACAAAGGACAATCAGACTTGTTTTCAGAAAGATTTTGTTGGTGTTGGTGTTGTTGTTAAGTAGTATCATGGAAGATCCTAAACACAGGAGCTTACATGTACTAAGCATGTGAAATCAGTAACTCAAGCAGGCCAATTGTAACAACAGGGAATAGTAGGACCTGTGGCAAACCCAGGAACATAAACCTTGGTTAAAGGTTCAGCCAAGGTGCAGTTTCAGTCAGTTCTTGACAAGTAGGAATTTTAACCCAATGCTGTCAGACTGTTCACTTTTCAAATAAACTGGATCACCTGTATTTTAATGTAAAATCCCCTAGTGTTTAAATGGCAACTATATCAATAAGGTCCTTAACTGCAAGGAGCTGAAACTGATTCTAGGTGAAAAGGAAGGAACTGTTTTTTTGAAAAAGACATTTAACACAGTAAAGCCACTTTGGAAAATACTCTGTGTTCCAACAAACCTCTTCCCTAGATATATACCTAACTGAAATGTGTAGGTATGTTTCCCAAAAGACACCTACTAGGATATTCATAGTAGCTCTATGAATCTAACAAAAGATGGATATTACTCCAATGCCCACTAACACTAGAAAGGCTATTAGAGTGTAATATGTTTACACAATGGGATACTACGTACAGTGAAAATGAATGATCTGCAACCACGTGCAGCAATATGGATAAATCTTACAAACATAATGTTGAGGAAAGAAGCCAGAAGCCAAGAGTACATATGGTGTGATTCCATTTATATTTAGCACAGAAACAGGCAAAACTAATCCATGCTGCCTCAAGTCAGAGTAGTGGTTACCCTTGGGAAAGGGTGTTGTCATTGGAGGGAACACAACAGGTTGAGGTTCTCAAAATATTGTCTTTTTATCTGATTCTGGATGCACTGGTATGTTCAGTTTGTGAAGATTTATTGGGCCATACATGTATGATATGTGCAGGGGGGTCCCTAGCATATTTATTTTCCAACACCTTCCTCCTCTGCATGACAAAATAATTTTTAATAATGGTCATGAAATAAAACTAAAATAATAATGTCTATAAAAGAAACATAGACCATGAAATCTTTTGAAGTTAAATTTTATGTATGTTTGTGGGGGGGGTATATGGGTGTATATGCACATACACATTTTATATAAATTTTTAAATAATTGTGATACTGTGATTTATAATAAGAAATATATGTCTTGGTCTTCACCTTCCCTTCTGGCACAGAGCTCCTAAAACTCTAGGAATTTCCCTTGATTAGAGGGATAAAGGTATCTCTTGTTACATTAATGAGGTGGCCCAGTGGCTAGGGGCTGGTTGCTCAGAGAACAAACCAAGTGATTAGAGTGGAACTTCAGTGCCTCCACCCCCCTCACCTTCTGGGAGAGGAGAGGGGCTGGAGATTGAGTTAAATTACCAATGGCCAGTGGTGTAATCAATCTTGACTTTGTAATGAAGCTTCCAAAAAACCCCAAAAGGACTGTGTTCAGAGAGCTTCTGGGTTGATAAACACCCGGTGATGCTTGGAGAGTGTACCTTACTCTGTACCTTGCCCTATGCATGTCTTCATCTGGCTGCTTCTGAGTTATATTCTTTTATACTAAACCAGTGATGTGGTAAGTAAAATGTGTCTCTGAGTTCTGTGAACCTCTGTAGCAAATTGATCAAACCTGAGGAGGTGGCCCCTGGAAACTCCAGTCTTATGGCTGGTTCCTCAGCAGCATAGGTGGCAACTTGGACTTGGAATTGGCATCGGAGGGGGGTGGGGTGCAGTCCTATGGGACTGAGCTCTTAACCTGAGGAATCTGATGCTGTCTCTGGGTAGGTGATTGGTGTCCAAGAATTGCTTGTTGGTATGGGGAAACCACACCCTCCACACACACACACACACACACACCACACCACACCACACCCCACACCACACACACTGGAAATTGCTATCAGAATTCCATTAATAATTAATAATTTTTTCAAAAGAAATTTCAGTTTTAAAGATATTCAAATTCAGTAAAATACATTATGTATAAAGTAATATTTGGAAAGTAAAAATTTTTATGAAAGTATCCTGCAATTCCCTTGGTTTTACAATTCAAATTTTGAATACAAAATAAAACTTGCAGTATTCATCTAGATTGACAAGATTGAAGTGATTTAAGTTCTGTTTCTTTGTCTTTACTATCACCACACTGTCAGTTGGTTTTTTTCAAACCCCTTACTTAAACACAGAAATATGTAGGACCCCAGGGGTTAGAAACACAATCTGTGTGGACAGCCAGCTCAAAAGATTTCAGAACTTTAAGAGTTACTTTTGAGATGTACACACATAGCTGAGTTCACATGTGTCAGGGCTCAACTGTATAATTGGATGACCTCCCAGTTAAATTCTTTATAGACTATAATGCTTATTAAAAGATAAGAAATAGGGATGCCTGGGTGACTTAGTCGATTAAGCGTCCGACTCTTGATTTCACTCAGGTAGTGATCTTGATTCGTGAAATCAAGTCCTGCTTCAGGCTCTGTGCTGACAGTGCAGAGCCTGTTTGGGGTTCTCTCTCTCTCCCCCTCTCCCTTCTCCCACACACACACGTGCTCCTGCTCTCTCTCTCTCTCTCTCTCTCAAAATAAATAAACATTAAAAAAGATAAGAAAAGTGTGCTAATTTGATTCTCATATATATGATATATACATATGATATATATTTATTTAATATATTAGCATCAGAATAATATGTGAATGTATTTATATATAAATTAATAGTTATAAGTATATAAGATAGCATTGGTTTCCACAGGCTACTACATGTAAAATATATAAGTATATTTTATATATTTAAAAATATTCTGTAGGCAGAATATTTATATATATATTTAATTGAGTAGTAACTGCACTGTTGTTTAAAACTTAACCATCAAAAGATTTTTTAAGAAAGGACTATTCTATCCTTGACATTATTTAGAAGTAATTGTGCATGGTGGTAACAAAAAGCAGAATCAGCTTTATTATTGTTTTTAAATGATCTACAGACGATGCACCTCCTTACTGTTTGCACCTGAGGGTAGATTGCTCCCACTATCCCACCCTTGGTATGCCACCAAATATGTGTCCTTTCCTTATGCATATTACATTTCAATAAAAAGGTAAAAAGAAATCAAAGGGATATCTGGGGCAGCTGACAGAAATGGTGAGTGCACTGGACAAATGGGCTTGAGACACCCCAGACTACATGGCCCACCTGGCCATCAAAGCCATTACTGCTGCTGCTGCCCCAGGGAACATATGAGGACATGCCACTGGCCAAGCTGCCCTGAAAGCTAGAGCCCTCGGCCGCCACCTTTGCCCAGCAAACAGATTATGCACAGTTTTCTTCTTGAAGTTGCTCGTTTGCAAATATTAGCTTCAAGTGGGTCTATTTAACTGATGGAGCCTAAGGTCAAATGTTGGGGAATTTGTTTCCTGAATTTCCCCTCAGGGGAGATGGCAATCAGAAGGCTGGAAATCACAAGGATGTCCAAAAAGTGATAAATAGCCAAAAAATATGAGAAAGTCCACTACAACATATTTCTTAGCTATTTAATATCGATACATCCTTGTTCTATACTAAATAACAACACATGAACAATCACAATAAAATTCTCCTAAGGAATATAATGCAAATATCTCTCATGTAAATAAACATGCTACCTCTCTGTCCAAAAGGGATAGAATCTTAAAAACAAAACAAAACAAAACAAAACAGCAACAACAAAATTTCATCAAAGTACTGCATACAGTTCAGAATCTTAGCTCTGGATGATGTTCAGTTCCAGATGTGTCTCCTCAGGGCCCAGTGATCTTAGGACTAAAAGATAGGGTGACTGCCTCCAATGCACTGAATATGCAATAGGGAAAGATCAGGATTTTGGTAACAGCTTCATTTCAGGAAAGATGGGAATGGGAAACATACGGCAGTCAGAGCAAATATCAAACACTGTATCTGGCAGTGAGATTGAGGACTTTTTTGCCTTGGTGGTGGTAGAAGATCTTGGTTAGTACATCTAATAGCCTCTGTTTCTGCCTTCTGGAGAAATCCTAGCCCATTAT
The DNA here is from genome assembly GCF_022837055.1 of Prionailurus viverrinus. Taxonomy (NCBI): domain Eukaryota; kingdom Metazoa; phylum Chordata; class Mammalia; order Carnivora; family Felidae; genus Prionailurus; species Prionailurus viverrinus. The sequence continues at coordinate 87,039,717 of NC_062570.1, forward strand.
TATCCATGACATCATGTGAGAAGAGCTTTGGAAAGGACACCTTCCCTTGGGGTTTCACAGAACTTCATAGCGCACTTCTATCTAGTAGGTGTGAGTTTAAGGGCCTGGGGTGGCCTTAGGGGCTCAACAATTAGAGGCTGTTGCCAGACAAGTCTGGAGTTTCTTTGGCAATATACTGTTGTGAAACGGTTTTCTTTGGGGTCCTTGCATCTGACACGTCTTGTATGCAGAAGCACCGATGGCCTTTACTTTTCAACTATCTCTTCAAGGATGTTTGTGTAGAAAACAGCCATGGAAGAAAGCAATAATGTTTCCCTCCAAAACAAAGTTCAAGCATGCTTACAGTCCCCTATAAAATATTTGGGTTCCTTAGGCTTGGGGCTCCTTTCCTGTGACATGCACATCTGACCTGGGCCCATCCATTAGTCTGAATTTGTAATGCCCCCGATTTCGAATTCGAGAGACCACCAAGGAGCCGATACCGATGCAAACGCACGAGGGTTTATTTGCAAGCTCGAGCTTGGGCCCAAGTATACCCGACACAGCGGAGCAGGGACTTGGACCCCTAGGTTAAAAGGCATAGCAGTTTTATAGGGGCCAGTGGCCAATGAGATTGTAACACACACAGAAAGTTGCATAGTCGTGTCAGTCCACACGCAGGTGGCCAATTGAATTACAATTTACCCTATAGTAACTGTTTGAACTAGCCTATCACTCTGGTCAGAATTGGTGCACAAGTTTGGTGGGCAAAAGGCGGGGTTTACATTCTTTGGTGGTTAGGGGTTCTGCATTCCTAAATGAGCTGGTTTCCAGTAAGGATGTGCTCAGCGGCTTGACTAGGGTGGGGGAGTGTCTTAAGCAATAAGTAGGTCATATGGGGGTTATACATGAGATGGTGGGTGTAGCACAAAATGGAGTTAGTCTTGCTCTGCTTGTCCAGGGGTAGGGGATTTTTGTTAAATTCCTTGGGTCCCACAAATTCACTCCTATCCTTTAGATCTCTGCTGAAAATGGCAAGACGTAACCAGAATATGTCAACATGAATTATAGCTACTCTTTTCTCTAACACAACAACAACATAAAATACCAGGGTTTATGTCCCAAGGAACAAAAGGAGAGAGTTCTCCATGAAGAATGTTTTGACATCATGTAATAAGGCTCCTGCTCTTTCTAGCCTGCAAAATCTGTGTCCTCATTGTCAAAGCCTTCTTTCTGTAAGCCATTACCATATTTTAGATTCTCTTAGTTGAAGCACTCTACTTCTGATACCAAATCTGTTGGTATCTGTTGGGTTAGATTGGCTCCAAGTAATAAACTAAAATGGCCATATAATGGCTTAGACACATAAAGGGTGAATTTCACTCACGAAACTAGAAATCTAGAGGTAATTTTCCCAGGGCTGAAACGGTGGCTCCATAATGAATCAGAACCCCGGTTTCCTCTAGCTGTCTCACCCAGCCTTTTTGGCATGTGGAATTCATCCTTGACTTGTCACCTTGGGGTTGCAAAGTGGTTGCTCTGCCTTCAGCTACATGTCTATAACCAAGGTAGCAAGAAGGGGAAAAACAAAAAGATAAAGGCTCCTGCTAGTTAGGTATGCCTCCATTTAAAGAGCTTTTGAGAAAGTCCCACATAGTAACTTTCATCTCATCTTATCAGCCGAAAGATGTCACATGCCCCCCTCCTCACCCCGAGCTGCACATAGTAGCTGGAAAACAAAATTCTGTAGGTGGCCATGATGTCATCTAAAGCAGGGTTCTGCTAGTAAAGTAAGAAGAGAAAACAAATATTGGATAAGTTACCAGCAGTGTCTGCCACAGCAATTTATTAAAGAAAATTTAATGCTATATAGGACAAAATATATCTTAAGCTATATCTATTCTGCAGACTCTCTTGAGTACAATCTTATGAGTGACAAGACAGTGAAATGGATATAGGGAGAAAGGAGATGTCTTCAATAATCTAGACAAGATGTAATAACGGTCTGACTAGAGATGTAAATAAAAAGGATAGAAAAACTGTTCAGAATTGGGGGAGAGCATCCATCCCTAGGCCTGATGTTTCCTTCCAAGGGAAGAGAGCTCTACAAAGGGTCCCCTTTGACACTCTGGTCTCTGCATATCTTCATGTCCCTCTGCCCAATGAGGAATGGAGTGATTTTTCTCTGATCAGTGCATGTGGAAAGAACAAGAGGCTCATTTCACATCTCCCGTTTTCCACTTGGGTGTGGGCCCCCTGTGACATGCAACATTGTGCTGGGAAATGGGAGGTTTCTTTCCCCACTGGTCCTGCATAGTAAGGAACCAGTCTATCACTGCTTATTTTTCCTCTTGGGCAAGCTGGCCACGAGAGCATAAGTTCAATGCTCCCCCGTGGTGTAAGTCTTAGCATGTCTGAGGCCTCCCTATGTGGCCTTGCCTGCAGCCGGGTGGGTAAATCTGCCTAATTCCAGAGTTAAGGTTTACCCAAAATATTTAGTTAACAGGTCAAAAGCCATAGGACCTGCCTCTATCAGGAATGAAGATGCTGTTTTGTCCCCTATCTGCCTCTCCTGTGCATTATTTATTTCTTTTTAAAAAACAACTCTGTTGATATAATTCACATACCATATAATTCACCCATTTAAAGTATATATTTCAATGGGTTTTAGCATATATACTCACAGAGTTGTGCAGCCAATATCATAATTTGGGAACACTTCCATCACCCCACAAAGAAACATTTACCTTTAGTTATCACTCACCATTCTTCCCCTACCCCTACCAAGGAGTCTGGTTTCTTTCACTTAGCATAAGATTTTCAATGTATATTCATGTTGGAGTATGTATCAGTCATTCATTCCTTGTTACTGCCAAATAATGTTCCATTGTATAACACATTTGGTTTATCCATTCATCAGCTGATGATTGTTTGGCTATTATGAATGTTTTTGGTATTACAAATAACGTTGCTATGAACATTTGTAGACATGTTTTCATATGGACATACATTTTCAATTCTTGGCATACATACCTAGGAGTGGAATTGTTAAGTCCTATGATAACTCTTTGTTTAGCCTTTTTTTTTTTTATGAAATTGCCAGACTGTTTTCCAAAATGGCTGTGCCATTTTACATTCTCAGTGTATAAGAGTTCCAAATTCTCTATATCCTCATCAACCCTTGTTACTATCTTTTTTATCTTAGCCATTCTAGTGGATGTACAAGGATATCTCATTTTGGTTTTGATTTGCATTTACCAGATGGATAATGAATGCTCTTTTGTTCACCTGCTTGGTGGTTACATGTGTATGTTCACTGGGATAATTCATCACAATGTGCACTTATGAATGGTATATTTTTCTCAGCATAATATACTTCCATTCAAAAGTTTATTTAAAAGTACATATTCCACATCAGGTAAGGACTTCTTACATTTTGTTTTAAAAATGAAATCATAGCCAACCAACAAAAAAGAAGAGATAAGAGCAGTGGGTTTTAAGTGAGAAAGACTCGGATAGGAATCCATGCTGGTTGATGCTGTGTCTCCTGGAAAAACTTCCTAACTCCTCTGGACCTCTGTTACTTCATCTTTAAATAATTTTGTTAAGGGGCGCCTGGGTGGCGCAGTCGGTTAAGCGTCCGACTTCAACCAGGTCACGATCTCGCGGTCCGTGAGTTCGAGCCCCCGCGTCAGGCTCTGGGGTGATGGCTCAGAGCCTGGAGCCTGTTTCCGATTCTGTGTCTCCCTCTCTCTCTGCCCCTCCCCTGTTCATGCTCTGTCTCTCTCTGTCCCAAAAATAAATAAACGTTGAAAAAAAATTTTTAAATAATTTTGTTAATAATAATACTCCACAGGGTTGTGGTTAGTGTGGTTCATGTAGGAGCTCAAAATAATAAGGTTTTTCTGGAAACATAAGACTTAATCGCTCATAAAGCTAATCTTACATTTGCATTGTTTGTAGCTAATAAACCTCTTGACTAGTGAGTGCATTTTTCCCCCTCTGGTATAGACATGTCTTTCTGAAGTCATCAAGAAACATAAATGATGAATGTGTCTTCCTTAGAAACAGATTTATGAAAGTTTCAATAATTGGCTATGTCATGTGAAGTGAAGAAGTTAACCTCATGAGTTTTCTCTTACTACAAACACTAATGGGAAGATTAATGTTTTCTAATGGTCAAAGTGTTTGAGATTTAAGGCATTTTATTTGTTTTATTGCTCAATCTACAGCTCAGGTGCAATATGTTCCAGCAAGTCACCACTCAACTGGCTTAAAAGATTGTTTCACCTATAAAGTCACTATAATCATACATTGCATCACTAGCATAAAATTTAATTATTAGCTGTAAATCTCTGAGATCCTAGGTTGATAGTTGCTTTGTAAATTCAGTGTTACACCACAACAGCACTAGAAGAGATTCCAAGATTCCCACCATAAATACACATTATAAAAATTTGTTAACTTGCACTTATATAAACTTTTTGGTTACAAAATTATGGCTTTAGATTTTTTATTTTTCTTTCTGTGTCAATCAGGACTAGGTTCAGCTGCATGTAAGAGAAATCCAATATAATGGAGGATTAAATAAGTTGGAGGTTTATTTTTCTCTTAAGTAAAACAAGTCCAGAGGTAGGCAGTCATGAGCAGGCACCACATCTTCCTGATGTTATCGGGGATATGGACTCCTTCCATCTTTACTTTCCATCATCATGGCTTCCATCATTAAGGCCACATCATGGTTTTAGTTTGGTTACTGCAGCTCCCACCATCAAATTCATGTTTTAGGCAGCAAGAAGGAGAAAGGGGTAAGGGTAAAAGAATCAGCTTCCAGGCCAAGTTTGCTCCTTTATTAGGGCTTTCCAAAAAGGTCCTCTCAAAATTCCCATTTATATCTCATTAGCTATCCCTAGCCATAATAAGGCTGATACGCCTAGTTGCATAAAAGGGTACATTGCAGCGCCTATGCTATAGGGGGGAGGCCTTTACTACCAAAGAATAAGAAAATGGATAGCAGGTTGACAATAAGTAGTCTCTGCCACACTTCTTTTTATTTTTTTAACTCTTTTCCCTGTCTTTCTAGAATGTTATAATCATCTATTTTTCATTCAAGACTAAAATTTAAAGCAAGTATCAGATTAGTTTAGTTAAATCTGTTTAGTTACTTTTTATAGTATCATTCACTAATGTAATAAATATTTATTGATTTTTCTTTGTATCTGACACTTTGATAAGTGAAGAGATGCAAAAATGAACACATCTCACCTCCTTAGAGGTCATTGTACATTGATTCAGTAAAAGGATGATGATTATTAATTTAAATGATGCCCATTTCAAATGGGTTACCCTTTATAATATATCATTACTATTTAGGTAATCAACTACATGTACTATTTTAACATAAAAAATATACTTTCCCTTATGAGATGAATAATTCCATAGTGTTGAGATTCCTGATACAGACTTGAAGAAAAATTTTAGGTATCAATATGCAAAGCATTCTCCTTACAGAAAAATTATAGTTTTGGTTCAATAATAAAATTTCAAGTGAATATACTAATATGGCTATTGCAAATAGAATAATTAAAAATATAACTCAAACCATGCTTTCCAGAATGTTTAATCAGAAAGAACAAAGAGATAGCACTAGAGGGAAAGCAGATAAACAATAAAGAAAAATTATAAATAATTGGTTGTATTTTTTTAAGTAAAAAATCAGCTAGGAGAATATTGTCTCGCAGAAGATTGGAGTCTTGTTCAGCTTCTTGGAAATTCATTTTCTGAAAGTTCTTAAGTATGTTTTTAAGAAACTCTGAAGAATATGGTAATGCAAGCTGGTGAAGCCACTCTGGAAAACAGTATGGAGGTTCCTCAAAAAACTAAAAATAGAACTACCCAATGACCCAGCAATTGCACTACTAGGTATTTATCCAAGGGATACAGGTGTGCTGTTTTGAAGGGACACATGCACCCCCATGTTTATAGCAGCACTACCAACAATAGCCAAAGTATGGAAAGAGCCCAAATGTCTATCGATGGATGAATGGATAAAGAAAATGTGGTATATATATATATAATGGAGTATTACTCAGCAATCAAAAAGAATGAAATCTTGCCATTTGCAACTACGTGGATGGAACTGGAGGGTATTATGCTAAGTGAAATTAGTCAGAGAAAGAAAAAAATCATATGACTTCACTCATATGAGGACTTTAAGAGACAAAACAGATGAACATAAGGGAAGGGAAACAAAAATAATATAAAAACAGGGAGGGTGACAAAGCATAAGAGACTCATAAATACGGAGAAGAAACAGAGGGTTAGTGGAGGGGTTGTGGGAGGGGGGATGAGCTAAATGGGTAAGGGGCACTAAGGAATCTACTCCTGAAATCATTGTTGCACTATATGCTAACTAATTTGGATGAAAATTAAAAACAATAAAATTAAAAAAATTAAAGAAGGAGATGCAAACCAGAAAAAAAAAAGAAAATCTGAAGAATATGATATAATAATAACATGTTGTTATTGTGGTGGTATAAATGACAACTCTTATTTTGTTGCCTTTGACACACTAGTGACTTGTATTTTATTTTGGGCATAGGATCAAGTTGAAATCAGCCAGCTGCAATTTGCACCGGCTGCAAATTTCTTCAATTGGCTCCAAATTTCTTTACCTTAAATATTTGGAACATATGGAACATGCCATAGATAGAAAAATAGACACTATTTCTTGTACCCCTTGTCTAAGTTAAGGAGACTTAGGTGAAAAAGAAAAAAAAAAGTCCATAAATACTTATTTTATTGAACAAAAATAAAGCTAAAAAATTTTCAATTCCTTTAAAAATTAATTTGACCTGAGATATAATTTTTTAGGTTTATTTATTTATTTTGAGAGAGAGAGAGAGAAAGAGAAGAAGAAGAAGAAGAAGAAGAAGAAGAAGAAGAAGAAGAAGAAGAAAGAGAGAGGATGAGTGGGAGAGGGGCAGAGAGAGAGGGAGGGAGAGAATCTTAAGCAGGCTACTCACTGTCCGTGCAGAGCCTGACACAGGGCTCCATCTCGCCACTGTGAGATCATGACCTGAGCTGAAATCAAGGGTCACATGCTTAACTTACTGAGCCACCCAGGCACCCCATGACCTGAGATATTATTTTTAAATGACTATAAAGCATAGGAATATAAAATATATACTTTTCTCATGACACTGTTTTTTATCACCCACTTGAAAGTAGTTCTCCTACCCAGTAGCTATTAAGAATGGAACCTAATTTCTTGTTTTGAAAATTAGTGGGCGCGGGGGCGGGGGGCACCTGGGTGGTTCAGTCGGTTAAGCGTCTGACTTCAGCTCAGGACATGATATCACAGTTCATGGGTTTGAGCCCCATGCAGGGCTCTGTGCTGACAGCTCAGTCTGGGGCCCACTTCAGATTCTGTGTCTCCCTCTCTCTGCCCTTCCCCTGCTCACAATCTGTCTCTCTCTCTCTCTCTCTCAAAAATAAACATTAAAAAATATATTTTGAAAATTAGGAGAAAAGTTTAGAAAAAATGGATTTCAAGCTGAGGCACATAAGCATCCTATCCCCATTCAAGATAGTTTATTTTTATTCTTTCTGGTATCCCAAGTACCTAAACAGTACCTGGCACATAATTCAGCTAAATATGTATGAATGAATGAGTGAGTGAAAGGTTAAAGTTTCAAATAATTTTGTCCATATCCTTCCACCATCTCCCTTTCAAGAACTTCCATTGAAAGGATGTTCTTTTACTTCACAAGGACTGTAGAATGAAGAAAAGTAACAAAAAGGATAAGACTTTTAAATGGTGAAATGGTACATGTATTCTTAGTACTTCTTAGTTTGCATTCTTAGAACTTTGCTATAATAAGGGGTCTTTGGCAGGGAGGAACTCAGGTATTGTTCCTTCAGGACGAACCGATATCTACTGACTGCCTGCTGGGTGCTGGGCACTGAGGTGGCTACAAGGAATGCAGTGTAAACATGACACGTAAGTTCCCTGCCTTCAGGTTCAGTGTCTACATCATCAAGGATATTCCATGCAAGAATGAATCCTTTTAAGTTTGGTCTAGCCAAATGTTTTCTGCACTTTAGCCCTCCTTTTTTTTTCTCCTTCGCCTGCCTTTTAAAAATATTGAGATATAGGGGCGCCTGGGTGGCGCAGTCGGTTAGGTGTCCGACTTCAGCCAGGTCATGATCTTGCGGTCTGTGAGTTCGAGCCCTGTGTCAGGCTCTGGGCTGATGGCTCAGAGCCTGGAGCCTGTTTCCGATTCTGTGTCTCCCTCTCTCTCTGCCCCTCCCCCGTTCATGCTCTGTCTCTCTCTGTCCCAAAAATAAATAAACGTTGAAAAAAAATTTTTTTTAAAATATTGAGATATAATCATGATATCAGCAAACTGCACATTTTTCAAGTGTGCAACTTGGTAAATCTTGTATATGCTTAGAACCATGACACAATCACTACAATCGAGAGAATGAACATATCCATAATCCCCCAAAGCTTCCTTATGCCCTTTGGTAATTCTTCTCTTCCTCTCCTTGCCTAGTCCCCCACACCCAGGCAATAATAATCTACAGTGCTGCCACTTTAGATTAGTTTGTGTTATCTAGAATTTTATATAAATGGAATCACATAGTATGTCTGGCTTCTTTTGTGTAGCAAACTTATTCTTAGATTCATCCATGTTGTATATATCAATGGTTCATTTTTTTCTAATTGCAGAGTAGTTTTCTGTTACATCAATACATAATAATTTTTTAAATCTATTCAGCTGTTTAGGAACATTTATGTTGTTCCCCATTTTTGGTTGTTACATGTAATACTGCTGCCTTTTTGGAAACTAACTCCCCAAAAAGCTAAACATAGGGGCACCCAGGTGGCTCAGTCAGTTGAGTGTCCAGCTTCAGCTCAGGTCGTGATCTCACGGTTTGTGGATTCAAGCCCTGCAGAGGGCTCTGTGCTGACAGCTTAGAGCCTGGAGCTGTTTTGAGTTCTGTGTCTCCCTCTCTCTGTCCTTCCCCCACTTGTACTCTGTCTCTCTCTCTCTCAAAAATAAACATTTAAAAAATTAAAACAAAAAAACCTAAATATAATTACCATATAACCTGGCGTTCCACTCCTAGGTATTTGCCCAAAACAGATACAAACATACATCCACAAATATTCTTGTGCATGAGTGTTCATTGAAGCATTATTCATAATGGCCAAAAAATGCAAACAACCTAAATATGCATCCCCTGATGAACAGAGAAACAAAATATGGTATATTCATAACAATGACATATTGTTAAGCAATAAAAAGCAATGAATGACCGATACATACTACCACTTTGAAAGCAATTATGCTAAAAGAAAGAAGCCAGATATATGGCACAGAAGGCCATGTATCACATGATTCCATTTTTATGAAATGCCCAAAACAGACAAATTCAGAGATAGAGAATAGAGTGGTAGTTGCCAAGGGCAACTGTTCCAGCACCGTTTGCTTAAAAGACTAAAATGCCTTTGCATCTTTGTCAAAAGTCAATTGACCATGTGTGAGTCTGTTTCTATGTTCTCTATTCTTCTCCTTTCATCTATTTGTCTATCTTGATGTTAATACTACACTGTCTTGATTACTCTTACCATTCTGCATTCGTATCAGCAATTCATTAGAGTTCAAGTTGCTGCTTCATATCCTTATAGTGCTTGGTATTTTCAGTTTTTTCTTTTAACTAGCTATTATAGCAAGTATGTAGCAGTATCTCCTCATGTTTTTAATTTGCATTGAAATTGGGTTGTTCTTTTACTTATTGATCCTCCCATCATTAAAAAAAATTAATTTTCCCTTGTTTCCTAAAAAATAACCAGCTCTGGTGGGTGGCCTCTTTGTGTTTTCTTGCATTTTCAAGTAAGAGGATAATTTGCCCCAGAGTAATGGAAGGCATTGGCTTGAATTCAGGATAAAACTTTGGAGTCACCTTGAATTTCTCTTTCTCTCACACCCCACATCTGATCTGTCATTAAATCCTACCAGTTTTACCATTAAAACATTTAGAATTCAGTTTCTCACCACCACCTCACCATTTTCTCTCCACTTTCTGTAATAACTTCCTAACTGGCATCACCACTTTGACCCTGGTCCAACTTACCTCAAATTGCCATACACCTGCCAGAGTGATCCTTTACAAAAAACGTTAAGTTTGCTCAAAACATCTCAAAGCCTTGTCAATTCACTAAGAGTCAAAGCCAAAATTCTTGTTATGGCCAAGGAGACCATGACCTGGCCATGGCTATTTCATTTGTTCTCTCCTCTCCTCCGAGATCCAGCCCACCTGCCTGCTTGCCCCTACCTTGCATCCCTTCCATGCCGTTCTTATGAATGAAACGCTTTCCTGCAGGAAAGTTTCTTCATTCATACTTTGCTCATTTCCTTCAGTTCTCAATATGAATTGAGCAATTTTCTTCCATCACTATCTAAAAAGGCATGCACACACCTCGTTACACACACCACCCTTTTTCCCTTTGTTATTTCTTCCCCTCCCCCTTCTACTTTTACCTTGTTGGTAGTGCTAGTTAACGTGTTACAGGAATTACGTATTTAGTAATAGTTAATACATTCAGTGCTCACTATGTTTTAAGTGCTTTATATATTAAGTGACTTAATCCTCACAACACCATGAGATAAGTACTTAATTGTTCTTTAATTTCTTTAATGTTTTGTTTATTTTGAGAGAGAGAGCACGAGCAGAGGAGAGGCGGAGAAAGGTGGGGGGGGGAGAGAATCCCAAGCAGGTTCCACACTGTCAGTGCAGAGCCTGATGCAGGGCTATAACTCAGGAACCTGAGCTGAAATCAGAAGTCAGACGCTTAACCTATTGAGCCATCCAGGAGCCACAGTGCTTAATTGTTCTCATTTTTCCAAATGGCATCTGAAAACACAGATGTTAAGCAATTGCCCCAAATCATACGTACGTGAGATGGTGCAGCAGGGGATTCCATCCCTAGGAATTCTACTCTGGAGGCCATGAGGTAAAATACGATGCCATCCAGGGCTGCCTTTCTAATTACTTTGAAATGTTTACGTTCTGGGCGCCCGCTGGAATGTAAGCTGCATGAGGGCGCTTCTTTTGGAAGCTACTGTTTATCCCCAGCTTAGAGAACACAGCCTGCTAGCAAGTCCCTCAATACGCTCTGAAAAGTGGGATAAATTTTAACTCGAAAAAAACTATCGGGCTCAGCAAAAAAACTTAAAACTTGAAGCCTCTTTAGGACTGCCAAGAGCCAAGTCTTGGTGGCTGGAGGGAGCAAAACGCGAGGCACCCTTCAGTGAGGTCTGGGAGATTGGCTGGCAGAGGGGAGTGGCTGCAAAAGAACGACTATTTTGAGCACAAGTTTTATTGACCGAATAGATTTCAAAAAGGAGGTGCGCTAAGGCGCAAGACCGGAGTTAACGCGAAGGGTAACAGGCGACACCATCCTAGAGGTTAGAAGCAAGGGCGCCCGGACGAAGACCGCGGGAGCGTGCCTATGAAACCCGCCCCAACGCGACTGCTCCGCCCCCAGAGTGCCGTGGGATTGGCCCCGCAGCCCCGCCCATTCCGGTGATCCCGCCTCACAAGATCAGCGCAGGGTAACCCGGAAGCGGTTGTGAGGCGCTTCAGCGCGCTGCAGCTCCCTTTTCCGGTCGGCGTGGTTTTGTGAGCGGAGCCACCGCGGTGCCTGGGCCTTCACCATGAGCGTCCCGGCCTTCATTGATATCAGTGAGGAAGATCAGGTGTGCTCCCGGGCCGCGACCGCCGTCAGGGTGGGGTTGGGGGAGTCCTCAAGGGTGTGAGGGGCTGAGTCAGGGCTGAGCCGGGACCAGGCGGGTGGGACGCCGCCCCGCGGAGTCGCCGCGGAGCTGAGAGCCGCACATCACATCACACACGCGAATAGGGAGGCCGTGAGGCAAGGCGCTAATTTGTGGCCTGGAGTAGCATTAGCACGCCGGCCTCCCGTTCCAGCGCTTGGGCCGAGACTTTACACCCAGCTAGCTTCCTGGTTGGCGTCGGGACTTTTCCAACCCGACTCACTTCTGACGACACTACTTTTTGACTGACTGGGAATGGTGTCTGCTTCCGCCTCCCAAATGCAGCCACATCCGGAGTGGGAGGTGGCGAATCTTTAGACAGCGTTAGCAGACTAGGGTAAAGTAATTTTGTACTAAAGGTGAAAATGGTTTTATTATGCGATCACAGAGGCACAGGTGACCCTACTTTTATACACAGGCCGTATCTTCTTTCTTGTGCAGGAGTGAGAGTTACGAAAACTGAAAATAGAACGTCAGTTTCACCCTCACATCTGGGGAACCATCCTAATATTTAAAAATTTCCTACTTCGGGCTTGGTCTTTGGTATGCATGGCTTAATATTTCTCAGTTTTTTTCCACAACAAAAGTTAAACTTTAGTTGGTGGGAGTTAAAACATACATGAAACGTATTTTCACTAAGTTGATTTTGTAGAACTGAAAACCGTATTGTGTGAAATCGCAAGTGTTGTTTTGTATTTTTTGCTACTCCACTTAAATGGAAATTTCGTTTCCATAGAAGAAAACGCCATTACTGCCCTAAGATATCTCGTGGAATTACAGATGGGATTCCCACTCCCTCCCCCATGGTAAAAGTGCACATTCTCAGCCCTGAAGAGCGAAGAAAGGGGGAGAGGAGAAAAGACTAGGGAAGGAGTTGAGCACTTAGAAAGGAAAATGTAGAAGACCATGAAAAAAAACCATATGTGGATATTAATGGAGTGATGTTAGCAACAAATTGGCTATTAGATTACCCATAAAAAGTATTTGATCTTAACATAGGAGGGAATTTGTAGCAGGGAACAGGAAGTTCTTGTCATTGGCCACATTTCAGTTTTAAAGTGTCATTTCTACTTAGGTTATGCTACTCTTGTAATACAACAGTTTGGCACCAGCTATTCTTTTCAGGTAGCTAATGTGATGCTTCAGAAATTTAACTTCAAATTCTGTGTTTGATTAGAGTTCAGAAATGTAGTTCAGAATTTTGTCGTTCACTTGTACTTCTCTACAGCCACTTGGAGCCGGTGAGCATGACAGATAAAAACAATAAACTGTTGATTGAATGATTCTTAGAAAGAATTTGCTTTGTATCAACAAAGCAGAAGCTGAACGAATGCTTTTTTTTTGTATTTTTTTGGACAGTTTCCTTCATAGAAAACATGTTCCCCAGTGGTGTTTTTGTGTTCTGTGGTGACATTTGTTTCATGAAATCTTGTTTATAATAGCAACTCACAGGTGAAGTTACTATGTTGTTACCTGAAAGGGTAACACCATCAGACCTACAGATAAAATGTACTTTCCTTAGGCAGCCAAACATGTTTGTGGGCTTAGAAAATGTGATACCTATACATTTATTAATGGTATTCTTTCATCTCCCTGTTTCAGTTTTTCATTTTATTATTTTAAATACCATCTACATTCATGTTTGGCTGCCATAAATACCAAGGCCTCAAAAGAACAACTTACTAAATATTATATATATGCATTAGAATAGAAAATGTCTGAATACCTGAATGCGAAACTGTAGTTATGTTTTTTAGGTCCAGAGGTGCTCTCTGATCCCGATATGTATTTTGCATTCTAAAAGATTAGTTATAAAGTAGATCCAGTTTGAAAAGTATTATATTCAAGACACCATTCAAAGGCATCATGCTTTTATCTTTGTGTCTCCCAAAATGCTGGTCTCAGGTTCTCAGACATTTTATTGACACATGATTACCTACTTGCCAGGGTAATGGCAAATGTCTACCTTTTTAAGATAGCTATGTTATGTAGCAATAAAATTGCATTTCTTTAAAACAAGTTGAATTTTTACCAGGTCAGATTAATTCTCCTCCACATACAGCCCCCTCCTCAAAAAAGCTCCTCAAAAAAGAAGTTTTTTATGTACTGGAAGTTCAACAGCATATAGGTGATAGAGAAATTCTGAAGGTGATCCATGTGGGCCATAGTGGGTTTGTGTAGTCTCTTGGTTTTGTCGAAAATCTGTGGCTCCTGTGGGGTTGTGATGAGGCCTAAGGTGGGGGAGAGGCACTTCAGCATAATAATTTAAAGTCATCGTTAAGTATAGTATTTACATTCCCTCCTCCCGCCCCCCCCCCCCCCCCCCCGAAAAAGAATGGTTTGGGATTTTGAATTTTGGCATTGCCGGTTTTATAGATGTTTATCAGTCTTACTTGATTCAATAGGCTGCTGAACTTCGAGCTTATCTGAAATCTAAAGGAGCTGAAATTTCAGAAGAGAATGCAGAAGGTGGACTTCATGTAGATTTGGCTCAGATTATTGAGGCTTGTGATGTATGTCTGAAGGAAGATGATAAAGGTTTGTTTTTAATTTTTTGTAATATTTCTTACTGATCATAAAGGATCTACTTTTAAATTTTTCTCGTAAGTTGTATTTGTTGTAGAACTGTTAAGCCTTGTTTGTTTTTAATCTTCTCTTTGCATATACTTTCGGTTTATTCTAAATCTGTATACTTATGAAGTAAGCTATATTGATAGAACATCTTTTTTACATCAGTTGTGTATTTTGAATGTTAGGTGCATACACTCAATACTGATAATTTCAGGGTGAACTGAAGAAAAATGAAGCTCTTCTTTCCTTTTTATAGGTTTATATTAATATCAAATCAGATAGGGGCACCTGGGTGGCTCTGTCGGTTAAGCATCCAACTTTGGCTTGGGTTATGATCTCAGGGTTTGTGAGTTCAAGCCCTGCGTTGGGCTCTGTGCTGACAGCTCAAAGCCTGGAGCCTTCTTCAGATTCTGGGTCTCCCTTTCTCTCTGCCCCTCCCCCACTTGTACTCTTGTTTCTCTCTCACAAAAATAAATAAAACGTTGAAAATTTTAAATATCAAATGGGATATAATTTCAAGTAATCTAAAAGACATTTACTTAATTGGCTAGTTTCCTGTTTATTGACATAAATGGGAAATTTTGAACGTTGGGAATTTTGTGATCTTTATTTAGTTAAGGTTTGAGATTAAACTTGGTATATAGTCAGTATCTTACACTCAAAAATCAATGACTCAGGAAGTTGACAGGTTTCATTTTTTAAATAATTTTCTGTTTATATGTAAAAGTTTTTTTCAGTTGGGAAAGCATTCTAGCCTAAGACCTAACCAATAATTTCTAAATTATTGAATATTTTGTCAATAAAAATTGACGCCATGTATTTGACATGTAAATCAGTCTGCTGGTTGAAAACCAAACCTTACATAATAATTTCTTTTTTCTTTAATAAAATGTACAGATTGCTTTCTGGATGTTAGCTATATAACAGAATTGGTTTCATTTGAATTCACATATAATGTATTTTTAGCATAATGCACATTATTGAACTGTTTTACAGTAGCCAGGTCCATCTTCCTAAAGTGTCTCATGTTTAATGGTCTTTGGTGTTTTAAAACACTGGAAATATATATTTAATTAGACATGTTAAGTATGATAGTATTGCTACTGTGTTATCCATACATGTATAGATGTTGAAAGTGTGATGAACAGCGTGGTATCACTTCTATTGATCCTGGAACCGGACAAGCAAGAAGCTCTGATTGAAAGCCTATGTGAAAAGCTGGTCAAATTTCGGGAAGGTGAACGCCCGTCTCTGAGACTGCAATTGTAAGTTAAGAACTGAAAGAGGGTTGGTTTTTCAAGGGTCTCTTTTTATGTCACTATCATTTAATGGTTGAAAGCAAGAATTCTGGAACTTGGGTGTCAGCTGTGGCTCTTATTAGTGTAACCTTGGACAAGTCATTTAACCTTCTGTGCCCCATTTCCCTCCTTGTAATGTGAAGTATTAATAGTATTTGTCTTAGATTTGTCCTGAGAGCAAATAATCTCAACTTAATCATCATAATTGCTGATCTCAAACACTGTTTTATTATTTGTTTGTTAACCAGGCTAAGCAACCTTTTCCATGGGATGGATAAGAATACTCCTGTAAGATATACAGTATATTGCAGCCTCATTAAAGTGGCAGCATCTTGTGGGGCCATCCAGTATATTCCAACTGAGCTGGATCAGGTAAGTTATTATGTGGAATACTTGTTCTGCATATATGAAGTATAGATTTAATTTATGGCTAAAGTAAATAGCAAATATGTATGTTCTGACGTTATCTTTTAAATGGTGAAAGTATGTTCAGCTGTGTTCACTAAATTTCCTGCTTTTGTCAATCTTGTAGGTTAGAAAATGGATTTCTGATTGGAACCTCACCACTGAAAAGAAACATACCCTTTTAAGGCTCCTTTATGAGGCACTTGTGGATTGTAAGAAAAGGTACTCAGAATTGGTGTACTAACTTAAAACTTCACAGGCAATATAGCAGTTGAGGCTGTTTTTAAAAACAAGTAGGGTGATTTTGCTCTATTTTATTCTTCACAGAGTTGCTGTAAATGTATTTCTGTAAATTTCATCTACTAAGTTAAACATAACTGCAAAGTTTAAAAGTTTTTCCCGTCTTTCAGCTTTTTAAAAAGCAAAACTTGCTTTTGTTCCAAAAAATGGTACAGCTGTTCATCTGAAAGCTGTATATAACTTTAGACTAAGGTGTTTAATGATGCTTTGATGTCTTAGTATGGGGTGTAGTGCTCCCACTTCTGTTTAATGATAGTGAGGGTTTATCAAAGTTTCCACAAAGTCTCTTATATAAACAGTACTTCCGAGATCAAATTTTGCAGTAGACTCTACTAAATGAGTACCTATTTAAATGGCTTCTGCAAGGTCTTGTAATTCAGCCTAGCTAATTTCATGCCCAAAGTACTTACTCTATATACCCAGCTTTGGGATGCTTACCAAATGATAGGTTTGGCTCAGTTTTCAGAACTAATGTTGAAAGATAATCTTACTTTTTTTTTTTTTTTCAACGTTTATTTATTTTTGGGACAGAGAGAGACAGAGCATGAACGGGGGAGGGGCAGAGAGAGAGGGAGACACAGAATCGGAAACAGACTCCAGGCTCCGAGCCATCAGCCCAGAGCCTGACGCGGGGCTCGAACTCACGGACCGCGAGATCGTGACCTGGCTGAAGTCGGACGCTTAACCGACTGTGCCACCCAGGCGCCCCTAATCTTACTTTTTTGACTTAGCTTTTCAATTTCTCTTTTCACATAGTGGTTAAATACTTTTAGAAAAAGTAAACAGCCTTCCCTTTAGTTTTATTGCACAGTTTTTATACTGGCTTTTAGTGCTGGGTATTTAGTATATTGGAGAGGGTAAACAAAGTTTCTCTTATGTTAAGTAATGTAAACTTTTTGCAGTTTTTGTTAAATTTAACAATATAGAAGGAAATTTTTGTTGTGAAAGTTGGAACGTCGTATAAAAGAAGAGAAGCAGGGGATCTTGTATTAATAGCCTGTTTCATTCTGATCAGTGACTACTGTCTGTTATATGTTCTCACTTATGATTCTAGCCTGTAGTCAGTAAAATGTTAAGAGTAATTAGTTAATAACAAACACCATTTCAAATGGAGAGAACATTAAAAGCTGTTAGAGAAAGAGTCTTTATTTTCATTCACATTTCAAATGTGCGGGCTGTGGAGCAAGACTACTAGGATTCAAGTCTTGGCTTTTCTACTTGTAGGATTCTAAATAAATTACTTAATATCTCTGTACCTCAGTTTCCAATTTCAAAGTGGAAATAGTAGAAGTACTTAACGTCTCGTGGGGTTGCCGAAAAGATAATAACATATATCTAAAGTGCTTATTGAGACAACACTCATTAAAAGTTGGATATTATTCTTCTCTCCTTTTCCTTTTTCAAGCTCACCTTTAAGAAGGTAGTGTTTTTTCTGGTAGAGTAATTTAAAATGATGAGTGTTAACAGTTTCCCTCTGAATGTCTAGCGCTTATCAGAGATGATGACTACTCACTGGATGATTTCTCTGATTGCTGTTCAGAAGGTCTTTAGTCTGTTATATGTAGAAGGGAAGTGACTAAGGTTCTAAGGAATTCCAAACTTAATTTTCAGAGACATTGAAATAGGACATATACACTCTACTAGACTTGTCCCAGTGTTAACATACTAGAGAATACCTGCAGCATTTGTTAGAGATGATCATTCTTTCCTTTTGAAACACTGTCTTCAGTTGGTTTTTGAGGCTTCCTTCCTTCTTCCTCCCCGCTCTTTATTGAAGTGTAGGTGACATACCATATATTAATTTCAGGTGTACAACATAGTGATTCTACATTTATCTACAAGGGGCTCCTCTCTCTTGATTCTTCTCTCCGTTCACAACTTGTTTATGGGTTCCTTCTTCTCTAAACATTAGGATAACTTATTCCTGGGACTTTTTCTTTTCAGTTACATTCATTCCCTGTGCATGTTGTTTCTGATTTTGCTGTGATTTTGGGGGAGGCTGAGTACCAAATGTATTTTGAGTGAAACAGTTTTTGTGTTGCTAGGTTGTTAACATTCAGAGCAAGGCATTTCACAACCCTGGCCTCACCTACTAATATGCTAGTGGTGTCTCCTAGTCCTTAGAACAGCTGTAGTAGCTCCCATGCACTTGCAGATGCTTTGGAGGGCACCTGGTGGAGAAAGCAGCTGTGGCCTGAGTGCTCTCATTCAGTTGCATGCCTTTATTTTTATTTTTTTTTAAGTTTGTTTATCCTGAGAGAGAGAATGTGGGGATGGGGCAGAGAGAGAGAGAGAGAGAGAGAGAGAGAGAATCCCAAGCAGGCTCTGTGCCTTCAGCGCAGAGCCTGATGTGGGGCTCAATCCCACAAACTATGAGATCATGACCTGAGCTGAAATCAGGAGCTGGATGCCTAACCAACTGAGCCGCCCAAGTGCCCGTACATGCGTTTAAATACTGTATATATACTGGTGATTTTCACATTTATCTCCTCTATTTCTTCTCTGAACTCCAGATATCTATTCCTGTTAACAGCTTCATTTAGATACCCAAAAGATATCTCAAACAACATCTGCAAAAGTGAGCTATTGATTTTTCTTTCTAAATCCGTTTTTATTTTCTCCAACTCAGGAAATGCCATTTCTGTACTTCCAGTTGCTCAAAACCCAAAGCTGGAATTTCTTCGTGATTCTTCTTTTTGTCTTATACTCCATATCTGATCCAATATCAAATCCTGTCAGCCCTGATAAATCTAAAGTCAGACCCACTTCTCACTACTTCCATTGTTACCTTATGGTCCAAGCTACCATTATTTCTTACTTAGATTATTGAAGTAGCCTCTCAAATGGTCTCTGTTTGGGGTCTTGTCCCCCTACAGCCTTTTCTTAATACAGCTGCCAGAAAGTTTTGTTTAAAAAAAAAATTTTTTTTTTAATGTTTATTTATTTTTGAGAGAGAGAGAGACACACACACACACACACACACACAGTGCAAGTAGGGGAGGGCCAGAGAGAGAGGGAGACACAGAGTCAGAAGCAGGCTCCAGGCTCTGTGCTGTCAGTACACAGCCCGATGCGGGGCTCAAACCCTCAAATCATGAGATCATGACCCGAGCTGAAGTCTGACGCTCAACTGACTGAGCCACCCAGGCGCCCCTCATTTACTTTCTAAATTAGTCTTTATGTTCCTAAGTGAGACATTTTGAAGTGTAATCTTTTTATTTTCTCCAGTCTGTAACCATGATTTTGTGAAACACAACTTCCAGCACATTTTTTCAAGATACATTACAAAATTCATAGGCATGCAAAACCTTTCTGACCTGGGCTCCTATCTACTGAGGTAATTTGGGGCTGGTGGCATGCTATTTTTGTATGGTGCATTGACATACAAAAACTATGCTTTGTTGATATGGATATTCCCTCCTTGCATTTCCCCCCAACACAGCCTTCTTCTTGGTTATCACACCCGAGAACTAGTGAACCTGTGTCAACTGCAGAAGCACCTTTCTCTTTCGTAGTCTGGACCAGGGGCTGGCACCTTTTTTTTTATGGTCCCCAAGCTAAAAATGGTTTTTATAGTTTTAAAATGGTTAAGAAAAAACTAAAGGGAGAATAATATTTTATACCATATGAACATTATACAAAATTCAAATGCCAGTGTCCATAAAATTTTAATGGAACATAGCCATACTTACTCATTTACATATTTCTACAGCTGCTTTTGCCAAGACTTGAGTAGTTGCAGCAGAGACCATATAGGCTACAAAACCTAAAATATTTACTGTCTGTCCTTTCACGGAAAGTTTGCCTGCCCTTGGTCTAGACCTATACTCCACTTTGTTTCTCTGCCTAAAACACTACTATTATGTTTAGGTTAGGTGCCTTTCTTCTACAGCACCCTCTACTTTTATCATGGCATGTAACACCCTTTGTTGAAAGGTTTGTGAGGTTGTATACTCACTGAAGGCTAGGAACCTTATTTGTCAACCATTGTGTATTCCCCAGGTGTTTGGCACATTATGGGCATTGGATGGGTAATTAGTACTCACCCTAAGGAAGGACAAGAGGATGGCCATTTTATTTAAACACAAAGTTTCTGTCACACTGCTCTTTTAAATTTTAAGATTTGGGTTTTGCCCAATACACGTAAAATGTAATTTTTTTTTCCTGCTTCTGAATTAGAATTCTGAGATTCACCTTGCCCTTTTATTTATATTGGTGGTTGATGAGTGCAAATCGTGTAACATTTCTTGAGTCCTTATATGTCAGATACTATGTACTTTAAATGGATTATCTTATCTGATATTTGTGAAATTAGATTTCTTTAGCTGGTAAGATATATTAGATTGAAGTATACTGTGACTACTAAAACTGGAAAATGAAATAAATGCACATGTGCTTATAGAGTGTCACAAAATAATGAACAATGAGTAAAATGCAATTTTTCTTTAAAATTTTCTTTGAATTCTTATAGTTCTTTCACTATATTTAAGATGCTGGTTACCATTTAACTACTTTTATATTTACATTTGTATGATTTAATAAACCTTAGGTTTGTAGGAAGTTTTTTTTTTGTTTTTTTTTTTAATTTTTTTAATGTTTATTTATTTTTGAGACAGAGAGAGACAGAGCATGAACGGGGGAGGGGCAGAGAGAGAGGGAGACACAGAATCGGAAGCAGGCTCCAGGCTCTGAGCCATCAGCCCAGAGCCTGACACGGGGCTCGAACTCACAGACCGCGAGATCATGACCTGGCTGAAGTCGGACGCTTAACCGACTGAGCCACCCAGGCGCCCCTGTAGGAAGTTTTAAAATACCATTTAACTTTCAAAAAAATAAAAATACCATTTAACTTTTTAAAATAAATGATACAGCTCCTACTGATTGTACCCAAGTTGAATCCAGATGTATGGAAGTGTTTTTAGAAAACAAAGAAAAAAAAAATGACTTTCCCCAATTAGCTTTCTATAACTGTCTGAAAATTCATCAGTTTAAAGGAAGAAATGAAGGGTGAAGATAAACATTTTCCAAGACTTCAGATTGAATGAATGCATTTTGTGCTTTTCACTGCAGTTAAAATTGCACAGTTTTAGGGATAATTTAATTGGAAGGCTATTTTTAGTAAAGTTACTTGAATATATGGTGTTGGCTCTACTACAGCTATGCTTTCCTAACGGTTTTTAGGGCACAAAACTTTTTTTCCACCTAGGGACTTTATACTGTACTTGGTCTTCCCTTTGCCTGGAAAATTATCTAACCCTCCACCTCCAGCACTTTTCATGGCCAATTATTTTATATCCTTTAGATTTCAGCTTCTGTATCAATCCTTCAGAGAGAGACTTTCCCTGTGTACTTTCCTGTCTCTGCTGTGTTGTTACTTTTACATCGCCGTTTATTTCCTTCATAGCACGTGTGTGTGTGTGTGTGTGTGTGTGTGTGTGTGTGTGTGTATGTTCTATCAATTTATTTTTTTTTTCATCATGGTAAGTGTACTCTTTAATCCTCACCCCCTATTTTCACCCATCCTTCTACCCACCTCCCCCTGGTGTAATCATCAGTTTGTCTGTAGTTAAGAGTCTGTTTCTTGGTTTCTCTCTCTCTCTTTCCCTTTGCTCATTTGTTTTGTTTCTTAAATTCTGCATGTACATGAGATCACATGGTATTTGTCTTTCTCTGACTTATTTTACATAGTATTATTATACTCTAGCTCTATCCATGTCATTGCAGATGGCAAGATTTCATTCTTTTTTATGGCTGAATAATGTTTGATTGTGTGTGTATTATTTATATAACACACAATCGAACAGTATTCTATTATACACACATATGTATATGTAATATATCATACACACACATGCATACACATATATCTTCTTTATCCATTCATCAGTTGATGGACACGGGCTGCTTCCATAGTTTGTCTGTTGTAAATAATGCTGCTATAAATATACAGGTGCATGTATCCTTTGAATTAATGTTTTTGTATTCTTTGGGTAGATACCCAGTAGTGCAATTGCTAGAACATAGGGTAGTTCTCTTTTTAACCTCTTGGGGAACCTCCATACCGTTTTTCCACAGTGGCTGCACCAAGTATGCATTCCCGTCAGCAGTGCACAAGGGTTCTTTTTTCTCCACATCCTCGCCAACACTTGTTTTTTGGCTTTTTATTTTAGCCATTCTAATGGGTATGAGGTAACATTTCATTGTAGTTTTGATTTGCATTTCCCTGATGATGTATGATACTGAGCATGTGTTGGTTGCCATCTGTATGTCTTCTTTGGAGAAAGCCTTTTACCATTTTTTAATGGGATTGTTTGTTTTTGGGGTTGTCGAGTTGTATCAGTTCTTTATATATTTTGGATACTAACCATTTAAAAGATATGTCATTTGCAAGTATCTTCTCCCATTCCATAGGTTGTCTTTTCGTTTTGTTGATTGTTTCTTTTGCTGTAAGAAGCTTTTTATTTTGATGTAGTCCCATCAGTTTATTTTTGTTTTTATTTCTCTTGCCTCAGGAGACATATCTTAAAAAATGTTGCTACGGTCACTGTCAGAAATTCCTTCCAGCGGTCCCCTCTAGTATTAGGGTTTCAGGTCTCACATTTAGACTTTTAATCCAGTTTGAGTTTATTTTTGTGTATGGTTTTAAGAAAGTGGTCCAGTTTCATTCTTTTGCATGTAGCCCTTTTCCACAACACCATTTGTTGAAGAGACTGTCTTCTTCCCTATTGGTTATTCTTTACTCCTTTGTTGAAGATTAATTGACCATATAATTGTGGGTTTATTTGTCAGTTTCTGTTTCATTGATCTATGTGTCTATGCCAGTACCATACGGTTTTATTTTTTTATCATTTTTTCCCAATACCATACTGTTTTAATTCTTACCACCTTGTAATATAACTTGAAATCTGGAATTGTGATACCTCTAGTTTCCTTTTAAAGATTGCTTTGGTTACTCAGGGTTTTTTGTGGTTCCATACAAATTGTAGAATTGTTCTGGTTCTGTAAAAAAAAGTTTTTTTCTGTAAAAAATGTTAGTATTTTGATAGGGATTACATTAAATGTGGGGATTGGCTTGGGTTGTATACATTTTAACAGTGTTTGTTCTTCTAACCCATGAGCATGTAATGTCTTTTCTGTATCTTTGCATCATCTTGAATTTCTTTGTCAGTGTTTTATAGTTTTCAGAATACGGATATTTCACCTAATTTTATTCCTAGATATTTTAGTGTTTTTTGTATGATTGTAAATTGTTTTCTTAATTTCTCTTTCTGCTGCATCATTATTAGTATATATGAAAGCAACAG
Source organism: Prionailurus viverrinus (assembly GCF_022837055.1). Classification (NCBI taxonomy): domain Eukaryota; kingdom Metazoa; phylum Chordata; class Mammalia; order Carnivora; family Felidae; genus Prionailurus; species Prionailurus viverrinus. The sequence continues at coordinate 87,063,417 of NC_062570.1, forward strand.
ATACCTATTCATTGATTTTGTTTCCTGTGGCTTTCCTGAATTTATTTATCCATCTGATAGTTTTTTCAGAGTCTTGTGTTTTCTATATATAGTGTCTGTCACCTGCAAATTAGTTTCATTCCTTCCTTACCAATTTGGATCCCTTTTATTTTTTATGTTGTCTGATTACTGTGGCTAGGGCTTCTAGTACTATGTTGAATATGGTGAGAGTGGACATCCTTGTCTTGTTCCTGGCCTTAAGGGAAAATCTCTCAGTTTAAGTATGATGTTGGCTGTGGGTTTTTCATATGAGGCCTTGATTATGTTGAGTTACGTTCCCTCTGGATCTGCTTTGCAGAGGGTTTTCATGATGAATGGATGTTGTATTTTGTTAAATGCTTTTTCTGCATCTGTTGAAATGATCATATGGTCCTTATCCTTTTCTCTTATTGATGTGATGTATCAGATTGATTTGCAAATATGAACCACCCTTGCATTTCTGGAATGAATCCCACTTGATCACGGAGTATGAGTTTTTTGTTTGTTTATTTTGAGAAAGAGCATGTGCATGCATGCACACGTGACCAGGGGAGGGGCAGAGAGAGGAGTGAGAAGCTCAAGCAAGGTCTGCACTGTCAGTATAGAGCCCTGTGTGGGGCTCAATCTCACAACTGTGAAATCATGACCTGCGCTGAAATCAAGAGTCAGGCACTTAACTGAGCCACCCAGGCACCCCCGGAGTGTGATTTTTTTTTAAATGTATTGTTGGATTCAGTTTGCTAATACTTTGTTGAGGACTTTTGCATCTATAGTCATGAGCAATATTGGCCTGTAGTTTTCTTTTTTGTATATGTGATGTCTTTATTGGTTTTGGTATCAAGCCCATAGAATAAATTTGGAAGTTTTCCTTTTCTATTTTTTGGAATAGCTTGAGAAGAATAGGTATTAATACTTCTTTAAATGTTCAGTAGAATTCACCTGGGCCTGGATTTTTTGGTTTTTTGGGAGTTTTAAAATTACTGGTTCAGTTTCATTTCTGGTGATTGGTCTTGTTCAAATTTTGTTTAGTTTTGGTAGGTTATATGTTTCTAGGAATTTATCCATTTCTTCAGTTTTTCAATTTGTTGGCGTGCAGGTTTTTATACTATTCTGTTACAGTTGTTTATTTCTGTGGTGTTGGTTGCTATTTCTCCTCTCGGTGATTTTGTTTGGATCCTCTCTTTTTTTTTTTTTTTTTTTTTTTTTTTTTTAATGTGTCTTGCTAGATGTTTATCAATTTTGTTGATCTTTTCTGAGAACCAGCTCCTGGTTTCATTGATCTTTTTTTTTAGTTTCTGTATCTTTTTTTTTTTTTTTAAGTTTATTTATTTACTTTGAGAGAGCAAGTAGGGGAGGGGCAGAGAAAGGGAGAGAGAGAACCACAAGCAGGCTCCATGCTGTCTGTGCAGAGCCTGATGTGGGGCTTGAACTCGTGAACCGTGAGATCATGACCTGAGCCAAAATCAAGAGTTGGATGCTTAATCTGAGCCCACCAGGTGCCCCTATATCATTTATTTCTGCTCTCATCTTTATTATTTCCTTCCTTTTGCTGGGTTTGTGTTTTATTCTTTTTCTAGCTCCTTTAGTTACAAAATTAGCTTGTTTGAAATTTTTCTTGCTTTTGAGGTGGTAGGTCTGTTTTACTATAAACTTCTCTCTAAAACCACTTTTGCTGTATCCCAGAGATTTTGGACTGTTGTGTTTTCATTTTCGATTGTTTCCATGTAATTTTTGATTTCTTTGATTTCTTGGTTGACTGATTCATTGTTTAGTAGCATGTTATTTAGCCTCTATGTATTTGTGCTCTTCCCAGATTTTTTCTTGCGGTTGATTTCTAGTTTCACAGTGTTGTGGTCAGAAAAAAATGCATGGTATGGCTTCGACTTCTTTTTAAATTAATTTGTTGAGACTTGTTTTGTGGTCTATTCTGTGATCTATTCTGGAGAATGTTTTGTGTGCACTTGAAAAGAATGTGTATTCTGCTGTTTTAGGATGGAATGTTCTGAATATGTCTGTTAAATCCATGTGGTCCAGTGTGTCATTCAAAGCCACTGTGTCCTTGTTGGTTTTCTGTTTGGATGATCTTTTCCTCGATGTAAGTGCAGTGTTGAAGTCTCCTGCTATCATTATTATTGTATTACTATCGATTCTTTCTTTTATGTTTGTTATTAATGGTTTCATATATTTGGTTGCTCCCATGTTGGGTGCATACATATTAATATTATATCCTCTTGGAGTGTCCCATTTATGATTATGTAGTGTCCTTTTTGTCTTGTACAGTCTTTGTTTTTTTTTTTTTTTAATGTTTATTTATTTATTTATTTATTTATTTATTTATTTATTTAGAGAGGGAGAGACAGAGTGTGAGCAGGGGAGGAGCAGAGAGAGAGGGAAACAGAATCCGAAGCAGGCTCCAGGCTCTGAGCTGTCAGCACAGAGTCTGACGTGGGGCTCAAACTCACAAACCATGAGATCATGACCTGAGCCGTAGTCGGACGTTCAGCTGACTGAGCCATCCAGGAGCCCCCAGTCTTTGTTTTTATAGACTTCTGTCTGATGCTACCTTGGCTTTCTCTTGACATCCATTTGCATGTTAAAGGTTTTTCCATCCCCTTTCAGTCTGCAAGCCCTTGTGATCTGAAATGAGTCTCTTAAGGCAGCATATAGATGGGTCCTGTTTTGTTTGTTTTTTTAATCCACTGTGTCACCTTGTGTCTTTTGATTGGCTTGTTTAGTCCATTTACATTCAAAGTAGTTATTGATGAATATGTATTTATTGCCAATTTGTTATTTTCTGGTGGTTTCTACAGATTTTCTCTGGTCCTTGTTCTTTCATGGTTTGTTGGCTTTCTTTAGTGATCTACTTGGATTCCTTTTTCTTTACTCTTTGCGTATCTGTTACTGTTTCTTTGTTGTTTGTTTTGTGGTTACCATCATGGCACTTGTAATTTTTCCTTAGTTTTTGGTCTTTCCTACTAGAAGGAAAGTTGCATGATTTTTCCCATAGAGAGAGGGACCATGTCTCTGGGGCACCATTGTATTTATCATCAGCATAGTACTTGGCATATAGTAAATATTTTTGAGTGAATGGATGACAGTAAGATATTCTGAAATTCCTAAAGCAGTATTTCTTTTTAGTGATGCTGCTTCAAAAGTCATGGTGGAATTGCTGGGAAGTTACACAGAGGACAACGCTTCCCAGGCTCGAGTTGATGCCCACAGGTAATGTTAAACACATTCTGATGGGGGCTGCCTGGAGCTTGGAGGTTGAGCATCCGTGTTTCTCATACAGCAGAAATCATGTTTGCATCTCTCAGCGATCCAGAGCCATTTGGTACTGTGTGCTCTGTGGTGATTCCACCAGAGCTACCAAAATTCATGGTTTGGTATTAGAATAACCATAGATCGCATGTGGAATAGCCACATGGTGTTTTCTGTTTAGGGTATGGCTGGTATGGGTGTCATCACCCCAACCTGAGAAGTAGAATTTAATCTAAGGTTTACCTTAATATTAAGGTCTGTAGATGAGGAAAAGTTGGTGGCTTGCTAAAAGTTAGCCCATTGCTAATGAGAATAAGGGCTTCAAACAATCCTAGGTCTATTTAGTAGCAATAATAATAGAATCAGTTTCTTAAATCTAGAAAACGGAAATAGCTTCTTTATAGGTGTGGCTTCACAGGGATCTGTGCATGATAGGTATTGCTAGAAAGTATAGTTTGTGGATGAGATCTCTAACTGAGGTTAAGACTGCCTACATTCAAATACTCCATCTCTTAATGAGTACTTATTGGGTAAGTTCTTTCTGAGCCTGTTTCATCATTGATAAAATGGGCATGATAATACTGTCTGCCGGGGTGTTGTGAGGATCAAGTGAGGTAATGCATGTAAAGCACTTAACTCAGTGTCTGGCACATGGTAAGATGCCACTGATGTTTTGCTTACTCTTTGATTACTTTGGCCATGCTTTCTCTCCAGCTACATTTTTGTCTGAAACTACTTTATTATTTTATTTTGTTAAAACAGATATACCTGACAAATAGATTTATTGGCCGGTTTTAATCCCAATCTGGTAACTTTTTTATGCTGTGTATATATTGAACTCTTAGATATTTTACTGAATTAAGTATATTTTGCAGTCTATTGGCAAAAAGTTCCTGAATCTCAGGACTGCTTGTATTTTTGTTTTATAATTAAGGTGTATTGTACGAGCATTGAAAGATCCAAATGCATTTCTTTTTGACCATCTTCTCACTTTAAAACCAGTCAAATTTTTGGAAGGCGAGCTTATTCATGATGTAAGTACTTTAATATGAAAAATATTCTTTTCTAAATGTAACATACTAAAGCGGAGCTCTTTTTCCTTGTATTCATGAGCATGACTGTTAGATCTGGGAAGACAATTGTTTATTCTTTTTATATCAGGAACAGAATGAAATTTAGGACCAGCCTTTTTTTCCAATCACTGAATGTACCTGTTCTTTCTCCCTTTCCTTCATCTCCTTACTTGCCTGACTGTTATGAACTTAAATAATACAAATTTCTTCTTGTATGTGGTGTCAGCCAGCCCCATTTAGGGGCATAAATCTGATATTTAAAAACACATGAACACACTTTTCAAGTACAAGTATAAATAAAGACATTTTGGGTTAGTTTCCATTTATACTATGCCTTTACTACTCAGGGTAAATCACTTCGGGCTCACTGAATTTACTGATTCTTTCATCTAAGTGTGTCTTAATGAAAGCAAATGGTTTAAATGGTAATTTTATCAAATAGATTGATATTTCTGCACTAAAAGAAGCATAGAGTTTTATTGCTGAGATTTAGTGCCTTAAAAATATCTTGAGTATAAATCTTGATTCTGTATTGAATATTATATTTTTATTTTCTGTCTGTAGCTTTTAACCATTTTTGTGAGTGCTAAGTTGGCATCGTATGTCAAGTTTTATCAGAATAATAAAGACTTCATTGATTCACTTGGTAAGTTTTGGAGTTTATTCTTGGGAAGGGTATAAAGAAAAATGGGAACATGCTGTTCTTGAGCTCACATATATGGTGAGATCCAGCAGATACGACTGTGGCCTTTTGTATAGATTATCCTAACCATGTATGATAGAACAGCAACAAACCTAGGTGGACAGTTTAAAAGATTACTCAGAATGAATTGGGAATTGGAAACCAAGGAGGTGTAAAGGGTAGCATTTGTGGTGGAAAGAACATGAAACTAGGAATCAGAGAACCTGGGCCTTTTTTTCTCTCCATAAGAACTTGTTGGACTTTAGGCCTTTCTTCTAGATCTACTAGACCAGCCTGCTTTGAGATAAAGTTCTAGCAAGAAGCGGGTGCTTAGAGGAGATTCAAATAGAAGTAGTTCCATTGATATATGTGTTTGTAAATGGTGGATGGGGATGGAGCAGAAAAGCAACTTCAGGGATCACTATTGGTTTGATCATAATGGCAACTTTTAGATGTACTCATTTTAATAGATGACAAAATTTTGATGACTAAAGCTGCTTTATTTAAAATCAAATTATTTCTTTGTAAATGACCTTTTATTCCTTACATTTTGGGGGCTTTTTTAAAAAGAAGCCATAGTTACATAATTGAAACAAATGGGTTTTTTCCCCCCCGTCTAACATATTGTATGCTTGGTGCACACCCCCCCCCCCCCCTTAACAAATTCTAGAAGTGTATGGTATTGTTAGGCAGATCTAAGTGAAGCTGTAGATGGAATTGGAAATGAAGTTACATGATGGGAGAAACTTTCTTAACTACAGCTTGTTGAAGACAGCATAGTCTTAGCTTTATATGATTTTAATCTTTGAGTTAAATGGTTTAACTAGATAATCAGATAATTTTGGATAATCAGATAATCTAGATAAGCAGAGCTTAGTGTTTGTTAAGTTGAATTTAATCTTACCCTCACTGAGCAAATTCTATATACATTCAGTATTTTATTTCCTTCTGGAGCATGATTTTAGCATACTAAAATTCAAAGAGAAAAATTAGAAAATCTGTAGTTGAACAGATTTAAATTGTTTTAAAACGACCATTTTTTGGAGAGTGAAGTCAACTATGAAACTAAGGTACTTTGTTTTTCTACTAGGCAATAATCAGAATACTTTAGAGGTTGGTTATAGTTTCCATGTTAATATTGAATTGTTAGTTTCCTGGTTTGGGACATAGATGAAAAATACATCTATAATTTATTTTGATTATATTATTAGTCCTCAATTTGGTAATCATTAATTTCTATCCCTTGTACATTTTTCTGCAGTCATTGGAATTGGGGAAGATTGAATTATTCTGAACATAATAAGGCATTTGAAATACATGAAGATAAAGTAGATGCAAGTGTGTTTGTGTAGAATGCTTTGCCAGGTGCACTAGACCCAGAAAACCACATTCTGTCCCAGTTAATTTGTTTTGTGGCATGAAGCTATGTGATGGAATGTTAATGTCAGCAACCTCTTTATTTACGCACCAAGGAAAAAGGAGTAGTAATTAACACTTTGACACTCCCCCATTGATGTGTAATTGACTGTTTCAAAGGAGCACTGGTTCATAAGCTATTGCATGCATTAAAATTACGTTTTCTATATTGCAGCATTTTAAGACAAGGGTCAGTGACAATGCAGAAATTGCTCAATGATGCACATTTTTTTATTACTGCATTAAGGTTTTGACATATTAGTAATGAATAAATGTTTCCATAAAATTAGATTTTTTTATAACTTTAAAATTGAAATATGACACAGAACACTGTGACTTCCTCTTCAAAGGTAATGTTCTAGTTTCATGAAACAAAGCACAGCTTTCTACAAGTCTTTAACTCATACTTCACTGGCTTAATAGTTTTGATTTTGAGAACAAGAGTTCTAATGGCTTTAAGTTTGGGTCTTGTTTTAAAGTATCATCAATTTGATATGTTTTTAAATGCCAGTTTCCACGTGTAAGACAGATCAGGTTTTACATAATTCACTCTAGAAATAATCTTCATTTATCTGATAAATTTTTAAATATATGGCAAGCTTGTAACTACACAGAGGGTAGCAGAAAAGAGTTATTTATATGTATATTTATGTCAGAAAAGATTTTAGAAACTTTAGGAGTGTCTATCATTTTATCATACTAAAAGAGAACTGTGTGTACCCAGAGAACTGGGAATGTTAAAGAATTTTCTTGTACTTGAAAATATTTAGTAGTAGTTCTCTGTGATAGGAAGAACATAGAGTAACATTTCTAATTTATGGTGCCAACTCAAAATCAAATTCTCCATTTTGCCGTTAGTTTCTTGAACATGTATGCAAATTAGTGATCTTTTATTAGAAATTTGTAAAAGATACTTTAGGCAAAACATCTTATTAAATGTGTGTATTTTTGGTTTTACATGTATTACTAACATTTATTGCAACTCAGAGTCTGGTTACGAATATCTGGATTCTACAGGTGGCATCAGTTTATCAAAAACACTTTGTTTTATTAACACTGACAACTTGGGCCAACAGTAAGCATTATCTTGTGTCAACTGAATTGCCCTAACATGTCTACATGTAATCTGGTGTTATACAGTTGCTACCTTCTTGCTTCAGAAAGTTAATCAGCATCTAATTTGCATTTGTTAATTAGGGTTAATGTGCACTAATTGATTTTTTGATGCTTGTAGATTTCCATTAAACCCAGTTAGCAATACTTACTTGGATACCTCATTCATTTGAGTTATGATGATCATGTTTTTGTTGAATCTGTGCCAAATAGAAAGCCTGCATCATAATTACAGCTAATTAACAGACGATTATGTCCTATATTAATGGGCTTCCCTTGTCTTCTGCTAATATATGTTATAAATTTCAAGTTTATTTATGGAGTGCTTAGAACTTTTTTAACAATAGAAACTTGAGGCTCTTAATTATTAGAGGGTACATGATTGATCATTTGCTCAGTTTACATTATTTGAAATTTTAGAGAAAAGGAATGTGTAATTTTAGATTAATTTAGGAAGCTTGTTTTATATAATTAATAAATTAGCATCAAATCAGGAAAGTAGGATATTGTGTTATAATTCCGCTTTTTCCACTTAGGAGCAGGTAATAATTGGAATATTCAGGATTTGTAAATATTTATTTGCTTATTAGTTGTTTATGTTATAAGCGAATGTATTTTTTAAGCCTGGTACTGTCACTTTGACTACACGTCAGTCATTTAATCTCTTCGCTCTTCACATTTTCTTGTTTTTTAAAGTGAAAGCATCAGGACTAGGTAATTTGTTAAGTTTCCTTTTGGGTTTAGCAGTTGTTTGTGATCTGAATAATTGTAACAGCAGGTTTCATTAGAAATTATAAGGCAGAATTTGAATTATTTGTACAGTTTTCTACTTCAAGTACCCTTGTTAATGGTACTGTTCCATTTCATCTAGTACTAATCAGTGTAGCCTGTAATTGTTTTTTTTTTTAATGTTTTTTTTTTAATGTTTTTATTTATTTTTGAGACAGAGGCAGAGCATGAGCAGGGGAGGGGCAGAGAGAGAGGGAGACACAGAATCTGAACCAGGCTCCAGGCTCTGCGCTATCAGCACAGAGCCCGACGCGGGGCTCGAACTCACAGACTGTGAGATCATGACCTGAGCCAAAGCTGGACGCTTAACCGACTGAGCCACCCAGGCACCCCAGCCTGTAATTGTTAAATGATAAACACATTTTTGCAGTTTTGACTTAAGTGTTAAATCCAAAGTGACCTAAAGGGAAATAGAATGTTTTTGTAACTGAGTGTATATGAAAATATTTTAAGGCTTCATGTTTACTAGTAATACTGACAAAAAGTAGATAAGGAATCCTGTGTTTAAATAGAGAACAAAGAATAAAAATAAGTTTAAGTAAAAATGTTCTTATGAAATGAACTTTGTACATTTTATCTCCTAAAATGTATAACTAAAACGTGTAAAATGTGCAGAACTTTAAGGGCTTAAAAAATACCATTTTATAGCCCATTCTTTTTTTTTTTAATGTTTATTTTATTCTTGAGAGAGAGAAGACAGAGCATGAGCGGGGCAGGGGCAGAGAGAGAAGGAGATACAGAATCCTAAGTAGCTCCAGGCTGTCAGCACAGAGCCCAATGCAGGGCTCGAACTCACGAGCCGTGAGATCATGACCTGGCCAAAATCGGGCGCTTAACCGACTGAGCCACTCAGGTGCCCCTGTAGCCCATAAGTTTGTTCCTATCCAAAGTTCTTAACTTTGAACCTATCACCTGTGGCAGTGTAAGAAATGTGGTTCTAGAAAAATAATTGTAATATTCCACAATTTATTTATGGGGTCAGTTTATGGTTTGCAGATATAAGCAGCTTTGTCAGAATTACTCTGTAAGTGCTCTAACAGTGACTTCCACAAGAGTTTGACACAATAGTTGTGATTCTTCAGATCTTTAACTAGTGTGGATATTCATCAGGCTTTACCCCTGTGTTATTCAGGTCTATTACATGAACAGAATATGGCAAAAATGAGACTGCTTACTTTTATGGGAATGGCAGTGGAAAATAAAGAAATTTCTTTTGATACAATGCAGCAAGAACTTCAGATTGGAGCCGATGATGTTGAAGCATTTGTTATTGATGGTAAGGCAGAACATTTTCATTTTTTTCCTAGAATTTCTCTTCTACCTTGCGGAATAGAAGAGTTTGTGTCTTGAAACTGAGTCATATGCTAACAAAGCTAGAGTCTCTTACAGCAGATGTGTATGTTTAGTACATTTGCAGACTATTTTTGCAGCAGGGTAAAAATTCACTGGAAATACAAATTGCTATGTGATTTTTGGTGTTCTGTCCCTTGAAATCATACAGAATAAAGGCCTTTAGGCAGTATACTACGTGGTTAAGAGCCTAGATTTTAAGTATCAGACCTAGTTTGAGGGCCAAGTCTTCTTCTGTGAAACAGAAAAGTAGGAGTTACTACGTAGTTGTGAGGATTAAATGAATGAATGCAGGTAAAGCACTTAGCCCAATGCTTGGCACATAGTAAATGATCTGTAAATATTGATCATTATCAGTTTTTTACAAATGGCCAGAAATAATTGCATTATAAAGTGATTTAATTGTTAGAAATTTCTTTCTGGGCTTTTTAAATTTGAAAGTTAGGGGGATTGTATGGTCAGGATTAATAAAACGTACAGAAGTATTGACATGGTTTCTTTTTAATGCTCTAAGTCTCAAATGGTCCAAAAAGAAGTAATATTAGGTAGGAAATTAGTATTCCCCCCCCCCCATATGTGATTGTAGGGGAGAACACTTAGAATTTGTAATAAAAACTGTACATGATATTCAGTGTAGATTTGCCTGCCCAGCAACCATAGGACAAATGCATGACCTTCCTCTTGGTTCCATCACATTGCTGTGCTTGTTATTAGATTGAAAGAGTCAGTTTGTAAAATATTTGAAAATTGTAAGGTTTTATTGTGGTTTACTTAGTTTTATATCTTAGCTGTTTTTCTTGGGAATTTTCCATATAACATATCATGTAAACCATCTTTTTTCAGCGGTAAGAACTAAAATGGTTTACTGCAAAATTGATCAGACCCAGAGGAAAGTAGTTGTGAGGTAAGACACTTAAGATTTTGCAGCATTTTGTGGAACAATTTAGTTTGTTCTGATTATTTCAACTTAAATGTTTAGAGAATGAAGGTGGTGTTCTTACCAGTTGACTGTAGTTAAATAGTTGCTATTTATCATAATTTTATTAAAGTTCAGACTGAATGTGATTAGCTTATTTAATGAAAGAGTCCTATTTTCCAGCACATTTCATTTAATGGCTCAGCATTGGCTAGAATACTAATGACTTTTGTGTCTGGTGTATGTAGTTCAGGAAAATAGAACGTTTAGCATCAATATGGTAAAGATTTTTAAAAAATAATTTAGAAGCGTAAGAGAATTAGAAGCTTATGTCTTTTATGTATATTTAACCTTGTTTTTGGCTAGATACAAGTGTGTAGTATTGTAAAAGAATGCCAGAAGGATAAAAGATTGACTAACAACTTTGTTTTTAATTTTTCAATTTTTAGTCACAGTACACATCGGACATTTGGAAAACAGCAGTGGCAACAACTGTATGACACACTTAATGCCTGGAAACAAAACTTGAACAAAGTGAAAAACAGCCTTTTGAGTCTTTCTGATACATGAATTTTTATGCTATATAGAAACTTTTGTTCTTTCTGGAAAAAATCCAAATCATAGTAAAACATAAACTTCAATTTGACTACAGTCTGGACATTTATTGTCTTAAAAGAAATGTAAAAAGTCACAAATTTCAGAGAATACAAAGTAATAAGTTACAAAGGGTCACCACCTATCTTGTATAATACGGAAGTTGTGTTCTGCAAGGAAGGGGGTTGAAGGTGCAACAAGAGCTTTTTGGTAAAAGGATGTACAGAAGAGGGCACATTTTCTTAAGGGGAATTGGATGCTACCAAGCAATCTTAGCTACCTTAGATGAAGCATTTGCAAAAAAACATAATTTCATCACATGAAAAGAAATTGGAAAAGTGTGTATAACTGAAAAGCTTGAAGTGTAACATTCTGTTCTAGTCAAAACCATATGATTAATATTTCAATTAAGTCCATTCACCACTTGAAAGCATTTATCAACATCCTTTTTACTCTGTCATTTTTTCCAGCATCTCTTCTGTTTTTCTTTTCTTAGGGTGGTTGTCATTTTCTAAGCTTAGGAACTTTTCGATTTCATTAACTTGATTTGTTTCCAGGCTCTGCCAGTCCTCTTCACCAGGAGATGATGCAGCCACATTGGTAGTATCTTTAATCTTGATTGCCTGAAAATGGCTTTGTGGCAGAGTTGATTTCAGCGGCTTTATTTTCACCTAGGAAAGACCAAACATATTTTACTTAGTGTTAAATTACTCATTTTTTAAAGTCATCAACAAGAGTTAAAATCCTTAAGGCTGTGCAATTACGAGTATGTGATAAAGCCATCATTTTTCTTGGCTAATTTTCAGCAACTACCTTAATTTGGCACAAAAAAACAATAAAATGTGAATGTGGAGGCTTAGGTCTATGTAGTAGCTCCTTGAGATCCCTAATAGAGCCCAGTACTACCATGAACCTTTTCTAAAAGGTCTTAAGATTACACTGAAAGAAAAGATACTTAAAACAATTACAGATAAAAATCTGTTTTGTCTGCTACTCCCCTTCCCTTCCCAAACATGTCTATGTTTTGTATCTTCTATCAAAACCAGGAGAAAATTAAAAATGCTAACAGAGGTAGACTGCCTTATAAAAACTGCCTTTTACTTCATGTTTCCTCTCATGCTTCAGAGCACCACTGTTGGACAAACAGGAAAGAACAGTGAGGTATTTGGAAGTTGGCATGTTTCCAAGGCACTGCATTGGATCATACTTCTAATACTGTGTTTAAAAATTATGTAAGTTTTTAATTTTAAGATTTTTTTTCTGATAATTATTGGAAGTTTAGAAAATAGAGGAAAAAGTATAAAGAAATCAAATTCGTTAGTAATCTATCCAGGGAGACCAGTCAACACATTTTGGTATTGTTTGCTACTATCTTTTTTCTATTTTTAGTGTATTTGATCATTCTATAGAATTTTAGATCTTGGTTTTTCCCTTGTGGGCTATTTCCTCAGTCTTTAAAATTTCTCATAAACCATTGTCAGTGGCTGCACAAAAATAAATTTGAGTTAATTTCCTGAAGAAAAATAAATCTTTGATGGTCTTCTTGGATTCCAGATAAAATCTTCTGATAAAAAGTCACATATTTTAGAAATGAAGAACAGGATAAGAATGACATTAAAATTACCTAAAATCCCAAGTACCATTAAACATTTTGATGTAAATATTCTGGTCTCTCTTCTGTGTATATATACACTTTTAAAATCTGGATCATATTTCTGTCTTTTTCTGTTTTGTGTTAAAAATATTTTTAGTATTTTCCTCTGCTCTTAAAAAGTTAACAACATTGCTCCATTATATTCCATGTTCCATAATTTAGTATGTTGAACATTTAAGTAGGTGGGAAATGCTCAGTTATAAATTAGGCTATAATGAATGTCATTTGTTCATAGATCTTTGTGAAGATCTTCGAGTACTGCCTTACATTAAAATCTCCCACTTTGACTGGAAAAGGTGGCATATGCATAACGTTTTCAAAGCGAGATTACAGAGTAATAATTCTTAAATGAGCTTAACTGTTTACATTTAACCTCCCTTTCCTAAGAATTGCTCCTTCTGGATGGGTCTCTTCGGCTCCTGAGAATTCTACAGTCAGCCACCCAGTCCCCTTGTAATCTTAGCCTTTGTTCCTTGCAGTGACGCTATGTCATAGTTTGATTGCCTATGTTCTTATGAAATAACATATGAAAACAAAAGTATCAGCACAGGACTGCCAGGAGACCACAGGCAAGTCATTTAAGTTTTGTGGCCTCACTCTTAGCACCATTTAGTTGCAAAATGCTACTGTAGAGTAACTGGTAATGGATAAAAAAAATGTACATAAATGTGTATTTCTGATAATGTCTTGAATGTAAAAGTGCCCAACGTATGTCATTTAGCTCACAGGGCCAAAATGACTGTAGGTCATCCATGCAATACAGAGAACAGATGCAGAGAAAGCAATCAAATTTAAATTTAGTTGCTGATTTTGAGATAAACTCACTGATGGTACCTAATTATAACCTGTTTTTGCCATCACAGTGTGATGCAGTTTGGTGCATTTGTCATCAAGTATAAATTACCTGATTTTCGTTATTCTTTGACTTTTTATCTTGATGATGGAGAGGAAAAAGACATTTACACATAACTACTTTAGTTTCTTTCCCCTTAACTGCCTACTTGGTGGGAGGGGCAGGAGCAGGGATAGGCTGGAGAAGCAAGATGGAGCGTAAAGTTTACATTTAACAAAACTTGTCTGAATTTGACTTATAGAGGTTTTGCAGCCTATAGCAGTAATTCTAGTTCCAGAGATGTTGCTACATATCTTTACTCTTTCCTTTCCTAAAAAATCATTACCTTTTTACCTCCTCTTTCTGCCTGAAAGATCTACTCTTAGGCCTAAAATTGCCCTGAGCCAGATTACTAGCCGCCTTTTTCAGCCTGGGCTCACATTTTAAAATTTAAATAATTTAATTTAAAAAGGAAAGTAAGGGGCCCCTGGGTTGCTCAGTCAGTTGAGCATCCACCTCTTGATTTTGACTCAGGTCATGATCCCAGGGTTGCAGGATTGAGCCCTGAGTAGGGCTCCTCTCTGAGCATGGAGCCTGCTTAAGATTCTCTCTCCCTCTACCCCTCATGTGCGCACTTTCCCTATTTAAAATAAAAAATAAAATACATTGTTAAAAGTTGTTACTTGTTAATGCTGTGTTAGTACTACAATTTTTAGTTTATAGGTGCTAAAGAGAAAGTTATTTAATATGTACCTCTAAAATTAAAAAAAAAAATACACGATGGTTTTAAAATCTGTCCCCGTGTAGTTGATTTTTTTCTGTAAGTGATCTTGCCAAACCTTTTTACGTTATACTTTTTAGGAGTTAACACCTAGAATTGCCTGTTTTTTTAGATTTTGAACAATACAGCCTTTTTCATGCTAAAGTTTTGTACTCTGAGATAATAGTAACTTAAAAATTTTGCCCCAAAACTGGTCAGCTGTGCTTGCTTTTCATATGACAAATGGACTCTTGGAGCCACGTAATGTCTACAAATGTATATGCATACACACACATACATATTCCTATTTGGTATTATATATTCAGGATATTTGATCCTTTCTCATACTGTCTTCTAACCGAAGTAATTTAAAAGAAATTTCTGTGCAGTAGTTTCTCAAAATGATGTAATTACTTCAGCAATGTCAAGAACAATGGAATTTAATTGATTGGATTATTTTAAGGCATCTTTTATTAAGAAAATTTTAAATGCCCAAATGCCACTACTCCTAAATTTAGGTGACTAAAAAAATAGAAGTAGATACATAATACACTACCTCACACTGTCCTTCCCCAAACAGGCTGGATTATATCTATTTGATTTATGCACTGTGACTTTTTCCTGCTGTTTTCCATCAACCTTAATTGTGAAAAATGGTGCCATGTTGCCCTCTTGATATTATTTTGGAGATCAGTTAGGTCTTAAAGCATCCAGATGCATACAGTTCTACACATATCTGTAGAATTAGCTCACTAAGGTCTGCTCAGCAATATTTTTAATTGACTTACGTGTTCTGTGGGAAAAGAAGAATCGTAAAAAGTCTTTGCAATTGCATTCCTCTCTTTGCTGGGCTCTCCCTTGGGATCTGGATGGATACTTGAGCTATTCAAAGTGTCAGCAACTCTGTTAATGCTGGTAGTATCTGGTTGACAAAGAGGAAATGGCAACAACTGAATTTTATTCTCCAGACACTCGTTTTAGTGACTGAACTTGTTTTTCTCTGATCCTATCTATGCTTTTGTATTTAAAAAGTAACTATTTCTATTTTGTTTTTATTTTTAACATTTTATAGTTTACATTGACTTTGCTGTTAATACACATAGGCATTTCAGAAAACATTTTTTATTGCTGCTTTCTAAAACCTGATTTCATGTTAAAATGTGTGAAATGGCATAAATACCTTCTAAAATAACATAACTCACAAAACATTATCCTTCTTCCACTGGTTATTGCATTGCCACAGAGGTAAACATTTATATGAAGTGAGCATCTTACAATTCAGATTAATGGGAACAGTCTGAATCAACTAAAAGTCGTATTTATGAAATATATTTAAAGAAATGAGCCACAGTAAGAAGCCCAACAAAGGGCTGTCTAGTAGGGATCACTGGAATTTAATAAATAGGTAAAAATGATTTAGAGAAACATGTCAGCTTTGAAGGTTAAAAGACACTTGTATCTTTTATGAGTGGACATTTTACAAGCTGAATTTCTACAGAATTTTAGATCTCTCCCATTCCATCCTTATTTATATCACAGAGATTGAAGATTAGCCCCTTCACTAACAGCACTTGACTAATTGCAGCATTCAACAGATTCAAAATTAATGGAATCTGAAGTTACTACATTTTATTAGGAAAGTAGGAAGTTTTTACAGTTTTTGGTGTTTTCTGTTTTTCCCTACATTACTTCTCCATTTATGCTAGTAAACCTGATACACTTCATTTTGCTTTTAATTCCCAATATTTCTTCAAAGTTCTATCAGTCGTCTTTTTAAAAGAAGCCTATTAGCTAGCTCTGAGGGCCATTCAGAGCTTTCCTTGTAATCTGCATTACTTTAATGGGTCTAAATGCATACTGTTAAACCAGCAAATAGATTAGTTTATAATTTATTTACAAATAATTCTGAGAATATCTCTAACAACCTCCATAACTTTGATTATGAGATTGCTGTTAGCAAAAGATTTTTTTTCATAATCTTAAACTGTCGTTCAAATTACATTTGTACAGCACTTATACATGATATGTGGTATATTTCTAAGTATTTTTAGATTTTAGATTAGTATTTTAGAAATCTAGAATTTCAGATACACAAAAAGAGTATGAACCTCGTACCATCACCCGGCTCCCAACACCCATCACTATTAAGTCATATGTAGTTCATCTACCTCCCCCCTATTTTTTTGTTCTAGAATATTTTTATAAAGCAAGGCTTGGACATAATGTTATTTCATGTGGTGGTTAGAATACACTATTCTCTGAAATAACGTTTGAATGTTTTAATATTGGTACATAATTAAGGGATTCCATTTAAAGTGTTTCAGTGACAAATATCAATGATCTGAAGTGTATTAATGTTGCACCTCAACAATACTTGTAAAATGAAGACAAAGCTGGATTCTAGTACTAGTGAAGGGACAGCTAAAAGAAAAATTAAGGAAAGCAGTAGAAAATTCGGGGAAGCAAGTGAGGGAAGGAAGTTTTTTCAGTATAGAATGAAAAGGAATAAACATGCCCACTGGCAGAAGCCTTAGGAACAACTTGACTCCGATTAGGTAGTTGTTCCTAATTTAAAATTAATGACCAGGGCCTGTGTTCATTTCTGCTATTTCCAGTTCCTTGAGGAATTTTTTTTTAAATCTGTAATATGCATGTGCACCTCTACCTGTTGATACTAGTGGCTCAGATGTAGGTGAAAAGTCCCACTTATGTTTAAGGAAAACCTTTCCCACTTTTACCTATATACATATATGGAGTATTCTGTATTTTAGGGTTAGGCAGTTTTTAAACGAAATGGTTTCATTTGAAACATAACAGTTTGGAGACTATCAAGGATAAGGAGTAGAAATTCAAATTTTAAAAGAAAACCTAAATTTTTTTTTTTTTACCTGGGCCAGTATCCTTCCTGATATCATCAACATTTTTGCAAAGTGTCACTGAAACCATATTTTTGTTTTCTGATGGGCCTGTTGGTCTCTCCTGCAGCAACAAAGGAATGCTAGAGGTTGAAGTGCTCAGTGTTTGACTTTCAATTTGATTTACTTTTGACCAAGGACTGGGGTCTAAGAAATTCACATATACTGGAATTTTCTCAGTTTTTTTATCTGAAGTTGAAAGATCAAAGGCTGACCTTCCACTTCTGTTTACTAAATCTCCAGATGGCTCTATGTGAAATGAACATGATTCTTCCAGCTGTCCTTCACTGTAAATTTCTGAAACGATGTCATTTAATGACTCTGTTTTCTCTGTATTATTTAACAATGTATGCTGTCTTTCATTAACATTCACAAAAAGGAAGAGGTCATTTTTTGTGGCTTCAGTTATCTGATTCTCATCAATCTGACTCTCTTTATTGGAAAACTGTATTTCTGTGGAAGTTTTTGTAGGAACAGCCGTTTTCATGTCTTTGGCTTGTGAAGTATGTACATTCTCATTGTTAATCTGGAGATGGGAAATGGTGACACTGTTTTCTAAATATCCCAAAGAGTTCTTTAGTTGACTAGTATCCATATCATTCAGATTTTTCCATATAGTTCTTTCCCTAGGGCTTGAGTTGGGTTTCACCAATGTAGGCATAATATTAACATTTTTATTTGCATTCTTAAGTACTTTCAAATTATCACTGAAAGCAGATGAAATGGGGTGGTTAACTGCTGTATCAGAGGAAATAGGTAGTTCTGGTTTCTCTGAGGTATCGTTACAGATTTGCTGAAAAACTGAAGTTTGTTTAAATGGCAATACACTGCACTCACTTTTTTTACTTAACAGTTGCATTTGGTTTATTTTACATTGTTTATCATCTAACATAAC
Organism: Prionailurus viverrinus; assembly: GCF_022837055.1. Taxonomy (NCBI): domain Eukaryota; kingdom Metazoa; phylum Chordata; class Mammalia; order Carnivora; family Felidae; genus Prionailurus; species Prionailurus viverrinus. The sequence goes on from NC_062570.1 coordinate 87,081,685, forward strand.
ATTACTTGAATCCTGCAAACTGTATTTCTGACACTGAACAGGATTTTTTACATTTAGAGATGAATCCAGATCTGCTCTCGTTTGGTCACTATTTGGAATTTCCTTCTCTGTGGCATTTTCTTGAATCCCTGGAAGCAATCTGAATTGTTTGAATGGTTCATCTTCAGAACCATCTTTCTTTTGATTTGTATGGTGAGACATCTCATTTAAGATATTGTTAGATGATGTTATGGTATTTTCAACCTCCAGGTGGATATCTGCATGGTGAAGATCAGATCTTTCAGTTCTTTCTAGGTGTATCTTTTCTGTTTCTGTCGCTCTATCTGCCATTAAAAATGAATTGTTTGGTGACTTAAATTCTGTACAATCATTGTCTTTTTCCAAATGCACCTTGTCTTTTTTTTCTGAAGTAACTGCTTTTCTAAGGTCTGTAACATTTAAGGTTTGTCCTTGACTGATTAGTTCTTTTTCTATGCAGAGGGTTTTGCTTAGGGAGACTTCACTTTGATTTTCATCCTGAGGTATAGCAGGATCACTTTCATTCTTGGAGCTTTTTTCAAAAAGCTGTAAATCTGTCATGATGAGAATACAGTAAATTTTTATATTACACACTAAAGCCTGCTTTTATAAGACAAAATGTATGACCTATTTTTATAAAAACATATTTAGTCTTAAATATTTCATTGGCCATTACACAAAACACCAGTTTTACTTAAATGTTGAGTTATCTTTGTCATATATTTAGCATGCTAAATATTTTCGGCTCTCCTCGTATTAAATTTTTATTTCATAACAACAAAAGCATTTTTGGTTTAAAAAGGGGCAAGTAGGTTGAGGATATTACAAAATGGTTTTTAGTTCTCTAGTCTATTACACTTCCTTTTGAGCATACAGTACAATTCCATGTACACACAGCTGAATCGATAAAAATGAATTTATGCTAACAAGTTAGACTAATTTCTATTACTACTGTCAAACAAAAATTTAACCAAGGAAATCTGAAGATCTAACTGGCTTCATTAAATGATCCATTCAATCAGGCAGCATTCCACCTAGCAAATAGAAGCCCCACTAAGCTATAGAAAAGGAAAGGTTTTAAAAGAGAATGAGTGGAAAAAAAATTATTAGCAAAGAATCCATTGTTTTAGGCAAGGTCACTCTCCTGATGGGAAAGGGGCCTACCAGATTTCTTATTGCTGACCAGGAAATTCCAGGTTAACTGGTTAAAGGTTATATTCCTGGGGGTTGAAACCACAGTTTGCTTAGGTACTGAAGGCTTGCTGACATTGGGTTCCTAATACAAGTGATTCCATTTTAGGCCTGTGGTTTTCTTTTTATCACTGTCTACGATCCAGAATTGCTAGCTGATTTCTTCAAGACTGACAGTTGTCACTTGATCATTACCTTCTAAGTATTTAAAAATTTTTGGATACTTTTGGGCAAATGTTTAGAATACTTATTTTATTCATCTGGGTTTTAACCACAGATTTTAAATTTTCTGTATAGTTAAAATAACCTAGAATACAAAATTCAGGATTTGAAGGACTTTAGTCCATTCATTCTCTCTACAACATCTCCACCAAGTGGTTGTTCAGCCTAGGTTTGAACATGTTCATACAATAAGTTGATGGTCTTTAAACAACTCTTTTTCAAGACAGACAAATTAGTAAATTATTTCAATGGTTACAGAAAGGTCTTTTGAACTAAGGAAAGTGCTCCAGGCCTGATTATCAGAAGGTTATGGGTAGCCCAGAGAACAGACTCCCCAAGGCAGTGAAGGCAGAAACCATAATGCAAAACGCCATGGAGTAAGTGATTAGGGAAGACAGGAATGTAATTTTCCCCCAAAATATTGACTATAAATGACATCTCAAAAGAAGCCTCTTAAGACCTACACAAATGAAGAAGTATTTCTTCAGATACAGTACAAGATCCTCAAAGACTATATATAACTGATATTCCCCTAAATTCCATAGATGGCCTAGCACAGCACTTTGACAGATCCTTTATTTGTAGGAGAAAAGGTGGGGGTGGGGCTCTCAATACATCAAATTAGAAAATATCAATGCGTTAGGTTACCTTCTATTATTTCTATAAATGGGCCTTTTTTCTTCTCCTCCTTTTCTCTGTAGTTAGTATCTGAACAAAAACTCATAGTGTCTGTCTTTATTTCTTGTCCAGAATTACATTTCTGTATTATAGTATTTTCTGGTTTTTCCATTGACATTTCACTGTTTTTAGTATTTACTTCTGGAAGATTCTAAAGTAGCATGGAAAAAATACCTCTAATGTAAAAAACATATTGTTAAAAAGTATAAGACACTTGAACAAATTTTGCTGGTAAAAGTGGAATCTGTTTCAAGTCAACCATTCAGCAATTTCTATTTAAAAGCCAAATTATTATTTTTTACTAAGTTTAATATACTACTTTTTAATTTTTTTTAATGTTTATTTTTGAGAGAGCACGTGTGCGGGAGCGCAAGAAAGCGGGGGAGGGGCAAACAGGGAGACACAGAATCTAAAGCAGGCTCCAGGCTCTGAATTGTCAGCACAGTGCGTGACGCAGGGCTTGAACTCACCAGCCTTAGAGATCATGACCTGAGCTGAAGTCAGACACTTAACTGACTGAGCCACCCAGACGCCCCAATAATACTCCTTGTAACAAGATCACTTTAACTACATTTTGTATGGTCTATCATATTTAAACAAAATTGAGACCCTTTGATGTTTTCAAATATGCATTCCACATTATTATGTAATTTCACATATGTAATAAAAGAACCACTCTTACTAAAAGCAAAGTAGTCATGGCAAGCAAATTGTTTTGAGTGTTTGGTATTTTTATGCATCTTTAAAATAATGAATCAATTCACCCCCCTGTATATTCAGCACTTGTTCCATGGAAGCACTGCACTAGGCTTTGGGATACAATGATGAACAACATAGTCCCTAGCTTCAAAAAACTCACAATCCAGTGAGGAAGATAGGAAAAGAAATAATATAGATGGGGATAAGAAGGCACTCCAGGGAAAACATGGCATATACAGCTGCTTAAAAGCAAGCAAGAGTATAGTCTTTACATGGAACTACTCATGATTTACTTCAGCTAGAGCTTGGACACTGGGAGAATGGAGAGAAATGAAGCTTGGGATGTTATGCCCAGGTCATTAAGGGCCAAGTATAGGATGCTGAGGAGTTTCAGGAAGACAACTGAATGGTTTTAGACAAGTAACATCTGACTGGAAAGACCATTCTGGCTGCAGCATCAAGAATAATGTTTCAAACTCGTTGATTAAAACCTGCAATGAGAAATGTTTTACAACAGCAAGCACACCAAATAATGTCTACTCTTAATGTGATGCATTATGTTTTATATGCACTTTATTTCATTTTTTTAAAGAATACTGGCCACAAATCACTAATTTCCATGACCACTAATAGGCTGTGCATAGAAGTCTGAAAAATACTGAATTAAAGGGAGACAACATGAGACAGAGATGCATCAGAAGAGTGCCATAGCGTCACAGTCCATGTGATAGCAGTAAAGATGAAGAACTGAATAGATACAAGAAGTATTTACAAGCTAATCAATAGGACTTGATGAATGATAAGAAGGAAAGTCCAGATTGATTTACAGAGTTCAGGTTACAGAATTCAGATTCACTATAGGTGACTGGTGGATGTTATTTACTCAGAAAACAGGAGTTAGTAGCAGATTTGGAGGAAAATATCATGTGTTGTTTGAACCTGCTGAGTTTGAAGAGTTAGGAAGATATTAAAGTAGAGAAGTCTAATGAACATTTAGATACATGTATCTGGAGTTTACGAGAGAAAATTTACCTGGAAGGTATATTTGAAAATCATGGATAGATAGATGGCAACAGAAGATGTACAAGTTGATGAAACTAGTAAGAGTATATTTTGAGGGGGGAAAAGGGTATAGGATAAAATGCTAATGAAAACCATTGCAGGAAAAATCAGCAAAGGAGATTGACAAAAAACAATATGGTAGTTTCTAGGAGAATAAATTCAATTCTGTTTATAAAGCATATAACTCATAGTTGCTTAATTAATGGTAAGAATAACTATTATTTCCACTTTAAAGAGAAGCTTGAGAGGGAGAAACACAGATGAGTAAAATATGGTAGAAGAAAAGGAGAACAGGTATTCAAGAAGGAGACAGTATCAATGTATTATCAAAAGGACTGAAAAATGTCCATTGGAAGTAGTGTCCATCCATTGGATGGGGTGGGAGGGGTGAAGCCAGATTGCCCTATGTTGAAGGATGAATAAATAGGAAGGAAGGAACTAAAGGGTATGAGTTTAGACCACTCTTTGAAGAAACTTGACTCTACAGGGGAAAACAGACTTGTATTTAGAGATGGACATAGGATCAAAAAGTTTTTTTGTGTGTACTTGTAAATGGGAATATATACACTAGTAACTCAAATGTAACTGACACACATGAAAATATGTTTAATAAAAATGTAAATAAAAACTGATAAAAGTAACGGGGCGCCTGGGTTGCTCAGTGGGTTAAGCATCTGACTCTTGATTTTGGCTTAGGTCATGATCTGACAGTTTGTGAGTCTGAGCCCTGCATTGGGCCTGCTTGGGATCCTCTTTCTGTCTCTCTCTCTCCCTCTCTCCCTTCTCCCCCCCTCCCCAAATAAATTAAAAACAATTTTTTTTAACTGATAAAAGTATTCGAGTTTGTGTATACAGGTACTTTTATATGTGATTGGTGGGAGTATAAATTGGTACAATCTTTCTGGAAGGCAATATGTGTCAAAACTATAAGTAAACAAGCTCTTTGACCCAGCAAAACTGTTTCTGGAAATTTATCCTAACGAAATAATTGCAAAAGTACAGAAAATTTGTACAAGGATGTCCTACAGTGAAGGACTGTATAAATTAATTATGGCACAGGAACTGTGATATGTCAATTTCAACTGACTTAGAAAGATATCCACTCTTTGAGTTAAAACAAGGCAGTTCCTCAAAATGTTTGTTATAGAATTGCCATATGACTCAGCAAATCGACTCCTAGATATATAACCCCCAAAACTGAAAACAGAGACTCAGATGGTTGTACGTCAATGTTCAAAAGAGTGTTACTTGGCAAGATGGCAGCTTAGGAGGATGCTGGGCTCACCGCACGTCCTGCCGATCACTTAGATTCCATCTACACCTGCCTAAATAACCCAGAAAACCGCCAGAGGATTAGCAGAACGGAGTCGCCAGAGCCAAACGCAGACGAGAGGCCCACGGAAGAGGGTAGGAAGGGCGGAGAGGCGGTGCGTGCTCCACGGACTGGCGGGAGGGAGCCGGGACGGAGGGGCGGCTCGCCGGCCAAGCAGAGCCCCCGAGTCTGGCTTGCAAAAGCGGAGGGGCCTGACGGACTGTGTTCCCACAACAAGCGCGACTTAGCGACTTAGCGTCTGGGAGGTCATAAGTTAACAGCTCTGCTCGGAAAGCAGGAAGGCTGGAGGACAAAGGGAGGGAGAGCTGCTGAGCCCCCTGACAACAGAGCTCAGTTTGGTGGGGAACAAAGGCGCTCACCAGCGCCATCTCCCCCGCCCATCCCCCAGCCGAAATCCCAAAGGGAACCAGTTCCTGCCAGGGAACTTGCTCCGCGTAAACACCCAACTCTGAGCTTCTGCGGAGCCAAACCTCCGGCAGCGGATCTGACTCCCTCCCGCTGCCACAGTGCCCCTCCTGAAGTGGATCACCTAAGGAGAAGCGATCTAAGCCTGTCCCTCCTGCCCCCGTGCACCTTGCCTACCCACCCAAGCTAATACGCCAGATCCCCAGCATCACAAGCCTGGCAGGGTGCAAGTAGCCCAGACGGGCCACACCACCCCACAGTGAATCCCGCCCCTAGGAGAGGGGAAGAGAAGGCACACACCAGTCTGACTGTGGCCCCAGCGGTGGGCTGGGGGCAGACATCAGGTCTGACTGCGGCCCCGCCCACCAACTCCAGTTATACACCACAGCACAGGGGAAGTGCCCTGCAGGTCCTCACCACGCCAGGGACTGTCCAAAATGACCAAGCAGAAGAATTCCCCTCAGAAGAATCTCCAGGAAATAACAACAGCTAATGAGCTGATCAAAAAGGACTTAAATAATATAACAGAAAGTGAATTTAGAATAATAGTCATAAAATTAATCGCTGGGCTTGAAAACAGTATACAGGACAGCAGAGAATCTCTTGCTACAGAGATCAAGGGACTAAGGAACAGTCACGAGGAGCTGAAAAACGCTTTAAACGAAATGCATAACAAAATGGAAACCACCACAGCTAGGCTTGAAGAGGCAGAGGAGAGAATAGGTGAACTAGAAGATAAAGTTATGGAAAAAGAGGAAGCTGAGAAAAAGAGAGATAAAAAAATCCAGGAGTATGAGGGGAAAATTAGAGAATTAAGTGATACACTAAAAAGAAATAATATACGCATAATTGGTATCCCAGAGGAGGAAGAGAGAGGGAAAGGTGCTGAAGGGGTACTTGAAGAAATAATAGCTGAGAACTTCCCTGAACTGGGGAAGGAAAAAGGCATGGAAATCCAAGAGGCACAGAGAACTCCCTTCAGACGTAACTTGAATAGATCTTCTGCACGACATATCATAGTGAAACTGGCAAAATACAAGGATAAGAGAAAATTCTGAAAGCAGCAAGGGGTAAACGTGCCCTCACATATAAAGGGAGACCTATAAGACTCGTGACTGATCTCTCTTTTGAAACTTGGCAGGCCAGAAAGAACTGGCACGAGATTTTCAGGGTGCTAGACAGAAAAAATATGCAGCCAAGAATCCTTTATCCAGCAAGTCTGTCATTTAGAATAGAAGGAGAGATAAAGGTCTTCCCAAACAAACAAAAACTGAAGGAATTTGTCACCACTAAACCAGCCCTACAAGAGATCCTAAGGGGGACCCTGTGAGACAAAGTCCCAGAGACATCACTACAAGCATAAAACATACAGACATCACAATGACTCTAAACCCGTATCTTTCTATAATAACACTGAATGTAAATGGATTAAATGCGCCAACCAAAAGACATAGGGTATCAGAATGGATAAAAAAACAAGACCCATCTATTTGCTGTCTACAAGAGACTCATTTTAGACCTGAGGATACCTTTAGATTGAGAGTGAGGGGATGGAGAACTATTTATCATGCGACTGGAAGCCAAAAGAAAGCTGGAGTAGCCATACTTATATCAGACAAACTAGACTTTAAATTAAAGGCTGTAACAAGAGATGAAGAAGGACATTATATAATAGTTACAGGGTCTATCCAGCAGGAAGAGCTAACAATTATAAATGTTTATGCGCCGAATACCGGAGCCCCCAAATATATAAAACAATTACTCATAAACATAAGCAACCTTATTGATAAGAATGTGGTAATTGCAGGGGACTTTAACACCCCACTTACAGAAATGGATAGATCATCTAGACACACGGTCAATAAAGAAACAAGGGCCCTGAATGAGACATTGGATCAGATGGACTTGACAGATATATTTAGAACTCTGCATCCCAAAGCAACAGAATATACTTTCTTCTCGAGTGCACATGGAACATTCTCCAAGATAGATCATATACTGGGTCACAAAACAGCCCTTCATAAGTTTACAAGAATTGAAATTATACCATGCATACTTTCAGACCACAATGCTATGAAGCTTGAAATCAACCACAGAAAAAAGTCTGGAAAACCTCCAAAAGCATGGAGGTTAAAGAACACCCTACTAACGAATGAGTGGGTCAACCAGGCAATTAGAGAAGAAATTAAAAAATATATGGAAACAAATGAAAATGAAAATACAACAATCCAAACGCTTTGAAACACAGCAAAGGCAGTCCTGAGAGGAAAATACATTGCAATCCAGGCCTATCTCAAGAAACAAGAAAAATCCCAAATACAAAATCTAACAGCACACCTAAAGGAACTAGAAGCAGAACAGCAAAGGCAGCCTAAACCCAGCAGAAGAAGAGAAATAATAAAGATCAGAGCAGAAATAAACAATATAGAATCTAAAAAAACTGTAGAGCAGATCAACGAAACCAAGAGTTGGTTTTTTGAAAAAATAAACAAAATTGACAAACCTCTAGCCAGGCTTCTCAAAAAGAAAAGGGAGATGACCCAAATAGATAAAATCATGAATGAAAATGGAATTATTACAACCAATCCCTCAGAGATACAAATAATTATCAGGGAATACTATGAAAAATTATATGCCAACAAATTGGACAACCTGGAAGAAATGGACAAATTCCTGAACACCCACACTCTTCCAAAACTCAATCAGGAGGAAATAGAAAGCTTGAACAGACCCATAACCAGCGAAGAAATTGAATCGGTTATCAAAAATCTCCCAACAAATAAGAGTCCAGGACCAGATGGCTTCCCAGGGGAGTTCTACCAGACGTTTAAAGCAGAGATAATACCTATCCTTCTCAAGCTATTCCAAGAAATAGAAAGGGAAGGAAAACTTCCAGACTCATTCTATGAAGCCAGTATTACTTTGATTCCTAAACCAGACAGAGACCCAGTAAAAAAAGAGAACTACAGGCCAATATCCCTGATGAATATGGATGCAAAAATTCTTCATAAGATACTAGCAAATCGAATTCAACGGCATATAAAAAGAATTATTCACCATGATCAAGTGGGATTCATTCCTGGGATGCAGGGCTGGTTCAACATTCGCAAATCAATCAACGTGATACATCACATTAACAAAAAAAAAGAGAAGAACCATATGATTCTGTCAATCGATGCAGAAAAGGCCTTCGACAAAATCCAGCACCCTTTCTTAATAAAAACCCTTGAGAAAGTCGGGATAGAAGGAACATACTTAAAGATCATAAAAGCCATTTATGAAAAGCCCACAGCTAACATCATCCTCAACGGGGAAAAACTGAGAGCTTTTTCTCTGAGATCAGGAACACGACAAGGATGCCCACTCTCACCGCTGCTGTTTAACATAGTGCTGGAAGTTCTAGCATCAGCAATCAGGCAACAAAAGGAAAGCAAAGGCATCAAAATTGGCAAAGATGAAGTCAAGCTTTCACTTTTTGCAGATGACATGATATTATACATGGAAAATCCGATAGACTCCACCAAAAGTCTGCTAGAACTGATACAGGAATTCAGCAAAGTTGCAGGATACAAAATCAATGTACAGAAATCAGTTGCATTCTTATACACTAACAATGAAGCAACAGAAAGACAAATAAAGAAACTGATCCCATTCACAATTGCACCAAGAAGCATAAAATACCTAGGAATAAATCTAACCAAAGATGTAAAGGATCTGTATGCTGAAAACTATAGAAAGCTTATGAAGGAAATTGAAGAAGATTTAAAGAAATGGAAAGACATTCCCTGCTCATGGATTGGAAAAATAAATATTGTCAAAATGTCAATACTACCCAAAGTTATCTACACATTCAATGCAATCCTAATCAAAATTGCACCAGCATTCTTCTCGAAACTAGAACAAGCAATCCTAAAATTCATATGGAACCACAAAAGGCCCCGAATAGCCAAAGGAATTTTGAAGAAGAAGACCAAAGCTGGAGGCATCACAATCCCAGACTTTAGCCTCTACTACAAAGCTGTCATCATCAAGACAGCATGGTATTGGCACAAAAACAGACACATAGACCAATGGAATAGAATAGAAACCCCAGAACTAGACCCACAAACGTATGGCCAACTCATCTTTGACAAAGCAGGAAAGAACATCCAATGGAAAAAAGACAGCCTCTTTAACAAATGGTGCTGGGAGAACTGGACAGCAACATGCAGAAGGTTGAAACTAGACCACTTTCTCACACCATTCACAAAAATAAACTCAAAATGGATAAAGGACCTAAATGTGAGACAGGAAACCATCAAAACCTTAGAGGAGAAAGCAGGAAAAGACTTCTCTGACCTCAGCCGTAGCAATCTCTTACTCGACACATCCCCAAAGGCAAGGGAATTAAAAGCAAAAGTGAATTACTGGGACCTTATGAAGATAAAAAGCTTCTGCACAGCAAAGGAAACAACCAACAAAACTAAAAGGCAACCAACGGAATGGGAAAAGATATTCGCAAATGACATATCGGACAAAGGGCTAGTATCCAAAATCTATAAAGAGCTCACCAAACTCCACACCCGAAAAACAAATAACCCAGTGAAGAAATGGGCAGAAAACATGAATAGACACTTCTCTAAAGAAGACATCCGGATGGCCAACAGGCACATGAAAAGATGTTCAGCGTCGCTCCTTATGAGGGAAATACAAATCAAAACCACACTCAGTTATCACCTCACGCCAGTTAGAGTGGCCAAAATGAACAAATCAGGAGACTATAGATGCTGGAGAGGATGTGGAGAAACGGGAACCCTCTTGCACTGTTGGTGGGAATGCAAATTGGTGCAGCCACTCTGGAAAGCAGTGTGGAGGTTCCTCAGAAAATTAAAAATAGACCTACCCTATGACCCAGCAATAGCACTGCTAGGAATTTATCCAAGGGATACAGGAGCACTGATGCATAGGGCCACTTGTACCCCAATGTTCATAGCAGCACTCTCAACAATAGCCAAATTATGGAAAGAGCCTAAATGTCCATCAACTGATGAATGGATAAAGAAATTGTGGTTTATATACACAATGGAATATTACGTGGCAATGAGAAAAAATGAAATATGGCCTTTTGTAGCAACGTGGATGGAACTGGAGAGTGTGATGCTAAGTGAAATAAGCCATACAGAGAAAGACAGATACCATATGGTTTCACTCTTATGTGGATCCTGAGAAACTTAACGGGAACCCATGGGGGAGGGGAAGGAAAAAAAAAAAAAAGAGGTTAGAATGGGAGAGAGCCAAAGCATAAGAGACTGTTAAAAACTGAGAACAGGGGCGCCTGGGTGGCGCAGTCGGTTAAGCGTCCGACTTCAGCCAGGTCACGATCTCGCGGTCCGTGAGTTCGAGCCCCGCATCGGGCTCTGGGCTGCTGGCTCAGAGCCTGGAGCCTGTTTCCGATTCTGTGTCTCCCTCTCTCTCTGCCCCTCCCCCGTTCATGCTCTGTCTCTCTCTGTCCCAAAAATAAAATAAACGTTGAAAAAAAAGTTAAAAAAAAAAACAACTGAGAACAAACTGAGGGTTGATGGGGGGTGGGAGGGAGGAGAGGGTGGGTGATGGTTATTGAGGAGGGCACCTTTTGGGATGAGCACTGGGTGTTGTATGGAAACCAATTTGTCAATAAATTTCATAAAAAAAATAAATAAAATAAAAAATAAAAATTAAAAACAAAAACAAAAACAAAAAAAACAAAAAAAAACAAAAACAAAAAACAAAAGAGTGTTACTCACAATCGCCAAAAGGTGAAAACCCAAGTGTCATTAACAGATGAATGAATAAACAAAACATCATATAATCATACAAGGGAATATTATTCTGCTGTAAAAGGAATAAAGTTCTAATTCATGCTGCAACATGGGTCAACTCTGAGAACTTTATGCTAGGTGAAATAAGTCAGACAAAAAGGAAAAGTATTACACAATTACACTTACATAAAATATACAGAATAGGCAAATTCATAGAGTTGGAAAGTAAACTAGAGGTTACTAGGAGCTGAGGAGAGAGGGAAGTTTGGAGTCACTGGTTAATGGTTACACAGTTTCGGTTTGGGATGATGATAAAATCCTGGAAATGGTGAAGATTGCACAACTCTATACTTCTAATTAATGCCACTGAGTTGTAATTTTAAATGTCAACAGAAACAAATGACAGAGATGATGGATTTAGCAAACAAAATTTTAAACTATTATAAATGTTCAAGGATTTAAAGGACAACAACATGAATATAATAAAAAATATATACCCGCCCCCCCCACACAAAAGAAGTGGAAATTCTAGAGATGATATATACAGTATCTGAAATAAAAACTCACTGGATAGGCTTAACAGATTAAACAAAATAGAACAAAAGATAATTGGACTTCAGGACACAGAAAAAATAGAAAACCCCAATGGAAGAAGTGAGAGAAAAAAGACAAAAAGATGTGCAGCACCTGGTAACCTGTGGGATGTTTATCCTGCTAGTTTAACGTGTAGCTGAAGTCCCATAAGAGGAAAGGAAGGGGACAGAAAAAAAATCTGAAGTAATGACCAAAAATCCTCTAAATTTAATGAAAACTATAAATCTACAGATTCAAGAATTCATTCCACAAATCCCAAACAAAATAACCAAACCAAGGTACACCAAAGATAAAAAAAAACCAAAAAAAACAAAAAAACAACACTTACAAAGAGGATGTGAATATAATAACTGTAGACTTCTTGCCAGATGCAACGTAAGCAAGAAAATAGTGCAACAACATCTTCAAATTAATGAAAGAAAAGTATTGTCCATCTAGAATTTTATATCCAGTGAAAATACCCTTTAAAGATTAAGGAGAAATAAACATTTTTCCAGACAAAAGCTGTGAAAATTCCTCACCCAGATGCACCTGTGCACGCACACACAGACACGTACACACACACACACAATTAAAGGAAGTTCTTCAAACTTAAGCAATAGGATACCAGGTAGAAACCTGGATCTACAGAAGTGAATAAAGAGGGCCAGGAATGGCAAATATGAGTGAATATAAAAGATATTTTCTCTGATTTTTTGGGTGCCTGGCTGGCTTAGTGAAGCAGTGACTCTTGATCTCTCAGGGTCGTGGAGCCTACTTAATTAAAAAAAACAAAAAGACATTTTCTAATTCTTAATTTTCTTAACCAGGTAATTAACAATTTAAAATGAAATAACAGGGCTGTGTGGCTGTCGGTTAAGCATCTGACTTTGGCTCAGGTCATGATCTCGCTATTCATGGGTTCAAGCCCCACATCAGGCTCTGTGTTGACAGCTCTGAGCTGGGAGCCTGCTTCAGATTCTGTCTCTCTCTCTCTCTCTCTCTCTCTCTCTCTCTCTCTCTCTGCCTCTCCCCTGCTCACACTCTGTCTCTCTCTCTCTCAACAATAACATTAAAAAAAAATTGGGGCACCTGGGTGGCTCAGTTGGTTAAGCGTCTGACTTTGGCTCAGGTCATGATCTCATGGTCTGTGAGTTCAAGCCCCGCATCAGGCTCTGCTGACAGCTCAGAGCCTGGAGCCTGCTGCTTCAGATTCTGCATCTCCTTCTCTCTCTGCCCCTCCCCAACTCGCATTCTGTCTCTGTCTCTTTCTCAAAAGTAAATAAACATGAAAAAACAATTTTTTAATTAAAAAAATAAAATTAAACTAAATAAAATAATATATGGTGGAGTTGGTAACATACGTAAAAGTGTATTATAAAAATAACACAAAGACTGAGTAAAAGAAAATGAGAATATAGTATTGTAAACTTCTTACTAACCAAAGAATTTAACATAATTTTGAAAACAGACTATGTTCAATTAAGCTCTGGAAAAGTAGTTGACAAACTATGGCCAGTGGGCCAAATCTGGCCTACTGTTTTTGGAAATATAATTTATTAGTACACAACCATGCCCATTTATTAATGAACTTAATGCCACTGAACTGCACACATATAGTTTTAGTAAATTTTATGTATATTTTACCACAATAAAAAAATATATATATAAGAAACAGTTCTCAAAAAGAAAATATGAAAATTCCTCATGTTGATTTTTTTTTTTTTTAATGTTTATTCACTTTTTGAGAGAGAGTGTGAGCAGGGCAGGGGCAGAGAGAGAGAGGGAGACACAGAATCTGAAGCAGGCTCCAGGCTCTGAGCTGTCAGCACAGAGCCTGATACGGGGCTTAAACTCACGAACTGTGAGATCATGACCTGAGCCGAAGTCGGACGCTTAACCAACTGAGCCACCCAGGCACCCCAGACTTTCTCATGTTATTACTCAACATAAAGAAATTATGAATATTCCCACTGAAAAAGTAACAGGATGAAAAGGATATATAATCCAAATACTACCCATAAAAGATGGAACAGCTGCATTAATATTATACAAAATAGACTTCAAGATAAGAAATATTACTAGGATAAAGATGGATCAATTAATCAAGAAATAACAATCATAAATGTATATACACCTAATAATAGAGCTTAAAAACACACAAAGTAAAAACTGACAGTACTAAAAACGGAAAGATAAATTCACAAAAATTTCAATAGTCTTCTCCCAATAACTGATAGAAGTACACAAAAAAGATCAGGACAGAAAAGACTTGAACATCATCATCAACCAGCCTGATCTGACATTTATAAAACATTCAACTGACAAATAACAGAATATGCATTCTTTTCAAGAGCACATGAAATATTCACCAAGATAGGCAATATGCTTGGCTAACAAGTCTTTTGAGAAAGGATATTTATATTTAAAAGGATATATTTATATTGAAAAGGATAAAAGTCTTACAGAAAATGCTCTCTGACTACAACTATATTATATTTGAAAACATTAACAGAAAGATACTTGGAACATTCTCACATACTTGGAAATTAAACAACAGTTATAGGTCATACCCATACCATGGTTCATACCCATTCCCATGGGTCAAGGAAGACCTCACAAAAGGAATTTTAAAATATGAATAAGAATGATACCACTACAGGAGCACCTGGGTGGTTAAGTGTCTGACTCTTGGTTTCGACTCAGGTCATGAGCTCTCATGGTTTCATGAGCTCAAGCCCCGCATTGGGTTCTGCGCTGGCAGTCCAGAGCCTGCTTGGGATTCTCTCTCTCCCTCTCTCTCTCTGCCTCTCCCCCACTTGTGCTATCTTTGTCTCTCTCAAAATAAACCAATAAACTTAAAAAAAGTTAGAATGAAACCACTACATATCAGAATTTGTGGGACGAAGCTGTAACAATGTTTAGAGGACAGTTTATAGCTTTAAATGCTGATATTAGAAAAGAAGAAAGGCCAATAATCAATGATCTAAGTGTCCATGTTAAAGAGCTGAAAAAACCACATCAAATCCAAAGTAAGTAGAATGTAAGTAAGGCTCCATAATAAAGTTAACAGCAAAAGCCAATGAAATAGTAAATGAACAAACATGAGACGGATATCAATGAAGTCAAAACCTGGTTCTTTGGAAAGGCAAACAAAGCTGAGAGACTAGCTAAATTGACGAGAGAGAGGAAGAAGAAGAGGAGATGGAATGGGAGGAAGGGAAAGGTGGGACGCACAAATGAAAGAGGGGACATCAGTATAGATCTGATAGAGAAAGGGAACAGTAAAGGAATATTATGAGCAACGCTTTGCCAATAAATTTGACAACTTAGATGAAAAGGACAAGTTCCTTGAAAGACAAAAATTACCAAAAATGATTGTGTTGTAAGTCTCCAAGACTACCCCCAGGTTCCCTGATTTGCTAGGAAGACTCACAGGACTCAGTATACAGTTGTGTAGTAGGGTCCCCTCCCTAAGGAAAGGAAAGGAGAGGGAAGGGGAGGGAAGGGGAGAGAGAAGAAAGAAAGAAAGAAAAGAGAGAAAAGAAAGAAAAGAGAGAGAGAAAGAAAGAAAGAAAGAAAGAAAGGAAAGAAAAAGAAAGAAAAAAGAAAGAAAAAAAGAATGACCTCAAGGTATGCATACATGACAATATCCCTCACGACCTTGTAACCTAAGACCACTTAATCAGACTACATGTTAATGTGTGACCATATATGGGAGACAAAGAAGTAAAAATATATAAAAAACTACGCCACTTGGCGTTCAAGGCTCAGTTCTTTGGGAATGAACCAAACTGAGAGGTGCCCACATGAATAAAGTTGTTTCCTGGAAAGAAAAGCCTCAGTGTCACAACTCTCTGTGTGAGAATCCTGCTACAATTGTACTAGTGACTAAGACTTACTACAGCAAAAGAATACACAGCAAAAAAACATCACAAGGAAATATCAACGTGAAGTCTGGAGCAAACCAACAAATTCTATCTAATATTTAGTAAAGAAATAAAACCAATTCTATATAATACTCTTTCAGGAGGAGAGAACACATTCTAACTCATGAAGCCAGTATTACTCTAATACAAAAACCAGACCAAAAGAATACAAAGAAAAAATAAGCAAAACATACAAATCAGTATTCCTAATCAATGCAAAATCCTTAATATACCATTAGCAAATCACATCCAGCCATATATATAGAAAGATAATACATATTTCAGGAATGCATATGAGGGAGGGAGACACAGAATCTGAAGCAGGCTCTAGGCTGAGCTGTCAGCACAGACCCTGATGAGGGGCTTGAACTTACGAACAGTGAGATCATGACCTGAGCCGAAGTGGAATGCTTAACTGACTGAGCCAACCAGGTGACCCAGGAATGCAAGGTTATTTTAAATTTGGAAATCAATTAATGTAATTAATTGGTTAATATTAACATATTGACAGAATAAAGAAAAAATATGATTATCTCAACAGATACAGAAAAAGCATTTCTCAAAATTTAATACTGATTCATTATAAAAACTCAGCAAACTAGGAAGAAAAGGAAACTTCCTCAATCAGATAAAGAACACATACAAAAAACCTATAGCTAACATATGAAATGGTGAAAGACTAAAAATTCTCCATCTGAGATAAAGCAAGTCCACTGTCATGACATTTTTTTTTTAATGTTACTTATTTTGAGAGAGAGAAGAAGAGAGAGAGAGCGAGCAAATGCACGAGTTGGGGAGGGGCAGAGAGAGAGGGAGAGAGAGAATCCCAAGCGGGCTCCAAGCTGTCAGCACAGAGCCCAACACAGGGCTCAATCCCACAAACCTGAGCCAAAATCAAGAGCTGGACGCTTAATGGGCTGAGTCACCAAGGCACCCCCACTGTCACCACTTTTATTCTACATTGTACTAGAAGGTCTTAACTACTGCAATAAATTGAGAAAAAAATAAAATTCATACAAAGCAGAAGGAAGGAAAAAAATATCTTTAAATTCACAGATGACATAATGTACAGAAAACCCAAAAGTTAGGTGAAAAAAACTACCATTACAATAAATTTAAAAGGTAATAGGATACAAGGTCAATGCACAAAAATCAAATTTTACTTCTATATACTAGCAAGAAACAATTAGAAAATTAATTTTTAAAATACTGTTTATAATAGGATCCTAGAACATGAATTATTCAGGGATAAATTTCACCAAACATTTTAAAGATCTACACAATGAAAATGACAAAGCATTCCTGCGGGGTATTAAAGAATGTCTAAATAAATATAAACATATGCCATGTTCATGAATTGGAGGACTCAACAGTTAAGATGTCAATTTTTCACAAATTAATCTATAGATTCAACACAATACAAAGTCCCACAGACTTGTTTTTTAGAAATTGACAAACTGATTCTAAAAATTATATGGAAAGCAAAGAACTCAGAAGAGCCAAAACAATTTTGAAAAAAAAATTGAAGGATTTGCACTACCACATTTTAAAACTTCTTACAAAGCTATACTAACAAAGGCAGGGTTGCATATTGACTTAATGATGAACATATAATCAATGGAACATAATAAAGCATTCAGAAATAGATCCATACATATATTAGATCAATTAACTTTCAAAAAACATACCAATGTAAAATGAGAGAAAAAAATGTCTTTTCAAAAAATGTGCATGTTGGAACTGGAAATCCATGTCCAAAAAAATGACCCTCAATCCTTATGTCATACTGTACACAAAAATTAACTGAAAATGTATTATAGACCACATGCTTATACTCCTATTTTAAAATTTGAGACACTTAAAATATAAAGCAGGAAGAAAACCATCAGTGATGGTCCTAATTTCTTTCAGTTTTGTAACCACAAAACACTTGAATTTTACCTGAAAGTTCTCGTTTTCCTCAAACTTCTTCTGATGACATAATTCATTGTAATGTTCTTGTAACTTAATATGAGTTTCTTTAAGTGATGATAACTCATTTTTAATCTCATTAATTTCTCCAGTAAGTTCTTCAACCTAATATAAAATTTAACCAAAAATAGTTGTATAAGTGTGTTTTATATGAGAATATTTTATTAACACAAGTTTTTGGAAAAAGTAAAAAATAAAAAAGATGACAAAAGTGATTAATATCAAGAGCTACCATTTATTGAATTGTGCTGAGTACTTAATAAACATAATTTTATACTTATAAAAATCCCCATTTACAGGTGAGAAATGTAAAGCTCATAGATGTTTAAGTAATTTGCCTAGATCAAGTGGATATAGTCAGGATCCAAACCCACAGCTATTTCTAGGGTTTGTATTCTTAACTACTATATTAAACTACCTCTTGTTACAAATGAAAAAGTATTATTCTTAATCATAAAAGCTCTATAAAAGTTATGCTTTATTGCTTTTTCCAAGTTTTATTTTATTGTTGCAAATTAGACATACAGATTTTAACTCTACTGAATGAAGAGTACTGAGCATTAGTACAACGATAACTGACACTTCAGCCTAATATTTACATCTATAAACTGGGCTTTCACTAGCTATTTAAAATGTCATAATCTTTTTCTTGGGGGAATACTCTTTCACGGGAACCTCAAATATAAGACAAAGTAAGTGCCACTGAGTCCCTACAGAAGCTAACAGACATGAACTCACCTATTACTTTCCCTTCGTCTCATCTGTTTTTAACCTTTTAAAAATCTATCTGTGCAAGGTACTTCTCTTCCAAGGCTCAACTCTCCATGAGTTCTTTATCCCATCCTTTCCAATCTCCCTCAGAGCCTACCTCCAGCACTAATCTCCTCTCTGCTGCTTATTTACAATCCTTCCCAATATGCCAGCATGTTCTCCTCAGCCCACAAATATGCTCTTCTCACATTCCTAATTTATTTTTATCCTTGACCCATTTACTGTCTCTCTCACTTCTTAAAATAAAAATCCACACTTGCTAGTTTCAAATTCTAACCTCCCATACTCCTTAACAACCTGACTTCTATCCTCATTGGTCTACAGATCCCTCCCCCCAGCCCCCGCTGGCAGATATCACCTGCAAATTAGCAAAAGGATTTTTCCCAAGTTTCATACCATTTAACAGCTCTGTAGCAGGACTACGTTGCCTACTTGTTCTTGGAACAGCCTCTTTTGTTTTCATGGTACTATTCTTCCTCTCTCCTCCAATGTTGCTCTCTGTTCTTACCAGGCTCCCCGTCCCGCCCTGCCCCAACACTCATCCACCCTACTCTTTCTTCCATAGGATTCGTCACAAGTCCTCCACTCCTTCCATAGATGATTAGAACCATACCTTCAAATTTCATCTTCATGCTAATAAATCTTAAATCTGTATCTCATCTCCCAACCCCTCTCCTTAGATTCAAGTTTTCTAAATGCATGGTATGCATTTCAGGCTAGATGTCCTGCAGGCAGTATAAATTCAGCAGCTTCCAAATTAAACTCATTTTCATCTACAAATCTTTTTCTCCTTCCACCTTCCTTATGTCACTTAATGACATTATCATTCTACTAGTTATACTAATCACAGAGTCATGTTTGACTCCTTTCCCCTTCTAATACTTTATGTGAAATGTCACTTAGCTCTGCCAATTCCACTTTTAAATGCTTTTCACATCTACTCCTCTTCTCTGTTCTCACTACTGTTGTCCTCACTGACACCATCATAGGCTCAAGGTTAGATTATTTACAGTGTTCCTCTTACTGGTCTCTTTCCATAAAGCCATCTTCCATTCTGTTGCAGGAGTTATTTTCCTAAAAGATCTGTCGCTTCTCTGCTTTAATATTCTCAATGGCTTCCCTTTACTTATAAAATTCAACTTCCTTAGTAAGGAGCCTTTTGAAAGATGATCTCAACCTATTTTCCAATGTCACATTTCACATATCCTATGCTTTATTCAAATCAGATTACTCATCACCCTTGAAGATGCAGTTTCACACCTCCATGATTTTTCCCATTCTTTACTAAGTGGAATGCCAGCAGGATGGAAAGAGAAGTGTAGGAAATGGACACATATTGTGTGGTGAAACCCTATTTATCTTTCCAGACCAAACTCTAGTGTCATCTTTTCTCTAAAACTTTCTCCAACCTAGCTAAGTGATATGATTTATTTTGTACTTTCACAGTAAATTTGTTAATACTACTTAAACTACTCCATGTTACTGTGGTTAATTTCATAGTTATCTGTCCCTTTTAGAGTGTGAGCTCTTTATTAATCTAAATTTATTTTAGGCATTTCTGAAAATCCAGTACCTGGAATGGTACCTAACACAGTAGATGCTCAAAAAATGTTGTGAATTGAATTCCTTTTATAACCAACCCCTTCCACTAAGTATTTTCTGAACAACCTCATTTATTGTCTTTTGTCTATGTATATCCATTAACTATATAACTAGTCAAATGCAAACAGATGCATACAACATGTTCTTTATAAATTTCAATGAATTTTAACTGTACTATCTAATAATAGTCACAAAGTTTTATTTGTACAGTATTTCTTTTACTGTTGTTGTTTTGGAGAGGGGTGGAAATAGCAGTTTATATGATTCCATCTTATTTTTGCCAGTATCTTTTTAAGTTTTTAAAAACCCATCTTGATACAATCCTATAGCAACACCTGCACTGTCCTTCACTCAAGAATGGTGAAAAACTTACAAAGAGATAGAAATACAATTAAAGAGTAGATCTGACTTCTCACTCAAGAAAATTCTTATATAGAACCATAGCAGCTTTTTCTTATTTAACTATGTTTTGTTTAGTACTAAAGCATATGGAAGTGAAATGATTGTAGAAACTAAAGTATCTTAAGACAAAACCAATTTTATACAAATTTACAGATGGAGGCCTCACCTTATTGAAACTGCTTATTTTTTGGAATTCAATTGATTTTTCCCTATGAGAAGGGCATGGTTATAGTTTCAGGGAAAAGGAATGTCTTATTTTCTTAGGGCAACTAATCTTTTTGTGGGGGGAGGGGTATGGTTGACATAGTTAAGTATATTCTCTTTTCACTTTACAGTTTTCCTTATCCCAACAGTACCATTTCCAAGGTTTCTAAACATCAGGAATAATAAGGAAGTGTTAAGATGAAATGTGAATTCACTTAAGCTAAAATGAATGTTACTATGCTTCTTGCTTAACAGTAAACTTTACTTGTACAGAGAGTAAGCATTTTTTAGTATTCTGATACAACTAACTACAAATACTTTTTGAGATTTGGATAAACCTTATTAAATTCATCAGTGAAGACTTGATCTCTCCAAAATACAAATTAAGAGAACATGTTAGCTGCAAATGAATTGGAAAATCAAGAGTTACTTATATAACAATTTATATCAAAATCTATAAAATGTTTATCAACCTGGTACTCAGATATATATATTAGTATAAAATATATTACATTATTATAGTATTAGAAAAGTATAGTGTAATTAGTATAATAGTCCAAAACATAATCTTTCTTTCCCAAAATATAGTTTCCATAAACTCATCATGACTTTCTATTGTGTGAATTCTTTTGAAAGAATTGAATGGAAATGAAAATACATATTAAAATAGAATCATCAGTTTTGGGGCCCACCAATATTTAAAGTGAACCTTTATATTTTACAATTTTAATTTATACCATTTCATACTTTTATTATCTACTTTACTAAAATGAAAATTTAGTGTAAAATAAATGGATGTGGTTTAAGGAAATATCTATGTTTATAACATATCAATTCTTTATGATAAAATGTTAATACTATAGAACTCAAATACTGTACACGTTCTAAACATGGTTTTAATACATCTCAACAAAACTGCTACTAATAATAGTACCTATATAATTATTTTAATAATTTACTAAAATACTATGCAATTATTTTATGAAAAGGTAATTAATTTTTCTCTGTCACATATGAGAAGTCATTCAAATTATATATATCAATATTTATATAAATATAAATATACACACATGTATATGTGTGGTTTTTCAGGCATGAAAGCATTACAGGAAATTTTATTAAATTTAGCTTTTCAACAGCATTCACTTCTTGGAAATACAAGTGCAAGAAGAACATGTGTCTGATTTTATTCCTATATGATTTTTGCAATATTTTCTTAGCATTTAATAGTTATTTTTAATGTCTACAACTATTTAAAATATTTTAATATTTTACTATTTAATAAACCTACATGCTTTTTCCAAGTTCCCAGTGCTTTCTCATGCTCATTTTGAAGATTAAGGAACTTTTCTTCATTTTCTTTTACCTTCTCCCTTTGCAGCTCATTATCTCTTTCAAGGGTCTGCAATAAAATTAATTATCCAAAAAATAATCAATACCACATTAATGAATTTTGATGTGTTTTATGTTGCTTGGACCTTTGCTTCTAACATGCTGAAAGTGCCATACAGATCAGTGATAATGTGCTATCTCAACAATAATTTTCATAAATTAACAGAAAGGTGCTTATAGTTTAGTTAACAGGAAATAGGGGGAGGTTATGAAAAAGAAATGGCTATAAAAGGGTATAAAAACATTGCCATTATTCAGTTTCACTGCATAAGTTTTAATGTACTGAAAAAGTAATATAAAGTACAGCACTGAAAAATATGAAATGTAGCATAATCCAGCCCAACTCTACTACAAAATTTTAACTACCACAGAACATTTTTTCCATATCTATTTATTTTAGAAATTAACTAGCTAAAAAACCCTTTAATACAATTTTAATTTTTAATTTCAAATTAACACATTTTTAGTACAGCTTCAATATTTACCATATGAACTCATTACTTCATAAATTAACATTAATATAATCACTATACCCCCTCCAAAAAAACCTTTAAGACTAAAAAATACTGTTTTCTAAGACAAGGATTTGAAACGTATTAAATTACTGTCACCAATATTATTAGGTTTCTTCAATGTCTGCTGATAATCCAAGTAAACTTCTGTTAAAAAAAAAATAGTTAAAAACTCTACCTACATGTCTAATACATCTGGAATTTTTAAGTTTATCATTAGGAAAGCTATGTATGTTCAAAGTAAACATTTCAAACCACACAAAGGATGTAGAAAGAAAAGGTAAAGTATTCCTCTATCAGCTCTCCAATTCTCCTCCCCAGAGGTAACCACTCTAGCAGTTTTTTGCGTTGCCTTCCAGAAGTTGTCTCTAAGCATACTAGTACATAAAATATGTCTTTTCAAATACAGATGAGACCATACCATACATATTGTGTTCTTCTGCAATTTTTTTTCTTAAAAAATGAATATTTCTTGCTTACTTTCCATGCCATAAAGTACAGATCTATCTCATTTTAAAGGCTTCACAGTATTCTATTTAAATTGTATCCACCTGGGGGCGCCTGGGTGGCGCAGTCGGTTAAGCGTCCGATTTCAGCCAGGTCACGATCTCGCGGTCCGTGAGTTCGAGCCCCGCGTCGGGCTCTGGGCTGATGGCTCAGAGCCTGGAGCCTGTTTCCGATTCTGTGCCTCCCTCTCTCTCTGCCCCTCCCCCGTTCATGCTCTGTCTCTCTCTGTCCCAAAAATAAATAAATGTTGGGGAAAAAAAATTAACTTAAAAAAAAAAATTGTATCCACCTGTTCTCAGTTGCATCTAGAGTATCAATACACAATGACATTATTATGTAAAATTATGGAAATAGCTAATAAAAAGCATTTTACAGTTTAAACATCAAAATTCTCCTTTAGCACATAAAGAGCATAACTGTACTTTAATAACTTTCAATGAATACCTATCTTGACTGCCTCTACCTCAGGATAATGTAAATATATATATTTTTAAAGGTTTATTTTTTATTTTTGAGACAGAGAGAAAGAGAGTGTGTGCCTATATGCAGGGGAGGGGCAGAGAGGAGGGTACAGAGGATCTGAAATGGGCTCTGTGCTGACAGCAGAAAGCCCGATACAGGGTTCTAAGTCACAAACGGTGAGATCATGACCTGAGCCAAAGTCAGACATTTAACCGACTGAGCCACCCAGGAGCCCCAATCATGTAAATATTTTTATAGAAGTCATGTGTTCCTCTTAATTTACATGGAACATAATAATAGAACAGTTTCTGAATATTTACAATGCATATATTTTTTTTAATTTTTTTTCAATGTTTTTTATTTATTTTTGGGACAGAGAGAGACAGAGCATGAACGGGGGAGGGGCAGAGAGAGAGGGAGACACAGAATCGGAAGCAGGCTCCAGGCTCCGAGTCATCAGCCCAGAGCCTGACGCGGGGCTCGAACTCACGGACCGCGAGATCGTGACCTGGCTGAAGTCGGACGCCCAACCGACTGCGCCACCCAGGCGCCCCTACAATGCATGTATTTAATAGATGCTTACTATTTTAACATTCTGACAAATACAGTATCTATATTGATAACTTTCAACCAGCTTTTTAATACTTCGTTCTTAATATGAACATGTAGTTAAGGATCACTGGGCACTTGAAGAAAGTGATATTTTAGAAGATATACAAATCAAAGTTTAGAAGAGATGTGAGAGGAGATACTACAGTATCTATCCTAATAATAATAAATGACCAAGAACATTATGTTCTTAAAACAGTGTATTACATATGTCAATCATTTCTTGTCCCGACCCATACCCTCACCTAAAAGAAACTACCTATATCAGACACTTTCTCAGTTTCCACTCTTTGGAGACTTTCCATTCTTCCATTACAATTTGGACCTATTGCTCTTTCAGTCCACTACACTGATCAGGTGATCACTGAGGATTTCCTTCTCTCTTCTGGGATGGGTCTCCAGTTTCCTAGATCCTATTGTTTCCTCTTTCCTGGTTTATTCTCTTGTCTTGGTAAAGAAACTTTCCATTACTTCTTGATAAGGGAGATACAGGATGCTTCTTTTGTTGAGGACTTAAATGTCTGAAAATATCTTTATTCTACCAATACATAGTGATTTGTTTGGCTGAATACAGTACAATTCTGCTTTAGAAATCAATTTCTCTCCAACCACTGAAGACATGGTTCTATTATCTTCTATCTTTCAGCACTGCCAGTGAGAAGTCTAAAGTCATTATGTTGCCATTCCTAGTCTTAATCCTTTGTATATGACCTACTTCTTTTTTCCACAAAGAGTTTTAGAATCTTCTAAGTGTGTATTCAGTTTCATAATGATAGGTATTGGTGTTGAGCAAAACAAACTCAAATTCTTCAGTTCTAGGTTACATTCTAGTAATTACTTCTTTGGTCATCCCTTCTTCATTTTCTCTGTTCTCCCTCAAACTCACTAAATCTCATGGACTGAACCCCTAATATTCTTTCCCTCCTGTTTTCCATCTTCTTGTCTTTTGGTTCTACTTTCTAGAAGATTATCTCAATATTATCCTCCAAACTTTGCACTATACTTTTTATGTCTCCTAAAATATTTATTTTAAGGGTTCTCTTTTATTCTATCAGTGTTTCTTTATAGACTCCTAATTCTTGTTTTGTGGATTAATAAATATATTTCTCTTTACTGAGTATATTTTCTTAGTTTCTCCAAGTTTTTTTTCTTTTGTTTTGTTTTGTTTTGTTTTCTTTCCATCTCCCTGTTTGTTTTGCCTGATTTGCATGGTGGAGACTTTCTTCACTATGCCTAGTGATCCTTAACTGCATGTTTGTATTAAGAATGAAGTACTAAAAAGCTGGTTGAAAGTTTTGTCAAATGATGGGCTTCACTGTAGGTTGATCTGGCCGAGCTAGTTCACTGGGAGAGCTTAACTGCAGTAGCTACAGTCTTTTCTCTTGAGCAAGTTAGTTTCCCAAGAAAGGAATCTTCCATTCTCCTGCCTGGAAGTGATAAGGCTAGCTGTCCTCTAAATGGGGAAACAGAGCAGGGAGGGCTCAGATATCAGTATTTTAGACTTCCCACTCTGTTCTCAATATAACAGTCTCAGTAGCATATTGGTACAGCATTTGGCACTTTTAAATATTCCCACCATGGGCAGATTCAAAACTACCATTAGTTTAACAAGCAGCTCACAAATGACAAAAGCTCTGACAACCAGCAATCCCTACTATAAGCGGTCACCAGCAAACCACTAGATTTCCCAACCTGTTGTCCCTCAAACTCTCCAGGTAAATCTCCAATCTTCTGTCAAGCAGGAGACAGGCAGTGCCTTTTTGGGCAAGGTAGGAAAGAGAATTTGGAGGTATGATAGCTTCTAGCTTCTTATATAGAAGCCTTTGGCTTCGGGTGCACACCAGTTTCTAGAGGCACACGATGCTTGCAATTCCTTAGCATTTTTGCACCTTTGCCTTGGGTTTCTACTTTCTTTCATTTGCTAGGTAAATTACAAATTTTCCATCTGGTTCCAACTTGCTTTTTAAATTTTTTTTTTAACGTTTATTTATTTTTGAGACAGAGAGAGACAGAGCATGAACGGGGGAGGGTCAGAGAGAGGGAGACACAGAATCTGAAACAGGCTCCAGGCTCTGAGCTGTCAGCACAGAGCCTGACGTGGGGCTCGAACTCACGGACCGCGAGATCATGACCTGAGCCGAAGTCGGCCGCTTAACCGACTGAGCCACCCAGGCGCCCCTGGTTCCATCTTTCAAACCTTAATTTTTATTGGTTCCTTATATACTTGTCCTTGTGGATTTACTGTCATTTTATTTCAGTTTTAGAAGGAAATAGAAGTGAATGTGTGGGTTCAATTCAACATGTTTAACCATAAGCCTGGATCTGGCAATATCTGAACTTACAAAGATTCTGAATTTATTCATTGTTAATCACTCATTAATTTAATAAAATTTAATGAGCTCCTACTCTGTGCCAGATACTCTTTTAGCTCTTATGCTAAATGCACGAAAATGTTACTGTTCTCATGGAATTTACTCTTTCAGAAAATTATTTGTTATTATTTGCACCTGGATTAACAAATCTGAAAAACATTTTGAAAAACTCGATATTGTGGAAAGTCAAAATAAACCATCTGTTAATATTTTACTATACCAAAAACTAAGTAACTTATTCTGGTTAATACTACGACTATAGGAGCAAACTAACTAAACTATTCTTGTTAATGCTAGGCCTATAGCAGTATAACTAGACTCATATCTAGACTAAACTATGATTAAATTATAGTAGGAAATATTGTCTATCATGGGAATTCAGGTCTCTATGCTCCAAACTACTATTAAAAAATGAGACAGATGACAGCATGATTGCAGAGCACTGAAAAACAGTAGGCCATTATGAAGAGTAATGATCCCTTTTAATACAGGTGGAATTAGAATGCTCCTTGAGAAAACACTTGAGATATCTATGCAGCATAATCTGCAGCAACAGTTCAACATTAATATTTTGTTATACTATATATCAGTGGTTCTCCAACACCAGTCTGCAAACAAGTACTGATCCATGACAAAATGTCACTAGTTCATGGCAAAAAAAAAAAAAAAAAAAAAAAGTCTTTATAAATCATCAAATGTCTTTTCCTGTAAAAGATTATCTTTATTCTGAGATCATATCCTTAATATGTGGTGTAAAAATATTCTTTTTTATAAAATGAAAGTGATGGTAGATGGTGTTTATTTTTAATATTGTTACTTATAAAAATAAAAAGCTGACAATTCTATCCTGTTCTTGCCAATACTTTGCATGAAATTTCTGTATGACATCTAGTTTCTCTACATACTATCAAGGCTCAAATAATAATGGTACTAGTTACAGAGAGAGGCACCTGGATTATCTAAGATATTAGCACTTATAGTTAAAAGATCTTGGAACTATAGTTAAGGTCATGATTAATTCAGTGTATATATATAAATATATATTAGTATATATTCACATGTTTCTTATACACACACACACACACACACACACATACATATGCACTTCACACCCAACAAAATTAAGCAACACAAAAACATTGCATTTAGAACTCATGAACAGCAATTTAAAAGTTGTAGTTTTCAAATAACTGATCTAACAAAAGTGGCAGCTCTCATTAATCTAGGAAGAATACATTAACAATGTAATGTAGAGATAGTGCTGGAGTAGAACAAGTACAAAAATTTAAATTGAGGATTGCCACTAATTAAGAAGCCTTGAACTATATTGCTTACACTTTCCGGACCTCTAGTTCATCATGAAATGAAATGACTGGATTGGCTGATTATTAATATTTTGTTCATCCTAAAAATCTGTTTCAACTCCTCTAAATGGACTAGAAAACAGTCCTGGTAACTGCTACTCATAAAGAATTTGGGTAAATTCTATCCCATGTTTCTTGTGATAAGGTTTAAAATATTAGAGAAAGTCCCAGCTATCTATCTGTAGATAAGTAAAGGAGGTGGGGGATACTTGCTTATAGCTGGACTTTCAGAGATTTTTCACTAGTCTTACTGGAAGAGGTGAAGAGGTTAAGAGGAAGGAGGAGTTTGACTCTGGCAAACCTCTTCCCTCTCTCTCTTCCAGGTCTAAATTGTTTTTGTTTTTGTTTTAAGTTAATTTATTTTGAGGAGGGAGAGGTGCAGAGAGAAAGAGAGAGAGAATCCCAACCAGGCTCCGTGCTGTCAGCTCAGAGTCCTGCAAGGGGGCTCAATCTCATGACTGTGAGATCATGACCTGAGCCAAAATTAAGAGTTGGATGCTTAACCGACTGAGCCACCCAGGCGTCCCTCCAGGTCTAAGTTTTATAATATTAGGGGCAGGCAAGAGAAATAAAAAAGCCAAAACTCTCTTTACATAATTAGTCATAGAACATCAATGATGAGGAGACAACTCTGGCATTGTTCAGGTTAAGTCTGGCTCCAGTCAATGATGATGAATTCAACATACTTTGTGGGGCCCAGTGCAAAATTTAAAAAGCACAGAAAAGGTGTTATTGAAGATACGAAAATACAAAACTTTTTCCTTCCTTCATGGTCACTCCCCCTTTCTCTCTCTCCCTATGAGCTTATCATGTCATCGTGCTTTTTACTTTCTATTTAATGTCATGGGCCCCTGGGCAAAGGGATACTCATAGGGCAAATTCAGATCCTCACAGATGCCTGAGGGCCTCACCGTACAACTCAACACTAGTAGATCCACCAACTACTGGGTTCTACCTCCTGCAAGCTGCTGGACCCATGTATGTCCTGGCTGGGGGTGAGGAAGTCAATCTTCCTGTCTCATGGGACCTCTGCCCCAACTCATGGCAGATGGGTAACCCCCAACAGATTGCAAATGCCAGGCAGGGATACATCTCAATACCTGGATTGAGGACTCACCCCCTGCCAAGTCACCTACCTAATGTGCCAAGGTATTGCCAACCTGAGACAGATGATGCTGCAGACATATGCAATGGACCTAGACCCTCCCTGCTATATTTAGCCCTCCACCAAACATAAAGAGCAACAGTAGAACACAAACCTCTCCCCAGGAACGTGACCACAACAGTGGTGGAACAGAAGCAGAGAGGATGAGGCCAGGCAGGGCCTAGCGTACCAAAGTATGGCAGAACCAGCAGCCAAAAACTCATCCTGAGAGGCAGTAGGAGACACGGCAAAGCCTGAGCTGAGGCTCCAAGACTCCAGTGCAGGCTCCATTTTCCCATCAGACTTAATTTACAAAACATAAATTTAAAGTTGAAAATTTCAAGACCGTGAACACAGAACATTAAACCTGAAGCAAAAAGCCCTTCTGAGTATGGATCCCTATGCAACTGCACTGGTTATATACCCAGGAAGTTGGCCTTGGCCTCTGCTGATGGTGGTCTTTCCATGGGAAGTGATTGTAGTTTTCTCTTTTTTTTTTTTTTTTTAAGCTTATTTTTGAGAGAGAGAGAGAGAGAGAGAGAGAGAAAGAGAGTGAGAGAGGAGGGGCAGAGAGAGAGAGAGAGAGAGAGAGAGAGAGAGAGAGAGAGAGAATCCCAAGTAGGTTCTGCACAGGGCTGGAACCCACAAACCGTGAGATCATGACCTGAGCCCAAATCGAGTCAGATGCCCAACTGACTGAGCCACCCAGGTACCCTGTGATTGTAGTTTTCTTGAAAAATGTTCAGCTTTACCTTCATTTCCAAGATTTCCTTCAGAGGAACACAAATATCTTCCACTGGCCACCCCAGTGGAACATGTCCCCACCTCCTTCTCTTGACTTAGACATCCAATCACTTGGCCAGGGGGACACAGAGCAATTTCTGCCCTTCCACTAACCTCCATGTTCCTTCATGTGGAACCGAGAAACCACCAAATGTCTCTCTTCTGCACCCTTACTGGGCCATACAGTATTGGAACAAGCATAATACACTTCAAGCCCCATTGGTAAAGATCACTTCAAAAACTTTCCTCCTTGAAATTTCTGGAACATAACTGTGCACTAGTCTATATGCTCTTGGTATAATTCCAAACTTCAAAAAACATATGCCAGTTCTTCCACATGAACTTATCACATTTTATTCTACTGCCAACACCAGAGTGAACCTTCAAGTTTTTATAGCATCTCAAGCATCCATCCACAAAACAAGATGGCACTTTCCTTTTGTACCCCAATCTTTACATGATTTTCACAAAGACTCCTTCACCTAGCTTATTAGGGGAAATGTATGACCCCTCCCAACTAGGGATGTAATAGAAAAGCCTCTCTTATGGAACTGTTACTCCCAAAACATCAGTGACCATAATTTATTCCTCTCTCCATTTTTTTTTAAATATGGAAATAAGATGATGGTGTGATTGCTGTGATAACAGGGCCAGTTCTACCTAAACCCATGAAGAGGGGTCTGCCTCAATTTCTGGGAGTTCACTGACTGTTCTCTTAGAATATCGTGACACTTATCACCTTCTATTTTCAGTTTTGGTCTTTGCCATAATTCTAAGACAAAGAAAAAAAATCTCATCCAATCTGTTACAAAATTAAGTCAGATACTTGATAAAACTTAACACTTAACTAGTGACTTAAATTTAAATTAAAAAAAAAATATATATATATACACACATATATTGATTACTTTAGACATTGATACCAAGTTGGTGAAGAAGGCCATATCTTACCCCTAAAATTCAAAATGATCCCAGATAAAGTTGGGCAGATAAATGCAACTAAACAGGTAAAGCTCATTAGATATAAATACACTATATCTATATCTATATATCTATATACAACCTCATTATTTTCTTTCAACACCTTCAACTCTGCTTCCAGTTCAGTATTAACTTCAGTTTGATGCTGAAGTAACTGCTGCATATGTTGGAAAGAAGTGATGATATCCTTTAAAAGAGTATAAATATATTAGTTGAAAAAATTTTGTAGGTATGTTTCTAAATTCATTCTTAAAGTACTTTTTCTAATTTCTTAACTTATTATCTTTATAGTTTAATTTAAATACCATAACAAGATACTGAAATAAACTAATAGCATATTTTACTAACTTAATATCTAAAATAACTTGTATAATTTCTTACAAAGTACTATTTCCAAGAGTTCTTCAAATAATTAACAAAGTTTTTTGAAATGGACCATGGATTATGAGACACTACTGAAAAATGTGAAGAATTCAAAACTAAAATTATTGTTGGCTTGTCTTAAAAAAGGTAAACATAAATCCTTACTAAAATGTCATACTGCTAACGGGCTAAAATGTCATGATATGCATTCATAATGAAATGGAAGAAAAGCAGAAAAGAAAAAAAAGAAACAGAACTTTTCTTTCATGGACCTTTTTTTTTAAATAGAAAAATTATAAATATCAAATAGATTTAAATGAGAGTATAACATCCTGTAAATGTATGCTCTAAGCATACACACATTTCAGTAATTACCTGCTAGGGTACCAATGGTCTAAACTATCAAGGAAAAAACTGATTTATTTTTATCCTTTTTATTAAATATTATAATATTTTTCCAACTTTATTAAGATATAATTGACACATAACATTGTGTCAACTTAAGTTGTATAACATGATGATTTGATACACGTATATAGTGCTAAATAATTACCATAAGATTAATTAACATCTCTACCACTTCACATAGTTCCTATTTGTGTGTGTGTGGTGAGAACATTTAAGATCTACTCTCTTAACAACTTTCAAGTATGTAATACAGTACTGTTAACTAAAATCATCATGCTGTACATTAAACCCCAAGAACTTGCTCATACTATAATTGGAAGTTTGTCCCCTATGACAAACATCTTCCCATTTCTCTGATTTGTTTTTTAATGGGAGCATATGTGAGACCTGATTATAAAGGTTCACATGTATCCATTCAAATGACCCTGAGTGCTTACTATGTGCTAGCAACTGACCTACACATGATTCCATTTGTTACTGAACTTGTTTATTTCTCACGTTATATCAGTTTTAAAAATATTTACTGGCTTCCAAAATATCTTATGATTGCTTGCCTGTTTTTCTTCTTGAATATGCGTAATCTCTTCATTAATCTTCTTATTTAATTCCAATTCCTTTAAAAAATTGAGTAATTTTAAAGTTATGACATAAAATTCAGAAAATTCTACATTTAATTCAGTGCTCAACAAGTTTAGGAGTGCCATGACCCCTTACCACCCCAGAGTACCAACCTTTGTTTGCTGGGGCAGTAGTGGTTCTAGTGAAATAAAGACTGTATTAGACACCCAATACAGACTGGTGTACAAATTTATAAATATTAATGTTAAAAAAACTACAAAATTTCTTATCTCCAAAAGCTTTTCTGGAGACACCATTGTACCATAAGATTACCTGACACTACATTAAAGTGGAAATAAAATGGTTATAGACAAATTTTATTGTCTTAAATTCTTGCTGATAATGGCAAAAATTACCTAGAGTGAAAAATAATTCATAATACCTTTTTTTTACTAGATATATTTTTACAAAGGAATGCTTTTATATTATAATCCTGAAATTCTCATAAATTTTACAAAAACAATTATATAAACATGAATGCATTTAATTAAATACCATGTTGAATCTTTCTTGAAGTTCTTGAAATTTTTGTTCTTTAATTGTTAAATGGATGTTTTCTTCTCCTATCTCTTGTTGACATGTGACCTTGGACTTTATCAAGTCTGAAGTAACTTTTTTAAGTTCCTTAACATGAGAAATATAAACAGAAAATTCAGTATAAACATTTCATCACAGCAAGGTACTTTTCTGACAGTTTTAAAGACCATTTTAAACCTATCATTTAAGACAATATTACTGGTCCATCAAGGTCTATTTCCCCTAGTTCTGTTGCAAGATAATTAGCCAAGGTGGGAATGCTATTTGTGGCTATAACCATAGACACAATGATACAAGGATAGAATGCAGGATTTTTTCCTCTTAAAAAGAGCACACAAACCAAATGAACTAACCAACCGGAAGTAGGGTGTTTTCATTGATTACTTATTTAACAAAAATCTTCTGAGATAAAAAAAGGAAATAAAAGACTATCAGTTTCCAAGTTTGTTAGCATCTAATAAAAGTTTCTGTAAGAAATAATCACAATATAATGTGATGACTGCTAAAGTATAGGAATGCACAGAAACATAAAGAAAGAAGGAGTTTGGTTGAGGGCATCAAGAAGGCACTATTAGGAAAAGCGGTTTCTGAATGGAGTCTTCAAAGATAAATTTGCAAAGAAGGCAAAAAAGGAGTACATATTCCAGACAAAAAGATTCTACACGTACAAACATGCAGAAACATAAAAGAGCATGGTATTTTTCAGGGAACCAGAATAGGATATAGTTGGAGCTTATATGTTATGGGTAAGGGGGAGGAGTAGAGTATTTGTGATTGTGGCTAGAAATTTGACAAGATTCAAATTTTGAAAGGGATTTGTGGGCCAAGATAAAAAGTTTTAATTTTATCCTCTAGTCAATGAGGTAATAATTGAAGGATTTGGGGGCACCTGGGTGGCTCAGTCAGTTAAGTGTCTGACTCTTGATTTGGGCTCAGGTTATGATCTCAGGGTCATGAGATCTAGCCCCATGTTGGGCTCCATGCTGGGCATGGAGCCTGCTTAAGATTCTCTCTCTCCCTCTCCCTTTGCCCCTCCTCCCTCTCAAAAAAAAAAAAAATTGAAGGATTCTGAGTAGGAGAAAGACATAAGATTTGTAACTCAAAAAAATAACTCTAGCATCACTGCAGATTATTAGAATCACAGGGAATATAAAAGAAGTCTTCATTTGTGAAGTTACATATCCATTGAGCTTAATAGATATCATCCAAACACATTATAATTCTGAAATACCAACTTCTGAATTGGTGTATAATTTATTATACTGCTGTTCTGTGTATACTCACTATATTAAACACTCAAGAATGTGATTTTCACATTCTTAACTACACAGTATCTGAACTCCCTTTGAATTCTGGAGGAATTCTACAAGAGTCCACTGCCCACTAGAGAAGCCAGACATGGCAGATACTAGCTTTATGAGCATGAGGCCAGACTCTGCTAATCAGATACACCTGTCCTGGATATTGGATGAGAAACTAATATCACAAAGAACAAGAACTGTTGCAAATCCATCTGTTGACAGTCTGCAGGGGCAATGCTAGTAACATCAAGTTTCCATGGGCAACAATGACACCACAGTAGCGTAGCAGCATCATTACAGTCAATAGTGACAACATACAATACTCAGGACTGAAGTTGATTTTATGGCATGCTCTTCAATACTGCATAGGTTCCCTTTCTGACCATTTTCTAAGTCTGAGATGACCAACATCTAAATTCCTTTGCTGGGGCAACTGGGTGGCTCAGTCGCTTGAGCAGCTGACTTTGGCTCAGGTCATGAGCTTGCACTTCGTGGGTTTGAGCCCCACATCAGGCTCTGTGCTGACAACTCAGAG
Organism: Prionailurus viverrinus; assembly: GCF_022837055.1. Classification (NCBI taxonomy): domain Eukaryota; kingdom Metazoa; phylum Chordata; class Mammalia; order Carnivora; family Felidae; genus Prionailurus; species Prionailurus viverrinus. The sequence continues at coordinate 87,116,410 of NC_062570.1, forward strand.
CCTGGAGCCTGCTTTGGATTCTGTGTCTCCCTCTCTCTCTGCCCCTTCTCCACTCACTTGCACGCGCATGCTCTCTCTCTCTCCTCTCTCTCTCAAAAATAACCATTTAAAAAAGTTTTAAATTCTTTTGCTGACAAAATCAACTTACAGTTAAGAATCCTAATATACTTCAACTTTTAAAAGATGGTATGTAATGAAAAAATGCTCACCATCACTCATCATCAGGGAAATACAAATCAAAACCATAATGAGATATCACCTCACACCTATCAGAATGGCTAAACTCAGGCAACAACAGATGTTGGCTAGGATGCAGAGAAAGAGGAACCTTTTGCACTGCTGGTGGGAATGCAAACTGGTGCAGCCACTCTGGAAAACCGTATGGAGGTTACTCAAAAAAATAAAAATAGGACTGCCCTATGACCCAGCAATTGCACTACTAGGTATTTATCCAAAGGACACAAAAACGCTGATTCAAAGGGGTACGTGCACCCCAATGTTTACAGCAGCACTATTGACAATAGCCAAAGTATGGAAAATCCCAAATGTCCATTGACTGATGAATGGATAAAGAAGATATGATACATACACACACACACACAATGGAATGTTACTAGGTTATCAAAAAAAATGAAATCTTGCCATTTGCAACAACATGGATGCAACTAGAGTGTATTATACTAAGCAAAGTAAGAGAAAGACAAATATATGATTTCACTCATATGTGGAATTTAAGAAACAAAACAAATGAACATAGGGGAAGGGAAGCAAAAATAAGATAAAAACAGAGAGGGAGACAAACCATAAGAGACTCTTAAATACAGAGAACAAACTAAGGGTTGGTGGAGGGGTATTGGATGGGGTGATGGGCTAAATAGGCGATGGGCATTAAGGAGGACACTTGTTGGGATGAGCAGTCAGTGTTGTATGTAAGTGATGAACCACTAAATTCTATGCCTGAAATCATTACTACACTATATGTTAAGTAACTTTGATTTAAATTAAAAAAAAGAATTTGTTAAAAAAATTAAAAAACAAAAGACTGTAAGAACTGAATAAATAATAACTCTTCTGAAGGGAAAAAAAAGTTCATTAGGGTGGTAAGACTACAGGAAATTTTTATTTTCTTCATTGTACTGATTAGTATTTTTTTCAAAATAAACACATTTCTCACATATCAGAGTACAGTATATACACATATGTAGTATAATATAGTATATAATAGAATACAAAGCCATGGAAACAGGTGCAATCACTTAGAGTTATTAGTTAGAAGACAGAAGATGGCAAATGACTGAGTCCTAAAGAACTCCAACACTCATGGATTAGAGAAGAAGCTAATATTAGAAGGAAGTACAGTCAACTGAGGTAGGTGGAAAATCAAGAGTGTAATATCAAGGAAGCTGAAAAAGGAACAGCAGAAAATAGTGCTGCCAAAACTTCCAGAGTTCTTCATGTTATAGCTTCAGCTGCCCAGAGAAAACTTCACCCAATCATAACTCAATACCTAGTTCAAAATCCAGAAGAAAGGATTAACTGGTCTTAGTTCACATGTCCCTTTTAGATATGTGCACTGACTAAAATGACTGCTAAAGTAAAACATGGGTCAAGAGGGGTGCCTGGGTGGCTCAGTCGGTTGGGTGACCGACTTTTGCTCAGGTCATGATCTCGCGGTCCTTGAGTTCGAGCCCCATGTTGGGCTCTGTGCTGACAGCTCAGAGCCTGGAGCCTGTTTCGGATTCTGTGTCTCCCTCTCTCTGACCCTCCCCCGTTCATGCTCTGTCTCTGTCTCAAAAATAAATAAATGTTTATAAATAAATAATTTTTTTTTTTTTAAACATGGGTCAAGAGACAGGACTTCATGCTTAGGAAAGCAGGCAAATTAATGGCTGGTACAAAGAGAACAATCAGCATATACTGAATAATGAAAGAAGTCTGAACAAAGAAGGCAGGCCTTGAAGAATGAGTAATATACTGGATTTTCTCCATTTATCTCTCCTGACTCACTCTCCACCCTTTCTCCATACTGCTCTGTCCCCTGTGTGCTGATATCTGTGGATGTAGCAGTTTTTCTTGCTTCTGGCTGGGTTCAATCTCTGGAAGGCACCAGTAAATCAGTATCCTGGGAAGACAGACAGATAGAGGTATTTCCCCAGTTTTCTCCCTATATGGCCACAAAATGACAATAGCTCTGTACCTTTGCCAAAGGTCACAGCTTCTGAATTCAGCTTTCTTCTACAGCTGTGCCTATAGCTCTCTCCAGGTTCCCAGTAGCTGCTTCCTTCCCTTTCCCCTGGGGTTTATGTGGTATAATCATTCCCCCACTGCTTCTGTCGCTGTGGTGATTCATTATCCCTGTTGGTTCCCCTGAACCCTGCCCATAACTTTGTAAACAGCTTCTTCATCAAACTTTTCTCTTTTACCTATTCCAATGTGCCATCTGTTTCCTGACTCAATCCTGTTTAATACAAGTAAACTGAGAGAAGGCATTTTGAGTGTGGACAGGAGAAATGGAGGGGAGCAAAGGCAAAAAAAGAAAGGCAAAGTGAAGAATTATAATAATTGCAACAAACATTTTGCATTAAATAGAACAGAAGATGCTTAATAAATAGTAGGAAACAATGCTGAAGATGTAGAATGTGGCCAGACTTTGGAAGTTCTGGAAGGCCAATTAAAGAAGTATGGGACTAAATCATATGTTGTACACCTATACTTACATAATGTTATATGTCAATTTGTCTCAATAAAGTAGAAACAATTTGGGACTTGATTCATTAGGCAAAAGAGAAGTTATTCAATCTATCGTTCCTTCTATATATACTAAATATCTAGTATGTCCAGCACAGAGAAGCAATGCATTACACTAGTAACCTAATAAAGTTAGTTTGGCAACAAAAGTGAATAAAAACCAGATAAAAGAACTTTGGCTAAGGGGCTGTTTTATTAATCCAGGCATGAGATGATAAATGTCTATATTACTGAAAATGGAGAATGGAATATATGAGATATTTTAAGATATAATTGAGTAGACAAAGGGAATGAAGGAAAAAAATTATTCCAGAATATCTAGGTGAAGCTAGGAGAAATGAAAATAAAAACCATAAAATGTGGAAGAGAAAGCATGAAAATGGAAAAGAAATGGGAAGTCTACTTCACTGATGAAATAGATGAAAATGTATTTAAGACAAGAAACAAGAGGTTAACGATCTGAGACTATCAAGCAAGCGAAAAAAGCACAAATGACTAAGCCTGAGCCAGAGGTTATTATTTATATCTTTATATCTATATCTATACCTAGATATAGATATATATATGTCTTTATATAGATATATATATATATATATATATAAAAGTCTTTCATTCATGTTTTTTTTTTCAAATTATAAAAGGCTACCCATGATAAATTCCCCCAAATGAAGTTCCAATGTCCTAGCAATGGTTCATCTTCACTGTCAGCAAGAAGATTTCCTTTGAAAGGAGAGTTATATGAATTTGGGGGATGGCCGGGGGAGAGAGGAGGGATGTTGAGAATGAAGAATCAATCCAGTATGTGCTCTGCTAACCCTGAATTTACAATAAGTCATAGAAAGAGATGACCCTTCAGGTAGCTGAAAATATAGAACTGATATTAAGGGAAATGTGAGGCTGGAAACGTAAAGTCATCTGCATGAAGTGAATCACTGAATCACAGAATATGAGCTAACTGAAAGAGGTAATACGAGAAAAGAATAACAGAGACCTTAAGATAGAACTTTGGAGGAATGGAAGAAAAATGATGATCAGGGAGCCAAAGGCATTTGTAAAGAACTTTAAAGGGCACCTGGGTGGCTCAGTTGGTTGACTGTCCAACTCTTGATTTCAGCTCAGGTCATAATCCCAGGGTCATGAGACTAAACCCCACATTGGGCTCTGAGCTGAGCATGGAGCCTGCTTAAAATTCTCTCTCTCCCTCTGCCCTTCTCCCCAGCTTGCACTCTCTCTAAAATAAAAATAAATAAATAATTCTTTTTAAAAAGACACTTAAAAAGTGAGTTTATCACACAGATGATATAAAATGAACCCATTTTACATTTTAGACATCCAATATTTTGCAAAACACAATATTCTGTAATTAAAACACAAAGTGTCAGCAGTATCAATTAGGATGCTTTGGTTACAGGTATCAGAAAACCATATTTAAACCATCAAATACTAAGGACATTTATTCTTCCACATAACAGGGAGTCCAAAGTTGAGCAGGTTCTTCACTTTTATTCAACATAGTACTGGAAGTCCTAGTCCCAGCAATTATACAACAAAAAGAAATAAAAGGGATCCAAATTTGTAAGGAAGAAATAAAACTCTCACCATTTGCAGATGACATGATGCTATACATAGAAAATCCTAAAGACTCTACCAAAAAACTACTAGAACTGATAAATGAATTCAGTAAGGTCACAGGATACAAAACAAAAACAGACACAGAAATCTGCTGCATTCCTATACACTAATAATGAAGCAGCAGAACGTGAAATAAAGAAAACAATCCCATCTAGGTGCATCTGGGTGGCTCAGCTGGTTGAGCATCCAACTTCAGGTCATGATCTTGCAGTTTATGGGTTCAAGCCCCACATTGGGCCCTCTGCTGATAGCTCAGAGCCTGGAGCTGCTTCAGATTCTGTGTCTCCCTCTGCCGCACCCCTGCTCACACTCTGCCTCTTTCTCTCTCAAAAAAATAAATGTTAAAAAAAAAAAAAAAAAGAACAATCCCATCTACAATTATACCAAACACAGGGGCACCTGAGTGGCTCAGTTGGTTAAGCGCCTGAGTCTCGATTTCAGCTCAGATCATGATCCCAGGGTGGTGGGATGAAGCCCCATGTTGGGCTCTGCACTGACAGTGCAGAGCCTGCTTGGGATTCTCTCCCCCTCTCTCTGCTACTCCCCCACTCCTATCTGTCTATCTCTCTCTCAATAAATAACAACTTTAAAAAAATAGACACATAGATCAATGGAACAGAACAGAAAACCCAGAAATAATTATATGGTTAAGGGGCTCTTGGGTGGCTCAGTCAGTTAAGCGTCTGACTTCGGCTCAGGTCATGATCTCACAGTTCGTGGGTCCAAACCCCATGTTGGACTCTGCACTGAAGGCTCAGAACCTAGAGCCTGCTTTGGATTCTCTGTCCCCCTCTCTCTCTCTCTCTGCCCCTCCCCCACTTGTTCTCTCTCTCTCAAAAATAAATATTAAAAAAATAAAAAATATATGGTCAAGTAATATTTGACAAAGCAGGAAAGAACATCCAATGAGAAAAAGTATCTTCAAAAAATGGTGCTGAGAAAACTGGACAGATACATGCAAAAGAATGCAATTGGACCACTTTCTTACACCATATACACAACTAAAATCAAAATCGATTAAAGACCTAAATGTGAGACCTGAAACCAAAAAAATCCTAGAAGAGACCACAGGCAGTAATGTCTCTGACATCAGTTTTAGCAACATTTTTCTAGATATATCCCCTGAGGCAAGGGAAATAAAAGCAAAAATAAACTATTGGAACTACATCAAAATAAAAAGCTTCTGCACAGCAAAGGAAACAATCAACAAAATTAAAAGCCAACCTACAGAATGGGAGAAAATATTTGCAAGTGACATAATTGATAAAGGGTGAGTATCCAAAATATATAAAGAACTTATAAAACTCAACACCCAAAAACCAAATAATCAATTAAAAAATAGGCAGAAGACATGAACAGACATTTCTCTGAAGAGAAATTTAGATGGCAAACAGACACATAAAAAGATATTCAATATCTCTCATCATCAGGGAAATGCAAATCAAAACTACAATGAGCTATCACCTCAGGCCTGTCAGAATGGCTAAAATCAAAAACTCAAGAAACAACAAGTATTGGCAAGGATGTGGAGAAAAGAGAACAGTAATGCATTGTTGGTGGGATAGCAAACTGGTGCAGCCACTGTGGAAAAGGTGGGGGGGAGGGAGGGGGAGAGAGAGAAAGAGAGACAGAGAAACTAAGAAACAGACTCTTAACTATAGAGAACTGATGGTTACCAGAGGAGAGTTGGATGGGGGGATGAGGTTCGGGATAGGTGATGGGGGATTAAAGAATGCACATATGATGAGCACTAAGTAATGTATATAACTGCTGAATCACTATATTATATTCCTGAAATATGACACTGTGTGTTAACTATACTGGAATTAAAATTAAAAACTTATTTAAAAAAATTAAAAAATTAAAAGTTGGGCAGGTTCTTGTGTTGGTTGATTCAGGGACTCAATGACTAGGATATTTATTAAAGACTAGGTATTATCAAAGACTAGGATATTTTTATTTCTCCACTTTCCATTCCTGGGACTGTCCTCATTGTTCCACTGTTGAGACTATAGGAAGAAGCCAATATAGGTACTGCATAGCAACTGTGTCTTCCTGGAACTCCTGAAGAGTAAGAAAATTTTTCTTTGAACCACTTCCTGCTGGCCAGAACTAGATCACAAGCTCATTCGTGAACCAAACACTGGCATGAAAAATGGAGAGTATATTAAGTGCCTTAGAGACAGACTGATCATATAAGGTAGACTGGATATTGGGGGAATTGTCACAATGTCCACTACAAGAAAAATTTCAGCTACATTGTAAAATATACAGGTTGTTTAGACTATTACTTACTACAAACATTACATAGTACAATAGAGGATAAATGGAGAGTATTTTTTACAAGCTGATTGACCTTAAGTAATTCACTTACTCCCTTGAGGTTTTGGTTCCCTTTCCAAAAAAAGGAGAGATTGGATCCAGTTAATGGTTTTTAAATTGTGCTCTGAGAAGTCCTAGAGGTTCCATGGAGACCCTTCATGGCTACTAATAGAGGAGAAAGAGCCCCTGGTATATGTCCAGTGTTCCTCCAACGCTTCCTTCAATCACAACAGCTCTACCTTATTTATCTTAATATTGAGCTTCCACATCTCACGCTGAGGGTTCTGCAGCTCAAATAAAGACAAAAACCAGATTAGATGATCCATATGATTCCATGAAATTTAGAGATGATCTGGAGAGAACCAGATGTTATAGAAATAGAAAATAGTTCAAGTATGAAGGGAGAAAGAACAGTTGATGAGTCAGAAGGAATTTCAGACTTTATTATCTGATAAAGGAATTTAAAGGCAAATGATGCTGTGTTTCAGTGGTCTTGAAAGGCTATCCAAATAAACCACCTCTAGTTTGTAGTACAAAAAAGCTGAATCCGTCAAAACTGCCTTAATCCTTACCAAGTAACAATAATCCCATAAATTTCTATGGTGTGTTGGACTTTCTGAAGTGTTTTACCATGCATTTATTGTTTTATATTTATTTCACATATATAAAATAAGAAAGGCAGAAATCATTATGCTCATATTTAAAAATAAGAAAATAAAAGGGGGAAAGAGAAAAGCAACACCCGTCCATATACATCTGGGTCAAGTACCTCTTTGAAATGACTATAGTTGAAAGGTATAGTTTTAAAAAAAATTTTTTTTTAACGTTTATTTATTTTTGAGACAGGGAGAGACAGAGCATGAACAGGGGAGGGTCAGAGAGAGGGAGACACAGAATCTGAAGCAGGCTCCAGGCTCTGAGCTGTCAGCACAGAGCCCAACCTGGGGCTAGAACTCACGGACCGCGAGATCATGACCTGAGCTGAAGTCAGCCGCTTAATGGACTGAGCCACCCAGGCGCCCCGAAAGGTATAGTTTTAAAGAAAAAGATAATATGATGAATAAAGATAAATAGAATAAATAAGAAATATTATGCAGGGAATTATGTGTTGGCAGGAGGAGACAAATGGACTGGGTGAGGTAGTGAGGACTGAAGGACTAGAGGTAAAGAGAACAACTTTGAGAGTGTAATGGTACAGATGATAGAAAACAATGCTCTGACTGGAGAAAGAGGAGGGCCAAATGAAAGAGCCCAAAGGAAGCAGTATTTAATGATAAAGTTTCAAGGTAAGGACATACAGGTCTATAAATCTTTATAGTCAAGGCATATAAGGAGCTGGTATTTCAGGAGTATTAATAGTTAACAATTTCCTCTTTTAACAAATATATGATTTCTAACGGGGAATAAGAAAGTGAAGAAACTTATGTGAATAAATTGCTTATACTGCCATTACTATCAGTAAAATGGTTCTAATTGTACATTCTGTAGCCAAACAGGTTCCAATCCTGGCTTTAGGTAACTTATTTAACTTCCTTCTGTATCAAGTTCCTCATCTGTAAACTGGGAATATAATTTTTTTTTTAAATTAAAAAAAAAAAACAACTTTTTTTTTTAACGTTCATTTATTTTTGAGACACAGAGAGATACAGCATGAACGGGGGAGAGGCAGAGAGAGAGGGAGACACAGAATCGGAAGCAGGCTCCAGGCTCTGAGCCATCAGCCCAGAGCCCAACGCGGGGCTCGAACTCACGGACCGCGAGATCGTGACCTGAGCTGAAGTTGGACGCCCAACTGACTGAGCCACCCAGGCGCCCCAGGGAATATAATTTTTTAAAAACTAACAAAGTGCCTGGTGTGTGATACTCCATGCAATGTGTACGTTGAGTATCTACTATGTGCTAGACACTGTTACCTATTATTACTACTAAGGTGAATCTAAAGGATTCTAGGATTATTTTCTCTACTTTTAAAATAGTCTGAATTCTTAATAATGGTATAATTAAATATCCTTTTATTTATTTAAAGAATTAAGATTCCTTCTTTCACAGCTAAAAACAATAAGAATTTTCCTGTAGACCATGAGCTCCTCAAGGAAAGGTGCCATGTTTTATACTTATCCCATAGCAGCTTAATACATTCAGGAATCTAAAGGGAACTAAACAGGGGCACCTGGGTGGCTCAGTCAGTTAACTATCTGACTTCAGCTCAGGTCATTATCTCGTGGTCCATGATTTCAAGCCCTGCATCAGGCTCTGTGCTGACAGCTCAGAGCCTGGAGCCTGCTTTGGATTCTGTGTCTCCCTCTCTCTCTCTCTCTGCCCCTCCCCCACTGTGCTCTCTCAAAAATGAATAAATGTTAAAAAATTTTTTTTAAATAAATAAAAGGAACTAAACATTATAATGACTCTAATAAGAAAAAAGTGATGAACATGATTATGAAAAAAATGTGACTTATCTTTACCTAAAATAAGATTTAATGAAATAAAATGGGATCAGATGGGATTGAGCCCTGCATCAGGCTCCTGGAGCCTGTAGCCTGCTTAAGATTCTCGTTCTCTCTCCCTCTGCCCCAGTGTATTTTTTTGGCTAGAAAATAACTTTGACTGCTGTAATCAACAGCCCTAAATTTGTGACCTTAAAATAGGTTAATTCTTCACCATAAGTACAGATCCAAGAATATGCTAGAAAACAACAATTACAGAAATAAGATGGTATAATAAAACATTACTCTAGAACTAGAGGGTCTTTGACTTAACAAACTTATTGAACAAAATAATGTATTGCTCTTATTATTTCCACCCTGGATAAACATTTAAAAACAAGGGTTGGGGGGCACCTGGGTGGCACAGTCAGTTAAGCGTCCAACTTCAGCCAGGTCACGATCTCGCAGTCCGTGAGTTCGAGCCCCGCGTCAGGCTCTGGGCTGATGGCTCGGAGCCTGGAGCCTGTTTCCGATTCTGTGTCTCCCTCTCTCTCTGCCCCTCTCCCGTTCATGCTCTATTTCTCTCTGTCCCAAAAATAAATAAACGTTGAAAAAAAAATTTATAAAAACAAGGGTTGGGAGCTAAACTGACTATGGTTACTGAAGGGTATTAAAAAAAAATCTAGTAATTTCAGCAATTTAATTACTTAAAAATTTATGGGATGCCTGTGTTAAGCATCTGACTTCGGCTTAGGTCATAATCTCACAGTTTGTAAGTTCAAGCCCCGCATCGGGCTCTGCACTGACAGCTCACAGCCTGGAGCCTGCTTCGGAATCTGTGTCTTCCTTTCTCTCTCTCTGCCCCTCCCCCACTTGTGCTCGCTTGCTCACTCTCTATCAAAAATAAATAAACATTTAAAAAAATTAGGAGATTAATTCAAAGGAAAATATGTGTTAGAGGACCTTAAAGTTTTAATCTCAATTCAGATTTACAGGATATTTGGCTAACTTTTATATTGTTACTCAGTATTTAGTCAAGTATCATCTGAATGTTAAAAGCAAATCTTTTGGGGCATCTAAGTGGCTCAGTCGGTTAAGCACCCAACTCTTAATTTCCACTCGTGTCATGATCCCAGGGTCATGGGATCAAACCCCAGGTAAGGCTCCCTGCCAAGTGTGGAGCCTGCCTGAGATTCCCTCTCCCTCCCTCTGCCCCTCTCCCTGCTTGCGCCCTCCCTCTCCCTCTGAAATAAAAATTAAATAAAATTAAATAAATACAAAATAAAAACAAATCTTTTGTGCTCAATTGATTCTTTTTAAAAAAGCCACCAATAATACTGGATTTAAAATAAGGTACATCTTTACAAAATGGTGTTTTCAAAAACTTGCTTTCAAGCTGCTTTTTTTGGTGCACTAAAATGATAATTTTTAAAATTTGCAACAATTTTTTAACTTTTAATTTTTTATATTGTATTTTGCTAAAGCAAGATACACTTATAAGAAGTAAACAAACATTCTAATAACTTAGAAAGTAAATTATTGGATGCCTTTTAATGCTAGTTTCACACTAATGATCTAGTCTAGTTTTACTCCTAAGACACAACGTTCTACTGATAAAAGTATAATTAAACTGAAGTGTATGTCACTAAAACTTATATTCACATGAAGTGGCTTACAATTATCTGCATTAATAAAGGAAAATCCTTTTTCTACAAATTATTTCTTCTGTCAAGGTTATAAAGTGCAACAAACTCCTATGGCTTTCTACGCTTTTCAACTGAAAACATAGAGCTGTTGTAATTAGCTAAGTTTTATAGGAGATACTCTAAAATGCATCAATTCCTATTACAATAATTGTTCTGAAACAAGAAAGTGGGAAAGGGGAGGGTAAGAGTGAAAATCCAGTATATGGCTGACAAAAGTAAAAGCTAATCATTTCTTATGTCTTTCTTTTTCTTATATTAATTACTTAATCTTAAGAACATAATAAATTAAAATCAGAGACCTCCACAAAATGATTTTCCACTGAAAATATGCTTTTGATTTTATAGCCCTTATAGCTTTTAAATATCCTGAACTTTTAGTACATTGTCTGTTTTCTAACCATTTTATTCAAAGCTGTTAGCACAGCGAATAAACAGCACAAGCTTTGATCTCATTAAATTACAACTTATAGTTCCTAGAGTCATAAATATTGTGCTTTTTTCCTTTACCCCTCCTTTTCTGGTACAGGGTAGTCTGTTAAATATCACTATCTCCTTGAGTGCTCTGACGTTTACTCAGACAAATACCAGAGGTTATGAATGCTGCTCATAGATAGTATCAGGAATTCTTCATGATTGCCATAATAGTGAACCCAGCATTCAAAACTGTAATATCTAGTTTAATCTAACAGCTAAGTTTGGTCTATTTAACTTTGCTTCCCCCCCCCCCAAAAAAAATCCATCTCGTCACAAACCAATAGCTTAACTGTTCTAAATAAAATCATAAAACAGAATAAAAAAATAAAAATTATCTTTGGGAAAATGATTAAAAGTTTTAAGTGAGTGATATAGCCAATGTTACCAGACTTGATTAGCTTCTGAAAAAGAAAATAAAAAATGAAAAGCTTTTCTGAAAGTTAAAAATTAAGACTACATAAAAAATACAAAATTCTTATACCTAGAATGTCTGAAATATTACAAATGGCTATTAAAATGTATTTTTAAATTTTTACTCTTTCAGCTACTCAGACTTAAAACTCTCAATGTAAAAAAATCCTCTCACTTTACCTGTTTGTACACTCTCTCTCCCAAGAACTACTAGGTACAACAGCATGGTCACTGACTGTAATGCTCTCTAGAGAGATAGGCCACCACTGCAGGACACATCAGTACATTTAGTTAGCCCTGGTAGGGCTCCAAGACCTGGGAAAAATGGGTAAGTGTGCTCATGAGCAACACTATTCTACCTGTGCAAAGAAAGAGACATTCTCTTTAACCTAATCTGCCAATGGTTTTACAAGAGCCTCGTCTCCATCTACAGGCCAGTCTTAAACTATATGTTAGAAATATATTATTATTATGCTATAATGAAACATTTGTCCTTATTTAATGAAAAAAACCCATATAACTTAATACAGAAACTTATGAGGTATAATGTAGTAATGTAAATAATGTAAAAACTGAACAAAAGCATATGAATATTTTAATATAATCACTAAATTAATGTGATTAATCAATGAACTCACTGAGAAAAATATTAAAATATAAATGAATCAAAGAGACATCACCAAAAATGTGCTTATGCACAAGTAGTCAGTATTTAGTTATTTATATTTATTTGCATTTGCAATTAATATTGACAAAAATGAATGGTCCTTTTAACAATCCTCTGATTTGAGACTACAAATTTTTAAATTACATATTTTCTCCTTATATTAAAAAAGCCATCTTTAATATTCTAGGATGTGACTGAAAATAAATGTTCTTTACATAAAAACTGTCTAGTTTTCTAGATAGACTTAAAACTTTCAAGGGCTAGGAACATATGCTTCTAATGTTTTATACTGAGCTACACTATGCGCTTCCTTTCTGATGCTTCAGGTATAAGGATAGAGTCCAGGGAATATAAAACCATTTTCTTGGCTTATAAGAAAGTTATAAGACCAAAGAACTAGATACAATAGTGTTACAAATATTAATGGCCTTTGGGCTCTGGCTTAGCATTTAGAATCCACTTCAATCTTTATTTTAAGTAATCCTGCTTTCCTTGAAATGATGCTAAAACAGAAAGTAACAAAATTTCCTGATTTCTTGAGTTATGCTTTAAACTATATGTTATTTATCTCACAGCACAAAACACTCCTCTTGAAAACTTAGGTCTGTCACTGTAGGCTTAGTTTTAATTTCAGTAAAATTAAAACTAAGCCCGTCAGTAAAAATGGAGGGCTTCTTATTTCCAGTCAAACAAGTAAGGAGTTTAAACTTCGTCCCGACAACTTTATCCTGACAACAAATAAAAGCTGAACAAACTGAAAATCAACAACTCTTCTTAGATCTGTCAGAGAAATGAGGTCATAAAGGAAACAGCTACCTCAATGATTGGAGAGACAGACGGGTGAATATGGAGAATTATAAACTACCAGAGCAGAAATCCACAAACAGAAACCTCTGCAAGAACTAATGCCAGTACAGGAAAAGCTGAACTGTGACTGACTGACTACCAGAGGCCCAGTGTGGAAAACCCTGAGAGTTAAAACAAAAAAAAATTTAGGGGGACACAGTCATGGGGGAACCCCCCGCCCAAACACTTTTGTGAATTTCACTTCCAAGTCTTCTCACAGTGAATATCAGAAAAAAATATTTCCTCCTGCTTCCAGGAGGAGGAGGGGAGAAGGAACCATTGTGAAATATGCCAGGGCATTCTGTTCTTCTAACAAGGGCTGACCTCAGGAGAAGCTACTGGACCTGAGCCTAAACTACCTAGGGAAAGGGTGATACCCAAATTCAGCCCCCTCCAACCATCCTGTACCACTCGAGAGAAAAAACTGAGAAGTACTGTGAAGTTCACAGTCCAGTAAACTGTATAGACTACTGCATCCAAAAACAGCAGATTACAAATCCTTCTCAAGCTTACATAGAACATTCACCAGTCTGGACTGTAAAACACACCTTAAAAAATTTAAAAGACAAAAATTATATAATGTCTGCTCTTAGACTACAATAAAATTAAACTAGAAATCAATAAATGGTAGCTTGAAAATACTTGGAGCTTAAACAGCACACTTCTGCATAACACATGGGTCAAAGAAGAAATCTCAGGAGAAATTTTAAAATATTTTGAGCTAAATGAAAATACAACTAAACAAAATTTGTGGAATGCAATGGAAGCAATGGTTACAGGGAAGTCGACAGCATTGAATGCAGATGTTAGAAAAGAAAAAATACCAAAATGTGGAAGCAACCGAAGTGTCCAATGACAGATGAATGGATAAAGATGTGATATATATACACAATGGAATATTAGTCAGCCATAAAAAGGATAACACCTTGCCATGTGCAAAAACACAATGGGCCTAGAAGGTATTATGCTAAGAGAAATATGTCAAAAGAGAAAGATAAATACCAGAAGATTTCACGTATATGTGGAATCTAAAAAAATAAATAAATAAAAAGCAGAAACAGACCCATAAATACTGAGAACAAACTAATGGTCACCAGAGGAGTCGGGTTAGGGTATGGACAAAATAGATGAAGGGGAATAGGGGATGCAGGCTTCCAGTTTTGGAATAAATAAGTCACGGGGATAAAACATACGGCATAGTGAATATAGTCAATGGTCTTGTAGTAGCATTGTATGGTGACAGATAGTAGCTACAGTTGTGGTGAGCAGAGCACAGTGTATAGACTTATTGAATCACTATGTTTTATACCTGAAACTAATGTAACATTATATGTCAAATACAATTTTATTTAAAAAAGAAAAAGAAAAAATCTAAAACATCTAAACTTTAAACTTAGGAAACTAGAAAAAGCAAAGTAAAATCAAAGTAAACAGAATAAGTAATAAAAATTAGAGAGAAATAAATGAAAATGAAAACAATACATCAATAGAGAAAATCAAGGAAACCAAAGGCTGATTCTTTGAAACAATCAATAAAATTGATAAACCTCTAACCAGGTTAAGAAAAAAAAGGGACACAAATTACTAATATCAGAAATGAAAAATTGGACGTAACTATAGATCCCATGGACATTAAAGGGAAAATTTGTTTAAATACTATAAACAACTCTATGCTCACAAGTTTGATAACCTAGATGAAATGGACTAATTCCTTGACACAATCTGCCAAAACTCACACAAGAAGAAATAGACAATCTAAATAGACCTAAATCCATTAAAGAAATTGAATCAATAAGAATCTTACAACAGAAAGGACCATGCCCAAATGGGTTCACTGGTGAATTCTACCAAACATTTAAGGAGGAAGTTATACCAATTCTGTATAATCTCTTTCAAAATATGGATACAGAAAGAATACTTTGAACTCATTCTACAAGGCCAGCGTTATTCTAATAACAAAACAAGAATAGGACATTATAAGAAAACTACAAACTAGTATTTTTCATGAGCACAGATACAAAAATCCTCAACAAAATAACAGTAAATTAAATCCAACGATATAGAAAAATAATTATATACCATGACCAAGTGGGATTTATCAGTTATGCAAGGCTGGTTCAACATTCAAAAATTAATGTAATCCACTATATCAACAGGCAAAAGAAAAAATCACATGATATCAATAGATGTGGAAAAAGCATTTGATAAAATCCAACACCTACTTATGATAATAACTCTTAACAAACTGGGAATAGAGGGTAACCTCCTTGATAAAGAACTAGGAATAGAGGGGAACCAACTTGCTAAAGAACATCTAAAAAAAATCCTACAGATAACATCATACTTAATGATGAGAAACTTCACACTTTCCCACTAAGATTATGAACAAGCCAAGGATACCCCCTCTCACTAAAACTTTTCAACACCATACTGGAAGCCCTAGCTAGTGCAATAAGAAAAGGAAATTAAAAAAAAAAAGATACACAGATTTAAGAGGGAGAAATAAAACTATCTTTGTTCACAGCTGACATAATTGACTATGTAGAAAATGTGAAAGAATCAACAAAAACCTCCTGGAACTAATAAGTGATTATAATAAGGTTGTAGGATATAACATTAATATACAAAAGTCAATCACTTTCTGTACTGGAAAAACCTACAGTTCTTCCCTCTGGTGCAGGGAAAAACCCAGTTCTTCCTCCTGTGTTTTTTTCCTGTGTGTCTCCTTTACACAGAACACTTCACTTCTGATGCTTCTGGTCACCAAGGGTTTGAGGGTGTCCCCCCACCCCGCCCGGCCCCAGGCAATTCTCTGCAACATCAATTGAGTGTCCTACAATTTAATTCACTTCTGACACTATCTACTTGAAGGCTTGATGCCAATCTCAAGGCCAGGTGTTTCTGACTAATTGACTATAAATAGAGGTTCCCACTATCCCCTCTTAGGTTCCATTAATTTGCCACACCAGCTCACAGAACTCAGAGAAATACTTAAGTTTACCAGTTTATTAACATGTGATAAAGGATATAGATGAATAGCCAGATGAAGATATCCAAAGTGCAAATCTGGGAGGGTCCCAAGCACAGGGGATTCTGCCCTGGTGGAGTTGAGGTGTGTCGCCCTCCCTCTGAGATGGGCACTACTGGGATTTTATGGAGACTTCCTCATGAAGGCATGATCAATTACTAATGTCATTTCCAGCCCCTCTTCCCTTTTTGGTGTAGAGGGAGGTGGGAAAGAAGCAGGGCTGAAAATTTTAAGCTTCTAATCATGGCTTGCTTTTTCTGGTCACCAGCCCCCATTCAGGAGCCCATCCAGAGTAACATTATCAGAACAAATGATGCACCTAGTGCTTTTATCACTTAGGAATTTATAAGGGTTTTAGCAGCCCAGTGTCGGGGCAGGGTGAAAGACCAAATATTAGAACAAGAGATGTTTTGGGGCACCTGGATGGCTCAGTTGGTTAAGTGTTCAACTCTTGATCTCAACTCAGGTGTTGATCTCAGGGTCATGAGTTCTAGCCCCACACTGGGTTCCATGCTGGGTGTGAAGCCAACTTAGATAGATAGATAGATAGATAGATAGATAGATAGATAGATAGATAGACAGATAGAGACAGAGAAATAGATGATATAGATACAGATATATCTTAAAACAAGAGATGTTGTCAGTGGTTTTATCACTTAGGAAATCACAAGTGACTGAAAATGGGAGTAGATAATATTTTCTATGATCTCACAATTTGCTATACACTAGCAATGAACAAATATAATTTGAAAATAAAAACATGTTACCATTTACATTAGTACCCCCCAAATTAAATCTTTAGGTAAGACTCTAACAAACTATATATAAGATCTATGTGAGAAGAAATACAAAACTCTGATGAAAGATATCAAAGAACTAAACAAATGGAGAGATATTCCACATTCATGAATAGGGAAACCCAATATTTTCAAGATGTCAGTTCTTCCTAACTTGATCTTAGATTCATTACAATCTAAATCAAAACCCAGCAAGTTACTTTGTGAGTGTCAGCAAAGTGATTCTACGGAGAGACAAAAGACCCAGAATAGCTAATTCAAAATAAAGTCAAGGACCTTCAGTGCCCAACTCTAGGACTTACTATAAAGCTACAGTAATCAATACAGTGTGGTATTGGTGAAAGAATGGACAATTAGATCAGTGGAACAGAAATGACAGCCCAGGAAAAAACCCACTGATAGTTGACATGGAAGCAAAAGTAATCTTTTCAACAAATAGTGATGGAACAACTGGACATTCACATGCAAAAAACAAACAAAAAAAACCCCCACAACTATAGACCAAGACCTTAGATCCTTCACAAATTAACTCAAATGGATCACAGACCAAAATGTAAAATGTAAAACTATAAAGCTGCTAGAAGATAAGACAGATAGAGAAAATCCAGCTGACACTGTGTATGGCAACGACTTTTTAGGTACAATGCCAAAGTTAAAATCCACATACTCAAAAAATTGATAAGCTGCACTTCATTAAAATTAAAACCTTCTGCTCTCTCTTCTGCTTTGGATATTTATCTCCAAAATATCAAGAACATGAGAAGTCAAACCACAGACTGGGAGAAAATATTTTATTTATTTATTTATTTATTTATTTATTTATTTATTTATTTATTTATTTATTTATTTTTAATGTTTATTTTTGAGAGAAACAGTGCAAACAGGGGACGGGCAGAGAAAGAGAGGGAGATACAGAAGCTGAAGCAGGGTCCAGGCTCCAAGCAGTCACCACAGTGCCCCATGTGGGGTTTGAACCCATGAACCATGAGATTCAGACGTTTAACAGCTGAGCTACCCAGGCGTCCCTGGGAGAAAGTACTTTAAAAAGATACATCTGATAAAAGACTGTTATCCAAATTATACACAGAACTCTTAAAAGCCAACAATAAATGAACAACCAAATTAAAAAAATGGATAAAAGGTCTGAACAGCCACCTCACCAAAGAAGATATACAGATGGGAGGTAAACATATAAAAAGATGCTCAACATCATATGTCATTAGGGAATTATAAATAAGAACAACAGAGAGATACCACCACACAACCATGTAGAATGTGAAATTGCTGGTGGACATGCAAAATGATATAGTCACTTTGGAATATGGTTTGGCAGTTTCTACAAAATGAAACATACTCTTATCATACAATCCAAACAATCATGCTCCTTTGTATTAATCCAAAAAAGTTTTAAACACGTGCACACAAAATCTGTACACAGATATTTATAGTAGCTTTATAGTAGCTATAGTAGCTTTATCATAACTGCCAAAACTTGCAAGCAACCAAAATGTCCTTCAACAGGAGCATGGATAGTTTGCGGTACATCCAGCCAAAGGAATATTATTCAGTACTAAAAAAAATAAAAATTAAAAAAATAAAAGAGCTACCATGCCATGAAAAGACATTAGACAAAACTTAATGCACACTACTAATAAAGCCAATCTGAAAAGGCTACATTCTATATGATTCCAACTCTATAACAGTTTGGAAAAGGCAACACTATGGTGATAGTAGGAAGATTAGTGGTTGCCAAGGGTTATAGGAAGGGACAGATGAAAAAACAGAGCACAGAGGATTTTCAGGGCAGTAAAACTACTCTGTAGGATACTACAATGGTGGTTACAGGTCATTAAACATTTGTCCAAATCCAGATAAAGTACAAAACCAAGAGTGAATCCTAATGTAAATAATGGAATTTGGATGATACTGATGTGTCAATGTAGGTGCATCAATTGTAACAAATGCACCATTCTGGTATAGGATGTTGACAGTGAGAGAGACTGTACATGTGTGGGTCAAGGAGTATATGAGAACTCTCTATACTTTCCATTAAATTTTGCTATGAAGCTAAAAATGCTCTAAAAAAAATAAAGTTCATTTTATTTTTTTTAGAGAGACAGAGCATGTGCACACCAACAGGAGAAGAGCAGAGAGAGAGGGAGAGAATTGCAAGCAGGCTCCACACTCAGCACGGAGCCCAGGGCAGGGCTCAAGCTTACAACCATGAAATCATGACCTGATCTGACATTAAGAGTCAAGCTTAACAGGCTGAGCCACCCAGGCACCCCTTTAAAAAATAAAGTTTAGGGGCGCCTGGGTGGCGCAGTCGGTTAAGCGTCCGACTTCAGCCAGGTCACGATCTCGCGGTCCGTGAGTTCGAGCCCCGCGTCAGGCTCTGGGCTGATGGCTCAGAGCCTGAAGCCTGTTTCCGATTCTGTGTCTCCCTCTCTCTCTGCCCCTCCCCCGTTCATGCTCTGTCTCTCTCTGTCCCAAAAATAAATAAATGTTGAAAAAAAAATTAAAAAAAAATAATAAAGTTTATTAATTTAAATCAATAAATAAAAATAGTGAAATTCAATGTATACATATAGCTATAAATGCTTGGGGTATTTTTCTTCCCTTTTAAAAGCAGAACCCATTTAAAACCGAGATGAAACACTGACCCAGGGGCACCAGTCGGTTGAGCATCCGACTTCTGCCCAGGTAATGATCTCATGGTTCGTGAGTTCAAGCTCCATGTTGGGCTCTGTGCTGACAGCTCGGAGCCTGGAGCTTGCTTTGCATTCTGTGTCTTCCTGTCTCTCTGGCTCTTCCCAGCTCATGCTCACACTCTATCTCCGTCAAAAATAAATAAACTTGAAAAAAAAAAAAACAACAACACTGACCCAAAATTTAAAATTTCCTCAAAACTAATGAAGTATCTGGATAATATCATCCATATTCATTTATTTATTGAGTCCAAAATATGTACTTCAAAAATGACTTATTGAGGTTTGGGGTATAATCCTTGTAAAAAAGAAATTTCTTTGTACTAAATCAACCAATCAGCTTATACAGAAACTGAATTGGGGAGCTTGGCCTCACTAATGTTAACACTCTGACCAAGTGTATAATCAGTATCCCAACAAGAAACAGATGGTACACATAAATTAGGATAATTTGAAGATGATTTATTCACAAAACTGTAGACACAATATAAAGGAACCATAAAATATGGTGCAAGTTCTAGGGGCCAGCAGCAATGGAGATGTCACTACACTGGACCCAAAAAACAACAAAAAGGTAAGTTACTGGAACCCAGAAAGAGAGCATTACACAGAGTAGGCCAGTTTGAGAGAACTAGTGATATACGGAGGAACAAGGCCACACTAAAGTGACCTCACATAGAGGGAATTCCCTGTAATTCACTCTCTTTCCTCCTATCTCCTGTCCAGGCTGCTTTCCACTGGCCCAACTCAACAGGAAGCCAGAAGATATGGGAACACTGATGGAATCCACATAGGTAAGCCTTACAAGGAGAAAAGGATGGATACATCTGAATCTGGAGGGACAAATGGAAGGTATTTTGCACATTGATAAATAATTACAAAGTGTAACTTACTAGTAAATAGTTAAGTGGCACTCAGTAAATGTTAGTTTAGAGCATTTACTGAGTGTCAGTAAAGATAGGTATCTCTCTGTCTCTGTCTCTCTCTATATATACACACACACACACACATACACACACGCACACACACACACACACACACACACACACACACACACAATATAATACTCTCAGGGATAGGGAGGTGGTCCAAAGTGGCATTATTTCAGATGGGGCTTTGAAGGGAGTAGGGAAAGGAAACAAGAGGTCATTTGCTGAGAAAATAAGAATAAGGCCTTCCTACTTCTCCCTCCTCTAATACCAGTCTTACCTTGTATGAGTGAAGGTATTTTTAGTTGCAAATAATGGAAAATTAAACTGGTCCAAACCAAACTAACTTAAATAATAATGGGGATTTATTGATTCACATAACTGAAAAGTCTAGAGGTACAGAATGGTAGGGTTGGTGGATCCAAGGACTCAAAAATGTCATCAAAGAACAGGTTTCTTTACTTCACACCAATCTGACATCCACATTGTCAGGTTCCTCCTTTTTGGTTTCTCATGTAGAGAAATGACTGAGAGCCACAGTGAGGGTTACATTCTTATTGGTTTATAGCCACTAGCTAAGGTCATCTGTCCACTTCTGAGCCAATGACTGTGATATGAGGAATAAAATATGTTTATGGCTTTATGCCAATTTAGAGTTCAATGTTCAAGTACTCCTTCACTCACGATACTCCAGCCATACCAGATTTCTCCAGTCCTTCACATATACTAAACTCTTTCCTATACCTAATCCTAGCCAAAAGTCTGAGAAGCTATTACTAAAAATCTTCCCTGTCTCAGGGCTTTTGCATATGCTATTCTCCTTGCCTGAAACATTTTTCTTTTCTCTCCCCTACCCCTTTACCACCAACATAATAAATTCACCTATTATAATGTCATCACATCCTTTACTTTTTCCTCATATCATTTATAACAGATTTAAATTGATCTGTGTGATTATGTATTTTGTGTCTAATTCCTCCATTGGAATATAAACCTCAAAAAAGCAGCAAAATGTGTTATTTTCTTCAGACTTGTACCCGTAGTGCTACATTACATAGACTTGACACAATCAAATACTAAAGAATGAATGAATAAATGGTGCTGAGATTGACATATAGTAAGTGTTTATTGGCTACTCATGTCACCATAAAAATGCATGCAACTGGTGAGAGTCAAACAATATTTTTTTAAGTTTATTTATTTTGAGAGAGAGAGCATGAGCAGGGGAAGGGCAGAGAGAGAGAGGGCAAGAGAATCCCAAACAGGCTCTGCACTGTCAGTGTGGCCCCAATGCAGGCCTTGAACTTACTCACAAACTGCAGGACTGGAGCTCACAAATCATGAGATCATGACCTGAGATGAACCCAACTGATGCTTAATCAGCTGAGCCACCCAGCCGCCCCAGGGAACAATATTTTGAATGGTTTAGAACAAACTCATTCATTACATTTACAGGAATCATAACTCATAGTTTATGAATCTATATTTAAAACATTTTATTTTTCTTACATCAAAAAATATCTACCCAACTTTTTTTAGTAATATTTCATAAAACTAATTATTTTACACTGTAATTCTAATACTATGAAACTGTATCAATCATACCTTCTTTAAACTGCATATTTCAGATTCTTGTTTTTTATTTAAAGCTGAAAGTCTGTTGTTTAATTGTATTGCTTCCTGTACTGCAATATGAAAAACATTTAGAAAAATATTATATTCAACATACATTTTTAAGGAAAGTATCACTACAATGGACAGTGAAAGCAGCCTCAATGCAATATATGTAATTATTATTGAACATAAATAATATTTATTAAAATGTTATTTACTATTACCAGTAGCAGATAATTTCAATTTCCTCATTATAAGTAAGCCCATTTAATCACTCCTATTAAAACTATAAGTTTAGGGGCTCAGTCGGTTGAGCTTCCTACTTCAGCTCAGGTCACGATCTCACCGTCTGTGAGTTCGAGCCCCGCGTCGGACTCTGTGCTGACAGCTCAGAGCCTGGAGCCTGCTTCGGATTCTGTGTCTCCCTCTCTCTCTAACCCTCCCCTGCTCATGCTCTGTCTCTGTCTCAAAAATAAAATAAAACATTAAAAAAATTTTTTTTAATAAAAAAAATAAGTTTAAATAAGGTAACACCTACCATTTTGTTCTAATTTTCCATGATTCTCTTTTACCAATCCAAATTGACCTGTTATTGTGGCATAATATTTCTCAATTTCATTCAGTTGCTTCTGATGATCTTCTTTAGCCAGAAGATGTAACTGGACTTTTTGTTCCTATTGTGAAGTTATTTTAAATGTTATAAACCTATAATACACCCACATATATATATACATACACATGTTTAAACATACATAAAAATGTACTGTTTTTAGTAACTGTTATGCAATAGGCCATGAAAAAGTGCTGAGAACACAACAGGAGGAAATGTTAGGAGATATTTCTAAACCTGTGTAAAATTAAAGCACATTTTTTTTTTCTTGTAACAAAATGGTCACTTAAATTTATGCTGCCCCTATTTACAATTTCTTTTTAAAAAAGCAACTGGTTTCACTTATAGAAAAGATAATCAGTCCAAGTCAGCACTAAGCAAAATCACGAGAATATTAAAGTAATACTCTTTATAATTAAGGAAAAGAATTTGTTTTTCTAAATTTGGGGGCATAATTATGAGTACATTATCAAAACTCAAGTATTTTTAATTTTAATGAGTATAGCACCTTCTCACTGCATTAAAAAATTGAATGATGAGGAGAGTCTGGGTGGTTCAGTTGGTTGAGTGTCTGACTCTTGGATTTGGTTCAGGTCATGATCTCACAGTTCATGAGTTTGAGTCCCACGTAGGGCTCGTGCTGATGGTATGTGACCTGCTTGGGATTCTCTATCTGCCCCTCTCTCTCTCTCTCTCTCTCTCTCTCTCTCTCTCTCTCTCTCAAAACTAAACTTAAAAAATTGAATGATGAGGATAATATCTATCAGAGGCAGGGAGGCAATACAGTATAGTAGAAAGTCTACTTAGCTGAGAGACACAATTGGCAAAAATTGGACCCAATGTATAATATGGGCCTTTACTACTTTCAGCTAAAGAAGATTGTTTTGTCACACTTAGAAATATGACTTTAAATTTTAAAAAGAGGGATTGCCTGGCTGGCTGGCTCAGTCAGTAGAGCATATGCCTCTTAATCTCAGAGTTGTGAGTTCAAGCCCCACATTGGGTGTGGAGTCTACTAAAAAAAGTCATTAATAAATTTTAAAAAGAAATATAAGGTTAATAGAATAACATTTTTTAAAGGTTTTGATCTTGACTTGGTACTAGTAGACTCACTGATTGGCTTCACAACTTTCCTTCATTTATGTCACATGCTTCAGCACCTATGATGATAAGCAGTGATAAAAACCAGTGTATGTCTATGGACTGACACTCAGTAATTGTTTTATGAGTGAATTGTAGTTGTCCTCTGGGGCTCAAACAGTGAAAATTTGTTAGATATACCTGGCCAGTAGCTGTTTCCCCTATCCAATATTATCACAATTTCAAGTATTTACTTCAAATATTTCTTCCTCATTATAATCTAGGAGGATTAAAATTTGCAGGTTCTCTTCTCCCCTAGTCAAGTGAAGGGCATATTGCTCAAAATAAACCAACTGATTTCTACCTTTTTGGAATCTGAAACTCGAGCAAAAAAGGACTATAAAACTAAAGTTTGGCAGTGATCCTATCCAGCTGATAAGACTTCTGTCCCGGGTTTCTACATCCTGCTTCACAAACTCTGGAATTACCCTGATCCCTGCTCTTTCTCAAACCCATTCTTCACTCTCTGATTGATTATGAATGCCTCCACTAAATTCTCTTTCGCATAAAATAAAGAGCCATTTCCTACTGCTTTAAAATCAAAGTACAGGCAGTATACTAGTCAAAAGCTAGTTGGCCTGTGTTTAAATCCTGCCTCTGTAATTTAGTTGCTGTGTGACCTTGGGAAATCTACCCTATCTTTAAAATAAAGATTCTAAAAGTATCTCCCAGAGAGGGTTGCTGTGAGGATAAAATGAAATAATACAAATAAAACACAACGAACAACTCCTGTCACTGAATAAGTACAATATGTTTTGTTATTACTCCTTAACCAATAAAAGTGCCTTTAATAGTTTTATTTGGAATAACATTAGCCCTCATATTAATAGAGAATACATACATAAGTTGTACCTAACTAATAATAATAATCTTGGCAAATTTGATAATAATCTTAACTTTTTCAAAGATACTTTTTAATGATTTAAAAAAATTTTTTTTTAATGTTTATTTATTTTTGAGAGAGACAGAGACAGAATGCAAGTAGGTTAGGGGCAGAGAGAGAGGGAGACACAGAATCTGAAGCAGGCTCCAGGCTCTGAGCTGTCAGCACCGAGTCCAATGCGGGGCTCAAACTCATGAGCTGTGAGATCATGACCTGAGCCAAAGTCAGACGCTCAACCAACTGAGCCACCCAGGCACCCCACTTTTTAATGATTTTAAGCAAAGTGATAATATCATTGGTAATGATCACAACGGATCAATTGAAAGTTTCTTATGCACTTCTATGGGCTCTTCAAATTCACTATGGAGTCATTTGAATTAATCACATAGCATTTATTAATGCAAAAAGCTGACAAGTATATTTACCCCAGAGATCTTATGTCTATCTGGGTAGTTACTATGATTAATAACTAAATAATGAACAATAATAAACCAAATTCCATTCCTCTAAAATATCACTTAATTGGGGCCCCTGGGTGGTTCAGTCAGTTAAGCATCTGACTTCGGCTCAGGTCATGATCTCATGGTTTGTGAGTTCGAGCCCTGCATTGGGCTCTGTGCTGACAGCTCAGAGCCTGGAGCCTGCTAAAGATTCTGTGTATCCCTCTCTCTCTGCCCCTCCCCCACTTGGGATCTGTTTCTTCTCTCTCTCTCTCTCTCTCTCTCAAAAAAAAATAAACATTAAAAAAAATTTTTTTAAAGACACCACTTAATTCTCTAATGTAGAGAATTATATTTGCTTTCAGAAGATGGGTAGAAACCTAATACAATTTCACTAAAATTAGTCTAAAAGCATTATTTTAATTCAAGGAATTTTTCTTTAAGTTTTTACTTTAATTCCAGTTAGTTAACATACAGTGTAACATTAGTTTCAGGTGTACAATAGTCACTCAACAATTCCATACATCACCTGATGCTCATCACAAGTGCATGCCTTAATCCATATCACTATTTCACCCATCCGCCCTACCCACCTCCCATCTTGTAACCATCAATTTGTTCTCTATAGTTAAGAGTCAGTTTTTTGGTTTGTCTTTTTCCTATGTTCATTTTATTTCTTAAATTCCACATATGAGTGAAATCATATAGTATTTGTCTTTTTCTGGCTTATTTTGCTTAGCATTATATTCCCTAGCTCCAATCATGTTGTTGGAAATGGTAAGATTTCATTCTTTCTTACAACTGAATAATATTCCACTGTGTGTATACACACAGACACATATATTAAATATATACACACACACCACATTTTTTTCTTTATCCATTCACCTCTTGGTGGACATTTGGGTTACTTCCATAATTTGGCTATTATAAATAATGCTGCTATAAATATACAGGTGCATATTTCCCTTTGACTTTGTGGGATAAATAGCCAGTAGTGCAATTGCTGGGTCATATAGTAGTTCTCTTTTTAACTTTTGAGGAACCTCTGTATTCTTTTCCACAGTGGCTACACCAGTTTGCATTCCCACCAACAGTGCATGAGTGTTCCCTTTTCACCACATCCTCACCAACACTTGTTTCCTTTGTTTTTGATTTTAGCCATTCTGACAGGTGTGAGTGATATCATTGTAACTAGCATTTCTCTGATGATGAGTGATGCTGAGCATCTTTTCATCTGTCTGTTGGCCTTCTAAATATCCTCTTTGTCTGTTCATGTCTTCTGCCCATTTTTTAATTGGATTATTTGGTTTTTGAGTATTGAGATTCAGAAGTTCTTTATGAATTTTGGATACTCACCCTTTATCAGATGTATCATTTGCAAATATCTTCTCCCATTCTGTAGGATGCCTTTTAGTTTTGTTGATTGTTTCCTTTGTTGTGCAGAAGTACTTTTATTTTGATGTAGTCGCAATAGTTTATTTTTGCTTTTATTTCTCTTGCCTCAGGAAACAGATCTAAAAAAAAATGTTGCTACAGCTGGTATCAGAGAAATTACTGCCTGTGGTCTCCTCTAGGATTCTTATGGTTTCAAGTCTCACATTCAAGTCTTTAATCCATTTAGAATTTATTTTTGTGTATGGTGTAAGAAAGTGATTCATTTCTTTCTTTTACATGTTGTACAGATTTTGGAACACCATTTGCTGAAGAAACTGTCCTTTTCCCATTTTCCCTGCTTTTATGCCAGTAACATACTGTTTTGAGTACTACTGCTTTGTAATAAAACTTAAAGTCTGGAATTGTGATGCCTCCGGCTTTTTCTTCTTCAAAATTGCTTTGGCTATTCAGGGTTTTCTGTGGTTCCATACACGTTTATAATTATTTGTTCTAGTTCTGTGAAAAATGCTGTTGGTATTTTGATAGGGTTACATTAAATCCGTAGACTTCTTTGGATAGTATAGACATTTTAATAAAATTTGTTCTGGGGTACCTGGGTGGCTCAGTTGGTTAAGTATCTGACTTTGGCTCAGGTCATGATTTCATTGTTCATGGATTCAAGCCCTGCATTGGACTCTGCACTGACAGCTCAGAGCCTGGAGCCTGCTCTCTATTCTGTGTCTCCCACCCTCCCTCCCTCAAAAATAAGTAAACGTTACGTATTTCTTCTTCTAATCCATGACCACGGAAATGTTTTTCCATTTCTTTGTGTCATCTTCAATTCCATTCATCAGTGTTTTATAGTTTTCAGAGTATAAGTCTTTCATCTCTTTGGTTGGGTTTGTTCCTAGGGATCTTATTATTATTTGTGCAATTGTAAATGGGGTTGTTTTCTTAATTTCTTTCTGCTGTTTCATTATTGGTATATAGAAATGCAACACACATTGATTTTCTATTTTGTGACTTTACTGAATTCATTTATCAGTTCTAGCAGATTTTTGGTGGAGTCTTTCAAGTTTCTACATATGGTACCCTGTCATATGCAAATAGTGACGGTTTTACTCCTTCCTTACCAATCTGGATGCCTTTTCTTTTTGTTGTCTGACTGCTGTGGCTAGGACATCCCACACTATGTTGAAGCAAAGTAGTGAGAGTGGACATCCTTGTCTTGTTCTTGACCTTAGGGGGAAAGCTCTCAGTTTTTCCCCATTGAGGATGATGTTAGCTGTGGGTTTTTCATATATGGTCTTTAATATGTTTAGATATCTCTTTAAGCCTAACTGTTGAAGTTTTTTTTTTTTATCATGAATGGATATTATACTTTGTCAAATGCTTTTTCTGCATCTATTGAAATGGTCATTAACCTTTCTCTTACTGATGTATCATGTTGATTGATTTGCAAATATTAAACCACCCTTGCAATGCAGGAATAAATCCCACTTGATCAAGGTGAATGCTTTTTTTTAATGTATTGTTGAATTCAGTTTGCTAATATTTCATTGATTTTTGCATCTGTGTTCATGAGGGATATTGACCTGTAATCATCTTTTTTTGTGGTGTCTTTATCTGGCTTTGGTATCAGAATAAGGCTGGCTTCATAGAATGAATCTGAAAGTATTCCTTCCTTTTCTATTTTCTGAAATAGTTTGAAAATAGGTATTAACTTTTCTCTAAATATTTGATAGAATTCACCTGTGAAGCCATCTAGTGCTGGACTTTTGTTTGTTCAGAGTTTAATTACTTATTCAATTCATTTGCTGGTTATTAATCTGTTCAAATTTTCTATTTCTGATTTAAATGTTTTGGTAGTTTATATGTTTCTATGAATTTGCCCATTTCTTCTAGGGTGGCACATAGTTTTTCATAATATCTAATTGCATTTCTGCGGTGTTGGTTGTCACTTCTCATCTCATTTGTGGTTTTATGAGTCCTTTCTCTTTTTTTCTTGATAGGTCTAGCTAGAGGTCTATCAATTTTATTGATTCTTTTCACAGAACCAGTTTCTGATTTCATTGATCTGTTTTATTGTTTTTTGTTTTTAGTTTCTAAATCATTTATTTCTGTTCTAAAATTGATTATTTCCTTCATTCTGCTGGTTTCAGGTTTTGTTTGTTCTTTTTCTAGCTTCTTTAGGTATGAGGTTAGGTTGTTTGAGATTTTTGTTTCTTGAGATTTTTGTTTATTGCTATAAACTTCCCTCTTGGAACTGCTTTTGCTGCATCCAAAAGGTTTCTGACCATTGTATTTTCATTTTCATTTGTTTCCATGTACTTTTTAATTTCTTATTGACCCATTCATTGTTTAGTATCATGGTATTTAACCTCCATGTATTTGTGGTCTTTCCAGATTTTTTTCTTGTGGTTGACTTTTAGTTTCATAGCATTGTTGACCAGGAATTTTTCAATTTTTCAGTTTATATCTATTTTTATATAGCCTTTATGACTACTGTCCACTACATACTAATATAGGTTTCCTCAATCTTTCAGTTAAAAAGTCATAATAGGCTGTAAATGCCTGCAAAGATTAACAATCCTGATAACTAAAACTAGAGCAAAGATTAAAGTGATTTCATAGGTTTTCTCTACATAAAATAATTTGTGATATACTCTAATCCAACATCCTCTGCTTGAAGCCAAAGTCAATTCAAGTAAAATGCAGTTTCATTTGTTTGCATTACATAATTTCCAAATATATTAGCCTATTCAGTTGCCATGATAAATACTATAAAGACTTTCAAATTACATGAGCACCTACAGCTCATTGGCCCACACAGGCCCATATGGGACTGTTCATATATGAACCTAGTTGGCTGCTCTGATTTAGTTTTGATAATCAGATGAAGAAACCAGTTGTCAAGTTTGTCACTAATTGCATGCCAGCAAATAGCTTAAATTCTTTGGGAAGCAACAACAAAAACAGATTGGTGACACTTGCATGAGAAACCCAAGAATAGAATTTTTCTGTTTAAAGACTAATATAAATAACTTTATAGTCTTATTATTAAAACTTTAGGGGCGCCTGGGTGGCTCAGTCAGTTAAGCATCCAACTTCGGCTGAGGTCATGATCTCACGGTTTGTGAGTTCAAGCCCTGTGTCGGGCTCTGTGCTGACAGCTCAGAACCTGAAGCCTGTTTCAGATTCTGTGTCTCCCTCTCTCTCTGACCCTTCCCTGTTCATGCTCTGTCTCTCTCTGTCTCAAAAATAAATAAGTGTTAAAAAAAAAAATTAAAAAAAAACTTTAATATTACACATGATATAATAAATAAAGATAATTTTATTGAGATGATTAAGAAATAGTTAAGAACATACTGTTCTTGTTTTTTGGGTTTTTTTTAACTCTGTGAATTGATTCAAGCTATTTTCTTCTTTAACACAATTTTACTACTAAATGCAAGGACTGTGTCCATAAGAAAATGTTAGGATTCATTGCTTTCCAAATACAAACTTAAATTTTAACAAACTTAATCTATGGATATCAAGATTAGAGGAAAAAAAGACAGCTTCTGCATAATTAAGAGCATGTGTGCGTATGTGGTCTAAAAGATTACTTTGAAGCCTCAAGATATTTAAAATAGGAATAATTAAAAAATAGTATTTATACAACTGTCTTTACTAATTACAACTTTTTACAACTATATTTACTAATTAAAAGCGTAATTGTTCATTTTCCCCCTTTCTTATTTCCTTATGAAGACCAACTTGAAAACCTTTATAAAAACAATTTCCCTTAAAATAATTAACTTTAAGTTAATTTTAGGGAAAAAGATAAAAACACAAAAATAAACTTCATACATTCTTCAAAACTATTTTGCAACTTACCTTTCAATTTCTTCAATATGAACCCCAAATAAATCAATTTGGGGTTATAAAACTCATGTTTTAAACATTTTAAAAGATATTTTTACCTTTTTTAGTCACAAAGAGAAGGTATATACTACTTTAAAAAACTAACTTAGGGATGCCTGGGTGGCTCAGTCAGTTGAGCGTCTGACTTCAGCTCAGGTCACGATTTCACAGTTTGTGAGTTCAAGCCCCGCGTCGGGCTCTGTGCTGACAGCTCAGAGCCTGGAGCCTGCTTCGGATTCTGTGTCTCCTCTCTCTGTCCCTCCCCTGCTCATGCTGTCTCTCTCTCTCTCGCTCTCTCAAAAATAAATAAACATGAAAAAAAAAAAAACTAACTTAAAGTTACCATACTTTGTGTGTACAGATATACATAATATTTATAATTTTTCCAGATAAGTCTTCATTCTAAAAACATTCTACTATGAAAGAAAAAAATGTAGTAATTTTAAATCATATGAAACCTTCAGTATTTAAACTATAATTTAATAAAGAAAAAGAAATCTTTCTTATAAGTCTTTTCTTTATTCTTTGGGAAGCAACAACAAAGAATTGTTGTTGCTTCCCAAAGAATAAAGAAAATAAAGGAAAGCAATACACAAAAAAACAAAACATAAATAAGAGCCAGCTAGATAAGTTCTTACTTCATTTACTAAGTCCTATTAGCTACTCGTTATACAACATAGTCACCTAACGATAAGAACACAACCGGAAAGATTTTCACCAATGATCAAATTACAATAACAGTTAATTTGATGTTCTACAGTTTACTTTTATTATTTTTTGTTGCATTCTTTCTATTCGTAATGATCAATGTGATCATTTGCTCCATAGAAGGCTAGGGTACTTTAGAGATAGGTAAATCTTTCAATTCATAATTGTGTTAATTTATCTAGAGACATATCACCACCTCTACCACCTATACACAAATCAACTTATTGAATTCCTAAAAGAAATTACCACAGAGTTAAGTTACATAAAAGAAAAATGATTTGAATAAAATAAGATTAAGTTAATTACTGAATACAGTACTTTGAATACAGGTCATCTGAATCATATAAAAATAATGTAAAAAGAATAATGTAAGAATGCTTATAAAAAAAAGATTATTTTAAACTCTTTAATCAATTATCTAAAATACATTTAATACTCTGCCAGAATGGACATAAAATATTAAATGTACGTATCAACATAAAATTACTTTAATGCAAAATTATTTAATGCTTTGAACTGTTAGAAAATAACATTATAACTATAACTCAAATATCATTTTAAAAGGTTCTTAAGAGGTTGTCATTCATATTAACAAAATACTCAGAAATTACTAAAAACTTGTTTCCATTTTTTCTAAGACTATAAGTATCTGATGAAATTTTCAAGTGGAATAAAATAAATACATTTTATGTTGCCTTTGATCTTTAACTTGTAGCCTTATCTCCCAGGTCAGAGTGCACATTATTCAATTTCACTATATTTTGTGTAAAACCACTGTAGCGTTGAAGATGACTTTCAGTACAAATGTCATGGTACTTAAAGCTAAACTGGAATCTAGTTTTTCAGCTTCTTAATTAAAATCATAGTTTAAAATAGTCTGACAATATTATCTTTATTCTTTCCAGTTGAACAGCGACAGAATTTTCACATCTTTTATTCAATCAAGCTTAGCAATCTTTCTATGTTTTTTTATTTTCTAACACACCAAAAACATTTTCAAGAAGCAAAACAGTTACGTTATTTTTCTGTATTTAATAAGAAGTGATCTCTCATTTCTTACTTCTCATATATATAATATATAAACCTTACTCAAAAATTACTTTACTTGCCTTACAGTCTGCTCCAAAGATGACAACTGAAATAGCATAAGCCTACCCAAAAGCCCTCAGAAGATTTCAGTGGATATGGGAGACTTTTGCTTAATCAAAAATACAGGAAAAAAAGTCCTTCTGAATCAAAGAGGGATAGAGAGAGTATCAACTAAATATTCCATAAAATACTATGCTGTAAAAATACAAATATGAATTTTTAATATATAGAAGAGAAATATGTGAAAAACACTTGTTGAAGAGGAAAGAATGAGTACCATAGCCCAAGTGTTGTATTCAAATGTTACTTCATATTATTTTTTCAGGCAATCGTTAATAATTACGTTTGTATAAATATCTAGAAATATAATAAGAGGTTTTGTTATTCTTATTTATTTGTTGTTTGATATTGAAATAAGACCTCTATCAGTAATCTGGGACTGGGTTTAATTTATTTTATAATATATAAACAATTTATGTAATCTGGAAATAAATTTGTGAAATACATTAATTTAAGCTATATTTGAAATTGTAATTCAGTTCTTTAAATGGGATATTAATATCCAATTGCAAATACTTTTTTTTACTATAAATGCCACATTTATACAAAAATACAACACGTATGATGTGCTAATCTGGAGAGTGGGTGTATATTCTATAATTTCCTTACCATTTCACTTATTTTCTTCTGTAAAGAATATTTAGAAACCTTGAAAAAACAAAGAGAAAATTCATTATAAATCTTTATCTATTATAAATTCTGCCTGAAATTAAAATTGTATGCCATTGGGTGCCTAGGTGGCTCAGTCAGTTAAGTGTCTGACTCTTGATTTTGCCTTAGGTCATGATCTCACAGTTGGTGAGATCAAGCCCCGTGACAGGCTCTACACTGACAGTGCAGAGCCTACTTGGAATTCTCTCTCTCCCTCAGTCCCTCCCCGACTCATACATCACTCTCTCTCTCTCAAAACAAATAAGTAAACTTAAAAAAAATAAAATAAATAAAACCGTATGCTATAAAATGTGGTGTTCATTTCCCATGCAGTATTTTTTTCTTAGGACATTTTTTTCAAGATGATATTTACCATAGCTTTCTTCCTTAAAACAAAACCAATACATTCATTAATTATTCAACACATATTTATGGAGCACTTACTATATACAAGCCACTTTCCTAGCACTCTGGGATACAGCGTGCTGTCCCTACCCTTTAGAATTTGTCTAGTGGGGGTAATGGTGAGATAGTCAATAAAATATAAATAAAAAGTACAGAAGTCAGAGAGTGACAACTATGAAGAAAAATAAAGCAAGCAGGATAGCAACAGCATTTCTAGGAGAGTTTGCTTTTTAGTATCAGATCTTTGTTGAAAATCTGATAAAATGGAAAAGCATAGGGAAAAAGCTGTTTTAAAAAAAATCATCTCAGAAACCAGAAATAACAATCATTAATACTTTAGTACTTCAGTTATTTTGCTATGCATTTACACCTTAAAAGAGGGTGAGTGGGGAGTGGAATAACAATATATGAACTATTTTGTAGCCTATTTTTTCCTAATATATAACAAACACCTTTCTATGATGAATTAATCTACAACACAACTTTTTAATGGTTACATAGTATTCCACTTTACCAAATCACTCTCATTTTTGTAAGTTTACCCAGTTTACAGTTTTATGACACTACTATAAGATAAACATGCTTGTACTAAGAACTGTAGTTATATATTTTAGTACAATAAATTCCAATAAGCAGAATTCCTAATATTTGTTCCTTTTTATAGACTTTTAACAATTCTTACATAGTCCTCTAGAATGTCTGACCAAGCTAAATTCCAACCAGCTGTGTATGAGTACTCATTTTCTTAAACTCTGTTTATATTTGTTAAATTTTAAGCAAAAATAAATTACTTCACATTTCCTATGAAATCAATTTTTTAGCATGCTGCCTTGAATAAGCTGATAATTTTCTTTTTTTTTTTTGGAAGAGGTTATGTGTGATTTATTTCTTCAACAAATATTGAATGCATACTATAAGTAAATAATTAATGTACACACAGGGGGTATAATACTGAACCCCCCAAAAAATCTCATCCAGCTTAAATACTGGATATTGTAGAAAATAAGCAATATAAATAAGTTAAAATATAAGGTCTATTAAATATTGATAAGCAGTAAAGAAAAATAATAAATCAAGGAAAGAGATTACATGAGATACGCAAGAAAATTCTTTCTAGGCTGACATCTTTTGAGTCCAGATTTGACAGGAATGAGGAAGAGTATTTCAGCAAGTGCAAAGGCCCTAAGGTGGGGAAAACATCTGGTGTGTTCAAACCACAAGAAAGTGTAGCTGGAAGTGAATAAGCAAAGAGAAGAACAGCAATAGAGGAGTTCAGAGAAAAGTAGGAGTGGGGAGAGGGCCAATTCTTTGTAGGTCTTGTAATGCAGGACATAGGCTTAGGTTTTTATATTAAATGAGACAGGATGACATTGAAAAGTTCAAAGCACAAGTATAACATAGCCTGACTTACTTTTTTAAAGGATCACTCTGAGTGTTATGTTAACACTAACAGGGAACAAAAGCGGAAGCAGGAAAACCAGTTAATAAGCCACTGTGATAATCCAGATGAAAGAAGATAATGAAAGAGGACTAGGGTTTTAATAATGGATGTAGTATGAAGTCGCCAGAACTGGATATAATCTGAGGGAAATGTTGACAAATCTGCAACAGGAAAAAAAAGGAGTCATAAGGGGCGCCTGGGTGGCTCAGTCGGTTGAGCATCCAACTTCGGCTCAGGTTATGATCTCAGAGCTCTAGAGTTCGAGCCCTGAGTCGGCCTCTGTGCTGACAGCTCGGAGCCTGTAGCCCACTTCAATTCTGTGTCTCCCTCTCTCTCTGCCCCTAACCCACTTGTATTCTGTCTCTGTCTCTCTCAAAAATTAAAAAGTAAAAAAAAAAAAAAAAAAAAAATTAAAAAAAAAAGGAGACATAATTACTAAGGAAAGAAAAGACAAAGAAGTTAGTTTTTAGGAGTGGAATATTTTCTATCATTTATTTATTTATTTTTAAATGCTTATTTTTGATAGAGAGAGAGTGGGAGCAGGGGAGGGGCAGAGGGAGAGGAGACACAAAATCCAAAGCAGGCTCCAGGCTCTGAGCTGTCAGCACAGAACCTGATATGGGGCTTGAACTCACAGACACGGAGATCATGACCTGAGCCAAAGCTGGATGCTTAACTGACTGAGCCACACAGGCACCCTGGTAGGGGAATATTTTCTAAAACAAAAAAATCATGTTTTTTTTAATCATGAACATACCATGTTTCATGTCAATCTAGGCTGGAGATACATATTTGAAAGTCTTGAACATACGTCCCATTTGAAAGACATGAGATGGGATGAGATCAGAGTATTTTTTAAGGCATTCCGACAAAAGAAAAGTAAAAGGATAGAAATCATCTGGAAAGATAAGAGAGAAACACTTTCACTCTAACCCTGAATTTCGTATCTGCTAATGTGATAATTTTATATGGCAACTTAACTGAAACAAAAGACTATTTCTGAGTGTATCTGTGAGGGTGTTTCTGGATGAGATCAGCATTTGAAGCAATGGAATCATTAGACTATCGCACTTCTCTGCTTCCATAATTGGGTGACTCAATTCCTCATAATAAATTTATCCCAATATACATATGCTATTGGCTCTGTTTCACTGAAGAACCCTAACACAGCTACCATCTGCTAAAGATAAAAGCCATACATCTAGAGCAAATTTACAAAATTCTTTCTGGTCACTATTCTTTAAACATTAATTCTTTCTGAATCATGATTCATAGCTCTATTTTATCAACATCTCTAGAGCACTTTCCACCTTGAAAAGCTACCACATAGTTGTGTTCCAATGAAACATAAGTAGAATTTGAAAGCAATATAATTAGGCTGACATGAAATCTTTTTATGCAGGCTACATATATATATGATTTTTTTTCATGTTAAAATTACACTGAATTGGGGGCGCCTGGGTGGCTCAGCCAGTTAAGCATCCAACCTCAGCCCAGGTCATGATCTCACGGTTTGCAAGTTCAAGCCCCGCATCAGGCTCTGTCTGTGCTGACAGCTTGGAGCCTGGAGCCTGCTTCAGATTCTGTGTCTCCCTCTCTCTGCCCTTCCCCCGCTTGTGCGCTCTCTCTCTCTCTCTCTCTCTCTCTCTCTCTCTGTCTCTCTCTCTCTCTCAAGAATAAATAAACATTAAAAATAATTACACTGAACTGGATTATAGTATCAGATACAGACACCTTTCTAATACAGGAATTATACTGACACTAATTATTAACTACAGAAGCCAATTTCAAAGACAGAGTACAAATGTTTTGCTCTTATAGTTATCCCTTACTTTATAGAAAATATCATGAAAAACTGTAAAGTACCTTTCTTTACAGCACACCTTATTTTCCCATTAATTTTCCATTAACTGGCTTTATGTTACTTGGGAATAAAGTCCCTCAAAACTATGTTAAAAAGTATTTAACCTTTCCCCTTTTCCTGAACAATTCAGTCCTAAGTCAATGGGGGTAGAGTAGGGCAAGGTAGGTATCCATGGGAAAGGGGTGAACAGGTTGTAGTAGCAGCATTCCAGAACACGGTATCAGGCCTGAATGGGGAAGACAATCCCAACTGAGGGAAATCTATTGTGAGGAATCAGAAGCTGAGTAGGGTACTATTTGTAGATGACATGATACTACATACAGAAAGCCCTAAGGGCACCTGGCTGGCTCAGTCCAAAGACCATGCGACTCTTGATCTCGGGGTCACAAGTTCGAGCCCCATGTTGGGTGCAGAGATTACTGAAGAAAAAAAAAAAAAGAAATAAAAGAAAACCCAAAACATTCCGCCAAAAAACTACTAGAACTGATAAATGAATTCAAGATGACACAAATAAACAGAAAGACATTCCACGATTATGAATTGGAAAAACAAATATTGTTAAAATGCCTATACTACCCAAAGCAACCTACACATTTAATGCCACCCTATCAAAATAACATAATCATTTTTCACAGAAGTAGAACAATTCTAAAATTTATATTGAACCACAAAAGACCCTGATAGCCAAAGCAATTTTGAAAAAGAAGAGCAAAGCTGGGAGTATCACAATTCTGGACTTCAAGTTATATTACACAGCTGTAGTAATCAAAGCAGTATGGTACTGACATAAAAACAGACACATACATCAGAAAAACATAACAGAAAACCCAGAAATAAACCCACAATTACATGGTCAATTAATCTTCAACAAAGCAGGAAAGAATACCCAATGGAAAAAGGACAGTTTCCTCAACAAACAGTGTTGAGAAAACTGGACCACTTTCTTACACCAATATACAAAAATAAACTCAAAATGGATTAAAGACTTAAATGTGAGACCTAAAGCCATAAAAATCGTAGAAGAGACCACAGGCAGTAATGTCTCTGACATCAGCTATAGCAACATTTTTCTAGATATGTCTCCTGAGACAAGTGAAACAAAAGCAAAAACAAACTGTTAGAACTACATCAAAATAAAAAGATTCTGCACAGCAAAGGAAACAATCAACAAAACTAAAAGGCAACCTACAGAATGGGAGAAGATATTTGCAAATGACACATCTGATAAAGGGTGAGTATCCAAAACATAAAAAGAACTTATAAAACACCCAAAAACCAAACAATCCAATTTAAAAATGGAAAGAAGACATGAACAGACATTTCTCCAAGGAGGATATTTAGATGGCCAACAGACACGTGAAAAGATGCTCACCATCACTCATCATAAGGAAAATGCAAATCAAAATTACAATGAGATATCAACTCACACCTGTCAGAATGGCTAAAATCAAAAACACAAGAAACACCAAGTGCTGGGGAGGATGTGATGAAAAAGGAACACTCATGCGCTATTGGTGGGAATGCAAACTGGTGCGGTCACTGTGGAAAATAGTATGGAGGTTCCTCAAAAGTTAAAAACAGAACTACTATTTGATCCAGCAATCACACTACTGGGTATTTACCCAAAAAATACAAAAACACTAATTCAAAGGGATACATATAATAGCCAAGATATGAAAGCAACCCAAGTGTTGTATATATGTGTAAGTGGGATATAATTCAACCATAAAAAAAAAAATGAAATCTTGCTGTTTGCAATGGCATGGATGGAGCTAGAGTATAATGCTAAGCAAAATGAGTCAGTCAGAGGAAGACAAATACTATATGATTTCAATCATGTGGAATTTAATAAACAAAACAAATAAGCAAAGGCAAAAGAGAGAGAGACAGAGAGAGAAAGAAACCAAGAAACAGACTCTTAACTATAGAGAACTGATGGTTATCAGAGAGGAAATTTGGGGGTGGGGGGGGCAGGGAGAGATGGGCAAAAAAGGTGATGGGGATTAAGAAGTGCACTTGTTGTAAAGAGCACTGAGTGATGTACAGGATGGTTGAATAACAATATTATACCCCTGAAACTGATATAACACTTTATGTTAACTAAGCTGGAATGAAAATAAAATAAAATTTAAAAAGCTGAGGAGAGTGAGGAGGGCAACACTGAAAAAGGGCAACCCAGCTCAAGG
Organism: Prionailurus viverrinus; assembly: GCF_022837055.1. Classification (NCBI taxonomy): domain Eukaryota; kingdom Metazoa; phylum Chordata; class Mammalia; order Carnivora; family Felidae; genus Prionailurus; species Prionailurus viverrinus. Next base: position 87,155,475 of record NC_062570.1, read on the forward strand.
GGTAGAGTCCAAGTAGGGAAAAGAAGGCATTCATTTAGGAAGGAAGGCACGGCAAAATGGTAAACTGGTTTACACAGGGTAGTTTATTGAACAAGTAAATATGTTAAGGATAAAGAATGTCATATTTCTCACTGTAAGAGGAAATAAATGTACACATACAGGGAGAAAATAAATGAAAATTAACCTTGTGGTTTTGTATTAAAATTGGAGATAATGTGAATTCATGTTTTTTTATATACCTAGGTTGTTAGAGAAATAAACATTGTAAGTTATAAATAAACACAAATATAAATGATATCTGTGTGTATGTAAATACATACATAGATCTCTGTCCACCGAGAAAATCTGAAAGCAGTGACATACCAATAGTAACAAGTGTAATAGTGCCCAGATCTTTGCTTCTACATATTATTTCCCACTAAAAGGAACCATGGCAACATAGAAAATGGAAAAATGGCTCATTCCAGTGTGAGGTCAGATAAATTATAAAATGACCCTGGCATATTTGTTTTTATCTAAAAGCAGGAAAATGCTGAAAGAATGAAGTCATATCCAAAAGACTCAGTAATCAGCTTTATAGACTCCCAGTAGCCAAATCAAGGGTAATTTGAGCAACGAAATAAATGACAGTCATAGATTTTAATCCACTAAATAAAATAAAAACTATGAGTCTATACTGATATAAATAAATGAATATTAAAAGTTTGGTGAGAAAGAGAATATTTACATAATTTCAAAGTACCTCCCTATGAAATACTGATTACAAAGAGGAAAAGAGTACCTTTCCAGTGAGGAAATTTGTCAGATACTACCTTAAACAAATAAACAAAGTTAACATCATCAATAGGGAAATTAAAATTATGAACTGATAGGATTCAATTATAAGAACAAAACATTTCTTTGTATATTACCACCAAAGATATATAACTGATCTAATCATGAGGAAACATTATAAACAGAAACGGAGGGACACTCTACAAAACAACTGGTCTTTAATCTTCAAGAGTATCAAAGTCATAAAAATCACACAAAGACTGAGGAACTAGTCTAGATAGAAGAGATTAAAGAGGTATGACAAATAAATGCAACACAAGATTCTAAACTAGATCTTTTTGCTATAAAACACATTATTAGGACAACTAGTAAAACCTTACTGGGGCCTGAGAAATTATAGTTATGTGTTAATGTTAACTTGCTGATTTTGATGATGTTGTCAGGGTTTTTTAAAAGAATGTCCTTGATTGTAGGACAGATAAACTACAGTTTTGGGGGCAAAAGGGTATTAGATTGGCAAAATACTCTTAAATAATTAAAAAAAAAAAAGTTCTTTGTGTTGTATTTTCAACACCTCTGTAAGTTTATGACTCTCCAAACTACAAAAGTACCCAAATGTCTAAGAAATCTTTATGGATAAATGTACACACTACTATAATTTAATTCCCTTTTGTCACTGTGGTTAAGTAAGGCCTAATAAAATTGTGTTTCCAATAGTACAAATAATACATTATGTGTTAAATATGCCCTCAGTTCTGTAGGAATAATTATTATCCTAATTTATAAAATTCAGTAAGTTAAAAAAAAAAATTAAAAAAAAAAAAAGGGGCGCCTGGGTGGTACAGTCGGTTAAGCGTCCGACTTCAGCCAGGTCACGATCTCGCTGTCCGTGAGTTCGAGCCCTGCGTCGGGCTCTGGGCTGATGGCTCAGAGCCTGGAGCCTGTTTGCGATTCTGTGTCTCCCTCTCTCTCTGCCCCTCCCCCGTTCATGCTCTGTCTCTCTCTGTCCCAAAAATAAATAAATGTTGAAAAAAAAAAATTAATAAAAAATAAAATTCAGTAAGTTTAAAATTTAGTGAAATAACATGACATCATAGAGCTATAGACCTGAAAACGTGACAGGTCATTACTCCCAACCCAACTTTTACCACCTTCTATCTATGCTCTCTTATTCATGTCTCTTTTGGGTGGATGAATGAATACCTCTCCCAAAATTCCTTATTCCTGACATCCAGAGTAAATAATGTAGATATGCTACTGGTTCACGAAGCGAACTTATTTGAGAAATTCTGATGTATTTCAATTTCTTCATTTTACCTGAAGGAAAATTGAGGCTCAGAAAGACAAAGTGTCTTACCACAGGATCATGTAAGAAGTCATTAATAGGAAAAAATAATTTACTTAAAATCTATAGATAGAAAATTCCACAAAATCAGGAAAATATATGTATAAAACAAAGTTCAATAGACACAGAAATCATTTTTAAAAGAACTAAAAAAATTGTAGAGATGGAAAATGCAATTAATGAAATGAAAAAAAAAATGCAACAGAGAGCTTCAAGGGCACATTGAATCAAATAGAAGAAAGAACCATTGAACTTGAAGACATCATTTGAAATTATTCAATCAGAGAAGAAAACCAATTGAAAGAGGGTGAAGAAAGCCAAGAAAATTTACGAAACAGCATCAAAGGAATCAATATAAGCATTACTGGAGTCCCAGAAGGAGAAAAGAGAAAGGGGCAGAAAGCTTATATAAAGAAATAATGGCTGGGGCACCTGGGTGGCTGTTGGTTGAGCTTCTGACTTCGGCTCAGGTCATGATCTCACGATCTATGAGCTCGAGTCCCACATCGGGCTCTGTGCTGACAGCTCAGAGCCTGGAGCCTGCTTCAGATTCTGTGTCTCCCTCTCTCTGACCCTCCCCCGTTCATGCTCTGTCTCTGTCTCAAAAATAAATAAGAACATTAAAAAAAAAATGGCTGAAAACTTCCCAAATCTTGGGAGGGAAATGGATCCTGATTCATGAGACTCAGAGGACTATATACAATGAACCCAAAGAAGAATACAATAAGACACATTATAATCATGTTGTCTAGGTCAAAGAGAGAATTCTGACAGTAGCAAGAGAAAAGCAACTTGTCACATTTAAGGGAACTCCAATAAGATTATCTATAGACTTCTCAGCAGAAACCTTATAGGCCAGGAGAGAGTGGGAGGATATATTCTAAGTACCAAAACAAAAATCTGCCAACCAAGAATATTATACCTAGCAAGAAAACTATACCTAGTTTTTAAACTATCATTTAAAAACTGAAGGAAAGATAAAGTCTTTCCCAAACAGACTAAGGAATCAGTTACCATTTGACCTGCCTTATAAAAAAAATACTTAAGGAAGTTCTTCAAATTGAAACAAAAACATGCCAAGCAGCAATGCAAAAGCATATGGAAGAATAATTCTCATTTGTAAAGGTAAACATATAGACAAATACAGAATAATTGAAGACTGATATGTTAGTACATAAATTGTATGTACTTATAAAACCCTTATATAAAAGTTACAAAAATTGAAATTTGTTCATGAATACACAATATAAAAAGAAGCAAACCCTGGTCTATAAGAACACAAAGTTCAGGGGTAGTCAAAGTGTAGTGTTTTCATATGCAATTAAAGTTGTTACCAACTTAAAGCAACTATAACTACAAAATATTTTATGTAAGTCTTCATATAAGCATAATAATAAAAACCTACGGGGGCGCCTGGGTGGCGCAGTCGGTTAAGCGTCCGACTTCAGCCAGGTCACGATCTCGCGGTCTGGGAGTTCGAGCCCCGCGTCGGGCTCTGGGCTGATGGCTCAGAGCCTGGAGCCTGTTTCTGATTCTGTGTCTCCCTCTCTCTCTGCCCCTCCCCCGTTCATGCTCTGTCTCTCTCTGTCCCAAAAATAAAAATAAACGTTGAAAAAAAAAATTAAAAAAAAAAAAACCTACAATATATAGACAAAAGATAAAGAGAAAAAAATCAAAATCACTACAGAAACATCACATAACAAAGGAAGACGAGAAGAAGAGATACACAAAACAACTACAAAACAGACAGAAAACAATTTATAAAATGACATCAGTAATTCTACACCTAGCAATAATTACTTTAAATGTCAATGGATTAAACTTTCCAACCAAAAGACATAGAGTGATTGAATGGTTTCAAAAAATGAACATCATCAAGTGATACATGGCAGTCCCCACTTATCTGTGATTTCACTTCCCATGGTTTCAATTACCCACAGTAAAATGCAGTTGGGAGCAGACGATTCCCTTCTGATGTGTCATCAGAAGGTTAATAGGAGCCCAACACTATGTCACTGATTCCCACATCATTCACCTCACTTCATCTCATCCCATAGGCATTTTATCATCTCACATCATCACAAGAAAAGTGAGTTTAGTACAAGAAGACATTTTGAGAGAGGAAAAAAAAGGGAAAGAAAGAAATCATATTCACATAACATTTATATTATTATAATTATTTTATATTATTAGTTATTTTTGGTAATCTCTTACTGTGCCTAATTTACTTGATTATAGGTATTTATGTGTAGAAAAAGAACATAGTATATTTAGGGTTCAGTACTCTCCATGGTTTCAGGACTCCACTGGGGGTCTAGAAACATACCCTCCATAGATAAAGGGGGACTACTATACTACTTACTAGAGACTCACTTTAGATTTAAGGACACTAATAAGCTGACAGTACAGAGATGAAAGAGATACCAGACAGAAACCAAAAATAAAGCAGGGGTGGCTATATTTACATCATACAAAATAGACTTTAAGTCAAAAACTGTCTCTGGAGACAAAAAAAGGTCATTATATAATGCTAAATCGTCAGTCAATTCAACAAGAAGCTGTAATGATTATATGTGCACTCAACATCAGAGCACCTAAATACATAAAGCAAATATCAACAGACCTGAAGGGAGAAATTGACAGAAATACAATAATAGTAGGAGACTTTACTACCTCACTTACAATAATGTACAGAACATCCAGACAGAAAATCTATCATGCAACAGTTGACTTAAACCTCACTATGGGTCAAATGGACCTAACAGATACACACAGAACTTTTCACCCTACAGCAGAATATACATTCTTCTCAAGTACACATGAAACATTCTCAGGATAGATAATGTTGGGTCACAAAATAAGTCTTAACAAATTTAAGAAGATCAATATCATACCAAATATCTTTTCTACCCACAGTGGAATGAAACAAGAATCAACAACAGTAAGCAAACAGGAAATTGACAACTATGTGGAAACTAAACACTCTTGAACAATCATGTCAAAAAAAAAAAGAGAATTTAAAAAGTATCTTAAGATACACAAAAACAATAACACAACATACCAAAACTTATGGGATGCAGCAAAAGCAGTACTAATGGGTGTTTTTATAATATAAATGCCTACCTTGAAAAAAGAAATATTTCAAATAAACAATCTAATTTTACATCTCAAAGAACTAGAAAAAGCAAGAACCCCAAAACCAGCAAAAGAAAATAATACATATTAGAACAGAAATAAATAATAAATAGAAAAACAATCAGAAAAAAAATCACCAAACTAAGAGTTATTCTTTTGGAAGGATAAATTAAACAAAAAGAGAGAAGATCCAAATCAATAAAATCAGAAATGGAAGGAGACATCACAATGGATGACTCATAAATAAAAAGAAACAACCACAATTCAACAAACTGGATAACCTAGAAGAAATGGATAAATTCTTAGAAACACACAGTCTAACAAAACTGAAGAAAGAGGAAACAGAAAGCGTAAATATAGTGGTAACTAAGAAGGAAATTGAATCAGTAATTAAAAATCTCCCAAGAAAGAAAATCCCCAAACCAGATAGCTTCATGGATGAATTCTACCAAACATTTGAAGAATTAATACACCAACCCTTCTTAAGTTCTTCTAAAATACAGAAAAGGAGGGAATACTTCCTAGCTCATTTTATGAGGTCCACATCACTCTTACAACAAAGTCAAAGACAACACAAGAAAAGAAAACTATAGGTCAATATACCTGATGAACACAGATGCAAAAATCTTCAATAAAATTCTAGCAAACCAAATAACGCATGTTAAAGTTTCATACACCATGACCAAGTGGGATTTATCCCTGAGCTGCCAGATGGTCCAGCATATGCAAATCATTCAATGTGATATATCACATTAACAAAATAAAAAAAAATCCACATGTTCATCTCAATATGATATAGAAAATGCATTTGACAAAATTTAACACCCATCCATGATAAAAACTCTCAATAAAATAGGTACACAAGGTAACACCTAAACACAATAAAAGCCTACAAAAAGTCCACAGTAAACATCATAATCAATTCAGTATAAGGCATGGATGCTCACTCTTACTACTATTCAAAACAGTGCTGAAGTCCTAGCTAGAGCAATTAGACAAGAAAAAGAAATAAAAGGCATCCAAATCAGAAAGAAGTGAAATTGTTCATTTGAAGATGACATAATCAGATATGTAGAAAACCCTAAAGACTCAACAAAAACACTCTTAGAATAAATGAATACAGTAAAGTTGTAGGACACAAAATCAACATACAAAAATCAGCCATATTTCTAACACAAACAACAAACTATCCAAAAAGGAAATTAAGAAAACTATCTCATTCACAGTAATTAAAAATTTTTTCAGGAATAAATTTAACCAAAGAAGTAAAATGTTTGTACACTGAATATTATAAAACATTGATGAAAGAAATTTAAAAAGACAGATAAGAAGAAAAACATCCTATGTTCATGGATAGAAGAATTAATATTTAAAATGTCCCTATTGGGGCGCCTGGGTGGCGCAGTCGGTTAAGCGTCCGACTTCAGCCAGGTCACGATCTCACGGTCCGTGAGTTCGAGCCCCGCGTCAGGCTCTGGGCTGATGGCTCAGAGCCTGGAGCCTGTTTCCGATTCTGTGTCTCCCTCTCTCTCTGCCCCTCCCCCGTTCATGCTTTGTCTCTCTCTGTCCCAAAAATAAATTAAAAATGTTGAAAAAAAAAAATAAAAAAAAAAAAAAATAAAAAAATAAAATGTCCCTATTACCCAAAATGATCTACCAATTCAATGGAATCCCCATCAAAATCACAACGTTGATTTCTACAAAGAATAATCCTAAAATTCATACAAACCACAAAAGGCCCTAAAACCAGAAAATCATAGCTGAAGCAATCCTGAGCAAGATGAACAAAGCTAGAGGCATCATGCTTCCTGATTTCAAAATCCATTTCAAAGTTATAGTAATCCAAACAGTATGAAACTGCTACAAAAACACACATACTGGTTAATGGATCAGAATAGAGAGAATAGAAATCCATGCAACTACAGCTAACTGATCTTCAACAAGGGTACCCAGAATATATAATGGGGAAAAGATATTCTTCAAAAAATGGTACTGGAAAAACTGGATATCCACATGCAGAAAAATGAAATCAGACCCTTATCTTGCATCATATACAAAATTTCATACTATATACAAAAATCAACTCAAAATGGATTAAAGACTTAAACATAAGACCTGAAACCATAAAACTACCAGAAGAAAAACCACAGGAGAATAACTTCTTGGCATTAGTCTAGGCAGTGATTTTTTTTAATTTTTTTTTTTTTAACATTTATTTTTGAGACAGAGAGAGGCAGAGCATGAGCAGGGGAGGGTCAGAGAGAGAGGGAGACACAGAATCCGAAACAGGCTCCAGGCTCTGAGCTGTCAGCCCAGAGTCCGATGCAGGTCTCGAACTCACGGACCGCGAGATCATGACCTGAGCCGAAGTCGGACGCCCAACCGACTGAGCCACCCAGGCACCCCGGCAGTGATTTTTTGAATATGACACCAAAAGCACAAACAACAAAAGCAAAAACAGACTACTGGAATTACATGAAACTAAAAAGCTTCTGCAATCAAAGGAAATAATCAACAGACTGAAAACTCAACCTACAGAATGGGAGAAACATTTGCAAACCATGTATCTGACTGGGGTTAACATCCACAATGTATCAGGAGCTTGTACACTCCCCAGCAACAAAACAAAACCAATTTAAAAGACAGGCTCGGGGCGCCTGGGTGGCGCAGTCGTTTGAGCGTCCGACTTCAGCCAGGTCACGATCTTGCAGTCCGTGAGTTCGAGCCCCGTGTCGGGCTCTGGGTTGATGGCTCAGAGCCTGGAGCCTGTTTCCGATTCTGTGTCTCCCTCTCTCTCTGCCCCTCCCCCATTCATGCTCTGTCTCTCTCTGTCCCAAAAATAAATAAACGTTGAAAAAAAAAATTAAAAAAAAAAAAAAAAGACAGGCTAAGGACATGAAAGATTTTTCTAGGAAGACTACATACAAATGGCCAACACATATATGAAAAGTTACTCAACATCACTACTCATCAGGGAAATACAAGGTCAAACCCAATGAGGTATCACCTTACACCTATTAGAATGGCATGATCAGAAAGACAAGAGATAACAAGGTTTGTGAGAATGTGAAGAAAAGGGAAACTTTGTCCTACCTTAATCAACTAAAGAAAGAAAGTGTATCATATGTTTAAACAAATCCACACTATGGTGTGAATTACCTGATTAAGGTAGTGACCATCAGGATCCTTCCATCATAAAAACATATTTTACTCTTTGTAATTAATGTTATCTATAAGGTGATACTTTTTTTTTTCAATATATGAAGTTTATTGTCAAACTGGTTTCCATACAACACCCAGTGCTCATCCCAAAAGGTGCCCTCCTCAATACCCATCACCCACCCTCCCCTCCCTCCCACCCCCCATCAACCCTCAGTTTGTTCTCAGTTTTTAAGAGTCTCTTATGCTTTGGCTCTCTTCCACTCTAACCTCTTTTTTTTTTTTCCTTCCCCTCCCCCATGGGTTTCTGTTAAGTTTCTCAGGATCCACATAAGAGTGAAACCATATAGTATCTGTCTTTCTCTGTATGGCTTATTTCACTTAGCATCACACTCTCCAGTTCCATCCACATTGCTACAAAGGGCCATATTTCATTCTTTCTCATTGCCACGTAGTACTCCATTGTGTATATAAACCACAATTTCTTTATCCATTCATCAGTTGATGGACATTTAGGCTCTTTCCATAATTTGGCTATTGTTGAGAGTGCTGCTATAAACACTGGGGTACAAGTGCCCTATAGGGTGATACTTCAAAACCAGGTATTTTCTCCCCCAACAATCTTCGTTTTTCCTTGTCTCTCATTTTATTGCTTATCTTTCCCCCCTAGAATGGAAACTCCATAAAAGCAAAATTTTTGTCCCTTTTTATCATTGTTATATCTCCAGGGCTTAGAACACTGCTTGGCACACTGTACACCTTCAATAAGTATATTTAATGAATCATCATTAGTTGATAATTGATGAGTTGATTATCATCAGTTGATATCATCTATATTCTGTATGAGGCTGTGAACAACCTAAAGGCAAACGTGATGTTTTTGTCATCTCGGTATTGGCAGAAAATAAGCACAGTACTGAGAAAGTAATGATGACTTGCTTAATGCTATTTTATTTTAACTTTTAAGGACCACAGGTAATCAGTTTTAATATATAGGACTGACTTGGTTTTTTCATCTACAGAGTGTTAAAAATAACACACGTCTATTTAATTATATTATAGTAAGAAATAATGAAGTTATTTTAATGTTTCTTTTTCATTTTTTACATTTTTATTTGAGAGAGAGCAAACACAACTGGGGATGGGGGGAGAGAGAGAAAGAGAGAGAGAGAGAGAGAGAGAGAGAGAGAGAGAGAGAGAGAGATCTTAAGCAGGCTCCACACTTTGCATGGAGCCTGACATGGGCTCAATCCCACAGCCCCGGCCGGGATCATGACCTGAGCAGAAATCAAGAGTTAGACACTCAACCCATGAGCCACCCAGGTGCCCCTAATATTTCTTTATAAAATAAAAGATGAGGAAAAATCCTAATTTGAAATTCAAGGCTTTCAGGAAAAAATTACCATTGTATACGAACTTTTACCAGCTTTGTTTTGCTAATTTACATGTTTAGTGGACATTTTACTAATACAATGCTAAAATACCAAACTATTTTTTAAAGCAATGCTCAGTTACTTTACCTGTAATGCTTTTAATGTTTCTTTCAATCCTTCTATTTCTTTCTCTTTTATTTCTGTAGCAAGTTGATACTTTCCCTTTAAGTAAAAAAAAAAAAAACCTATATTTCAGTATTTTCCAGTGTAAATGAAATATTATTAATGGGGAAAATACAAAAGCTCAAGAACCAAAACCTCTACTTTAAAACTAACACCTCGCAGGCTTTAAACCTGGATCTGCACCAAAACTTACATTTCTAATGACTTCAAAATATCATGAAATTACCATAAGGCCTTTACAAGATGACAAATATCATGAAATGAAAAGTCGTAACAAATCATTTTATCAGTAGAACATTCCTGAGAATTTATGGACACTATATAATTATTTAATTCATATAGCTAGAATAAATATATCCTAATTAATAAGATACATACAAGTATATTTGTCTTATAAAGATATAGGAGAATTTTTTAAAAGGTGTTTATAAATAGTATGTTCATTGATATAATAAAAACATATATTAACTATTAAGTAGGGAAAATATTTAATGCCAGGTGAATTTCTAGGATTGCTCAGGGTTGTATCTTCTTTTCCAGTTGCATCTGGTCTGCATCCAGATGAAAATCATTTTAATTTTTTTTAAATAGGTAATTACATTGATAAAGCACTAAAAATATGGTTAACAGAAACACTGCAATAGAGTATAAAGAGCATTAATTTGGAGGCTGAAGAGATATGGGTTCTAGTCTCAACTTTGCCACTTTAAAATGGGAGCTTCAGCAAGTTCTTTAATCTTGCTAGGTTTCAGTATTATCAACTGTAAACTAACAGGTAACATGAGTTCCTTGGGGTTTCTGTTTCTAAGATTTCAAACAATTAACATTCTCCATTTGTCTATTATTAATGTTTTTCATTATGGTGCACAACTAATAATGAATGCATTTAACTATGGTTTAAATTATTAAAAAATTAATAAGTACCTTTTCTTCTTCCAAGGCACACATCTTCACTTTCAACTGATAAACAATTTTAAAAATTAAAATACAGGTAAGTAAACAGTTAACAGTGATTTACACTGGTCAGTGAGACTACAAAAATATTTTACACATCTATATTGTTTGAACTTAATACAATGTGAATGTGCTACTTTCACACATGAGAAAATAATGAAATATATAAAAGGGGGCAAAAAGCCAGTCACCAAAAGAAATGAACAATTTAATCAAATTGATTAGAGACACCAATCACCCTTGAAAATTTAGTTTTTCCTTCCAGAAGTTTTTTTTCTTTGATGTTTCAATATTTTGCCATCTACTCATAAATAATGACATGCAACATTTTCTGAAGGCACACTTTTATGAAATGACTATCATTTGAATTGGCATTGACATATTTTCTGAAATTTTTTAAAAGATGCATGTAGCAGTCTAATAAATAAATAGGGATATTCTAAAACAGAGGAACCAAAGTCAACATGACAAAGAAAACTAATTAAATATCCCAAGCACACAAGGATACCAGGCAAGACTGTCAAGAAATACAATTTTCCTTGGAATTTCTCTCATTTTCCATATCCCTTACAGTGCTCATTCAAGAATCAAGAAATGGAGAGTAGTAGGTAGGGGAGAAGAGGAGAAAAAACAAACAAAAACATAGGAGAAAAAGAGCTCAAGAGCACTTTTAAACTACCATTCAGATATCTGGATATTCTTATCTTGTCCAAAGTCCCCTGTGATAAGTAAGAGAGACACAAACTTGCCTTCTCCTAGAGAATACTATGTGGTATATTTGGCTAGTCTTCAAAAGAACTTCCATAACTTTGGTGAGGCCATCTCAGACTAAAAGGAAGAAAGTTTATCGTCTGCTTAAACAAAACCACACTACAGTGTGAATTACAAATAGCTTTGGTCAACTAGTGACTTACTTTATACAGGATGTATTTCTTTTTATGCATTTCTCTTTCTAAACACACACACACTTAAATAAAGACAAAAGAGAGGGAAGGAAAAAGGGGGAAAATGGTGATGCTAGAATGGCTATAAGGAAAAACACTTCCTGAGAATATTTTCCATGAGCACATCTGAAGTAGTAGAGCTATAAAACTCAAAACAACTGAAGGAGTTGCTATTCATTTTTTAAAAATCTTTTACATACGTACATACATATGTATGTACATATGTATGTATATGTTTTTCTCTGCTCTTTCTTAGATGCTGATAGTATTTATGGAGATTTCGGTGCATAATAGTCACATCTGCTCATCTTTCACATCGCTCTACGTGCATCTCATTCTATTTCTGGCCTGGATACAGGAAGAAAGCAAAAAAGGTAAGATCCTAGGATACTCTAACCAAAGAGAAAGGGAAGAATGGAGAGAAAGAAGAAGAGCACACAAAAACTAACCTAATTTACTTAGGACAGATGAAAACATATCTCCAAAGAAAACAGTTTTCTAATTTGTTTCCTTAACTAGCTCTTTCTAACTACATTACTCTTTATTGTCAGTTGTGATTCAAAATGACTTTATTTCCTGCTTCCATTAGTACTCTTTTGTCTTCAGTGAGTATGCAGAACAACTTAGCATAATATTCATATGGGAGCACAGGAGATGAAATATTTGAAACTGGTGTTTGTCTATCCTTTACCTGCTTTTTAAAAGCTGCCATTGCTTCTTTGTGTTGCTTTGCTAATGTTTCCTTTTCATTCTGAAGAGTTTCCTATTTTAAAAATTATGAAAAGTTAAAACATAAATTTGAGCAACTGAAAGTTTTAACTTTTAATTGAGTTCACAATTTAAATAAAAGTTAAACATATTTATTGTATGTATTATTGTATGCTCTTGAAATGCAACTTTAATCCAAGTCTATGATTTTTTACCTGTCATGGAATCAGCATACAATAATTTTGCTTCCAGTTGCTTTTCATGATAAAACGCATTGATTTAAAATTGTTTAAATAACTCTAAACATGGTTGACTCCAAAGCTTTCTTCAAGAAAATACCTTTCATCAAAAGTTATTAAAATTACTAGTATACAATTAGCCTATAATCCTTTAGAGTTCCCAAAGAAACCCATTTTATTTTCTAGGCACAAATGTTCACATGACGACATAATTCTTTAAATTCACCAAAATAATTTTTTATAAAACCAAAACTACTACAGGGCATTTTTTTTAAAATACACATATATGATTCCATTTCTTTTTTTTCCTTCTCTCCCTCCTTTTTTGATAGAAGTTGTGTTCTGTCCTTTAGATTCAAGATGACTTCAAAGTTTCTTTTTCTATGTTATTGAATAATTCTCATAATTTAAAGCCATTAGATCTAAAAGTGGGAACCACTTCAAATGTTACTGTTATTTGACTCCGTGTTTCTAAATAGATGTTGATTTATCTACTTAAAAATTTTATCTACTGACTTCCTATTATGATAGGTGGGAGTTTAGCTTTCTTGTACAACCATTACCTAACATCTGCTCCCTCTATTCTTCCAACAGTTACTAAAAATTGTGACTTCACTTTTCAATAATTATACTATCATGACTGTGCAATTTTTATTCAGTGCTCAGCCATATAATATACCAGAATTACATTTCTATCTAACGCAGCTTTTTATTTTTTCTAAAGTTAGCAATTACTTTAAAATATTTTAATTATTGGGGCACCTGGCCAGCTTAGTCAGAAGAACATGTGACTTCTGTTTACATACTAGATTCCTTTCTCCAATGCTAATGCGAGTGGTGACCTACAGGAGAAAATAATATGTCTCACTTGAGAATCCAAGGGTAAGAGTTGGAGGCTAAAACAGTAGGGAGTATCCCTGGATTATTAGAGATATTCACTATCTGAGTAGCTCTTCAGCCTTGGGGTCGTGAGTTTGGGCCCCACACTGGGTATAGAGATTACTAAAAAAAAAAAAAAAAAAAAAAAAAAAAAAAAAAAAAAAATTAAAATTAAAAAAATATTTTAATTTTATAGGCTAAATTTTAAAAATAATACTGCCAGTTCCCAGATGTGTACCAATGATTCATATTCTCAAATGAAAAAATAAATTGAATGGAAAAAGCAAAGTGAGAAGATCCCAAGAATGGCTTAGGAAATCACAAACCACATAGGAAACCAGACAGGTTTAGACAAGCTGTAGTTGTTGGACAAAATCTTTCAGAGGCTGTTGGCCAGTTTTCTGTGAAAATAATTTACACTCTAAAGCACTCCCATAAGCAAGGAAAGAATTTATTGAAGACCTCAGGGACAGTTCATTGAGGAGTACATTCTGAAGTACATGTGACCTCTAGCTTTATCCTCACTTTTTTGTGAACAGCCTTAAATCTGGAAATAGGAGATTTAATGCGCAACCAAAACTAGAATGGGAAATAGCCCCATCACTAGATCTCCAAATCCAGCTGTTCAAAAAGCCTTACAACAAAAGCAAAATGAACTGGAAGTCTTACAGATAAAACAGCTTAATGTTCCCACTTCAGTCATCAAGCACTGAAGGAGTGAGCCTTTGGGTAAAGACACTTGTAGATATTTATTATAATCGGAAAGGCCACTGGGGAAAAAACTCTCCTGAACTAGCTAAGAAAATGAAGGGGGAAAAAAATCAAGTGGACAAATCAATGATACTGCTCTGAGGGAAAATCATGTATCCAACTTCCCATTTTATCCTCAAACTTGCAAAGAGAAATTTCTCTAAATATTAAAAGAAACCTTGCAAACATTTTACTCATACCATTAATCCTGCCATCATCACATAATCTCTTCCTGAGTCAATGAACTACTCAGATAGTGAATATGTCTAATAATCCAGAGATATTCCCTACTGTTTTAGCCTACAACTGTTATCCTTGGATTCTCAAGTGAGACGTATTATTTTCTCCTTTATGTCACCACACCCATTAGCATTGGAGAAAGGAATCTAGTATGTAAACTAGAATTGCAAAATTAAGTTCTTGCCTGATTTTTTTTTTTTTTTTTTTTAGATCTCTGAGGATTTTTCTTTTTTTTTTTTTTTTCAACATTTATTTATTTTTGGGACAGAGAGAGACAGAGCATGAACGGGGGAGGGGCAGAGAGAGAGGGAGACACAGAATCGGAAACAGGCTCCAGGCTCTGAGCAATCAGCCCAGAGCCCGACGCGGGGCTCGAACTCACGGACCGCGAGATCGTGACCTGGCTGAAGTCGGACGCTTAACCGACTGCGCCACCCAGGTGCCCCGAGGATTTTTCTACTTGTAATCAGATTACAGCTATATTTGAATATTGACTACTGGTACCTTTGACATGATCAAACCAAATTAAGATCTCTATGAAGTGGCATTCTTTGTGGGCAAAATGTCTTACTGATATTAGCAGCAAACCTCCACCTAACTTTACATAATATCTCTAAAACCAGAAGTTAAGAATTAAAATGAATAGTCCAAAACCTAATAGAGAACGGATGAATCACACTTTATGCCAGTCTTTGAACATTGTTGTTTTCCAGTCAAGAAACTCAATGGGTGAAGATAAAGATCTGTTCAAGACAAATAAATAAAATAACTGTGGCCCCAATTCTTTGCAGTACTAAGCCCAAATACTATTTTATCTTCAGTGCTACCCGACTTTACATACTTTACCACTATAAATACACATTCTGCTTTCTATAGTGTCCCTTAAGATCAAGATGGTGTAACTATTTTGTCTTGGGAAAGTCAACAATTTATCTAGATAGCTATGCCTCAAGGGTTTACTGAAGAAGCTTAAAGAACTTAAATTTCTCTGTAACTCTACTCTTATACAATATATGTGCAAGTTTTCATTATTCTAAAGATGAGAAGAGCTCTAAAACTAACTCCATTTAACTACTTACTGCTTTAGCTCAAAAAGGACATGCAAATTCCAAAGAAAGTTTAGAATTTTGTCAGAATAAAATACATTATTTAGGGTATGATTTATCCAGTGGGGATAAATCTATCATTCCTGATAAATAAGAAGGTGATTACTAACAGACAATTAAGTTTTCTGGATTTCATTAGCCGCTATAGATACTGGGTTCCAAACATTTCTGAAACTGACATCTCTCTATATAATTTAAGTCCTCAATAATGGAACCTCTCCCTTAGGAATGGGAAAGAATGGACAGGAGACAGTAAGTCAAAGGCATAAGAAGAAATAAAGATCTCAGTAAAGGTAAATACACGGGCAATTTAAAAAGCTAGTTTTATTATAACTTTGGTTTGCAAGTCCACACTTTGCTTTCTACATAATTTAAGTGACGGATGCATTTTTAAGATTATTAATTTATGGTGACACTGCTGCTGTTTTTGCTTCAGCTCATGCTGCTGTCATCCAATGCAGCCACGCAGCCCCTACCCAGCTGCCACCTCCAGGAGCTGCTGCACTGCGCGGGCAACCACACCGCTGGGCGAGAGGCAGTCAGGCCCCTGGACCTTCAGGGCCAGCTGCTGCACCTCCTGCAGGCCAATGGTAACCATGCAGCCAGCATCTTGACCAAGGGCTGCTGTGCAAGCACAGAGCCAGCCGGGTGCCCCTGCCTCTGGTACAGTTGTCCCGCAGCATCTGCCCTGTCTGTAGTGCCCAGGGCAGTCTGGGGTCTGAGCCCTTGCTCAGGCCCGGTCCTAGCCCTGCCCTCTTCCTGCTGCCTGCCCAGTGTCAGCCCCTAAAATAAGGGCAAAAAAGACAAGTCTCTGTTAGTGTGAAAAAAAAAATTGTTTTTAATTTATGCTATGAGGCACACAATATATAAAGATGTAGTATCAACAACTGGATAGAGCTGTAAAGAAGCAGAGTTCTTTTATGTTGTTGAAGTTAAGCTGATATAAATTCAAATTAGAATGTTGATGATAGATGCTAACTATAATTCCCATGGTAATCAAAAAGGAAACAGCGACAGAATATACACAAAAGGAAATGAGAATTAAATTTAAATGTTTTACTACTACAAATAACTAAACACAAAAGGTAACAGTAATGCAAGAAATGAGGGACAAAAAAGCTGTAAGACAATTAAAAAACAAATACCAAAACGAAAGAAAGCAGTCACTCCTTATCAGGAATTACTTAAATGTACATAGATTAAATTCTCCAATCAAAAACCAAATATTGGCAGAATGAATAAACAACATAACTCAACTATAAGAGATTCACTTTATATCCAAAGACACAAACAGGTTACAAGTAAAAGTATGCAAAAAGATATTCCAAGCAAATAACCAAACAACAGAACAAAAAGACACAATGGAAAATAGACTTCAAAAAAGGGTGGGGTGCCTGGGTGGCTCAGTGGGTTATCCTCTGACTTCAGCCCAGGTCATGATCTCATGGTTCATGAGTTAGAGCCCCACATACGGCTCACTGTTGTCAGCACAGAGCCCTCTTTGGATTCTCTGTCCCCCTCTTTCTCTGCCCCTCCTCCATGCACACACACACGTTCTCTCTCTCTCTCAAAAAAAACACAAAAAACAAAAAACAAAAAAAAAAACATTAAAAAAATTTCAAAAGGTGACAAAAGACAAAGGATATTATATATTCATAAAAGCTTCAATACAACAAGAAGATATAACAATTATAAACACACACCTAATGACAAACCTATAAAAATAGGCAAAAATGGACAGAATTGAAGGGAGAAACAGACAATTCTACAATAATAGTTGGAAATGTCAATAACACATTCTCAATAATGGATAGGACAACCAGACAGAAGTAAAGGAATAGAGGACTTAAACAACAGAGTAATCCAACGAGAGCTAACAGATATAAAAAACACCCTACCCCAAAACAACAGAATACATATTCTTCTCAAGGGCACATGGGACATTTTCCAGGATTGATCATATGTTAGGCCACAAATTAAGTCTCAATACATTTGAAAAGATATATATCATGCAAAGTGTCTTCTCTGACCACAATGGGATGAAGAAATCAATAGAAGAAGGAAACTTGGAAAAATCTGTAAATTTGTGGAAGTTAAACAACAAACTCTTAACCAATGGATTAAAGAAAAGATCACAAAGGAAATTAGAAAATATTTACAGATGAATGAAAACAAAAATGCAACATACCAAAAGTTATGGGATACAGCAAAATCAGTGCTTACAGGGAAATTTATAGCTATAAATGTTTACATTTAAAAAAAAAGGAAAGATCTCAAATCAACAATCTAACTTTATTTTTTTAAAAATTTTTTTTCAACGTTTTTTATTTATTTTTTTGGGACAGAGAGGGACAGAGCATGAACGGGGGAGGGGCAGAGAGAGAGGGAGACACAGAATCGGAAACAGGCTCCAGGCTCCGAGCCATCAGCCCAGAGCCTGACGCGGGGCTCGAACTCACGGACCACGAGATCGTGACCTGGCTGAAGTCGGACGCTTAACCGACTGCACCACCCAGGCACCCCAACTAACTTTATACCTTAAGGAACTACACAGAAAGAACAAATTAAACTCAAAGGTAGTGGAAGGAAGAAAAGAATAAACATCAGAGCAGAGATAAATAGAAAAAAGAATAGAGAAATAGAGAAAAGCAGTAAAACCAAAATTGGTTCTTTGAAAAGATCAAACTGACAAGCCTTTAGCTAGATGGACCAAGAAAAGACTCAAATTACTAAAATCAGAAAAGAAAGTGGGGACATCATTATTGATTCTGGAGAACTAGGCAGGTATATGAGAGTGCTGTGAACTGTACACCAAGAAAGTGGATAACCTAGATAATACGGACAATTCATAGAAATGCAAAACCTACCAACACCAAATAACAAAGAAAAAAATCTGTATAGGCCTTTAACTAGTATGGAGAGTGACTCAGTCATCAAAAATATCCCAAGAAATAAAAGTTCTGTACTTAATAGCTTCACAGTGAATTCTATCAAACATTTTAAAAAGAACTAACAGGAATTCTCTAACTTTTCCAAAATTTGAATAGGAGGGAACACTTCCTAACTCATGCTTTGAGACTAGTCTTACCTTGATACCAAAGCCAGATGAAGACACATCAAGAATACTACAGACCAATATCCCTGATGAACACTGATGCAAAAATTCTCAACAAAACACTAGCAAAACAAATTCAGCAGCATATTAAAAGGATCATACACCATGACCAAGTGACTTATCCATGGGATACAAGGATGGTTCAACATATGAAAATCAATCAATGTAATACACACCACATTAACAGAATGAAGGGGGTAGCACATGACCATCACAAAACTGAACACCCTTTCATGAAAAAAACAGTCAACAAACTACGAACAGAAGGTAATGACCTCAACATAAGCTATATATGAAAAACCCATAGCAAACATCATACTCAATGGTGAAAGACTGAGAGCTTTTCCTTTAAGATCAGGAACAAGGCAAGGATGCCTGCTTTCACAACTATGTTCAACACAGTACTGTAAGTCCTAGCCAAAGCAATGAGGCAAGAAAAAGAAATAAAAGACATCCAAATTGGAAAGGAAAAATTAAAATTATCTGTTTGCTGATGATATGATCTTAAACATAGAAAACCCTAAAGATTCCACAAAAAGAAATGCTAGAATAAATGGGTTTAGCAAACTAGCAAAACCTACCAAGAGACAAAGTTACACAGAAATCAGTTATATTTCTATATACTAACAATAAGTGAGCTGAAAACAAAATTAAGAAAATAATTCCATTTACAATAGCACCAAAAAACAAACAAACAAAACCCCTTAGGAATTAACCAAAGAGATAAAAGATCTATAAAATGAAAGCTACAAAACACTGCTGAAAGAAACTAAAGAAGACACAAATATATGGAAACAAATCCTATGCTCATGGATTAGAAAACTTCGTACTGTGAAGATGTCAATACTACCCAAAGTTATCTACAGATTCAGTGCAACCCCTTCCAAAGTCCAAATGACATTGTTTGCAGAAATGGAAAAATCCATCCTAAAATTCATATGAAATCTCAAGGGACCCCAAATAGTCAATCTCAGAAAAGAATAAAGCTGGGGGACTCAAACTTCCTGATTTTAAAACTTTCTAGGATTCTCAAGTAATCAAAACAGTGTGGTACTGGCATAATGACAGACACATCCACCAACAGAAGAGAATAAAGAGCCCACAGATAAATCCTTATGTACATGGTTAAATGACTATTCAGTCTTGGAAAGGACAATGGGGCTGGGAAAACTGGATATACACATGTGAAAGAATGGAGTTGGACCCTTACCTAACACTGCACATAAAAATTAACTCAAAATGTATCAAAGACTTAAATGTAAGACCTAAAACCATAAAACTCTTAGAAAAAAACATAGGGCAAAATCTTTTGGACATGATACCAAAGGCACAAGCAACACACACAAAAAAGACAAATTGGACTCCATGAAAAATTTAAAATCTTGTGCATCAAAAGATACTATTAACAAAGTAAAAAGGCAACCCATGGAAGAAAGGATGTGCAAATCATACTTCTGATAAGATATTAATATTCAAAATATATAGAGAACTCCTAGAATGTAACAACAAAAAACAAACCCTATTCAAAATGGGCAAAAGACAAGAATAGACTTTCTTCAAAGAAAATATGTGAATGGCCAAAAGCACATGAAAATATGCTCAACATCACTATTTATTAAGGAAATGCAAAGCAAAACCATAATAATATACTACCTCATACCCATCAGGATGGCTATTACCAAAACACAGGAAACAACAAGTGCTGGCAAGAATGGGAGGAATTAGAACCGTTGGGCATAATTGTGAGAATTTAAAATGGTACAGCTGCTGTGGAAAACATTATGGATGGTCCTGAAAAAACTAGAAATATTATTGCCATATGATCCAACAATTCTACTTCATAGTATATACCCAAAAAAAATTAAAGTAGGGACTCAAACAAATATTTCTGTATCCATGTTCATAACAGCATTATTCACAAAAGCTAAAACATGAAAACAAACCAAGTGTTCATCTATGGAAGAATGGATAGGCAAAATGTGGCATATACATACAATGGAATATTATCTCCGCCTTAAGAAGGAAGAAAATTCTGGGGCACCTGGGTGGCTCAGCTGGCTAAGCATCTGACTCTTAGGTTTGGCTCAGGTCATAATCTCACAGTTTTTGGGTTTGAGCGCCATACTGTCAGTGCTGAGCTTGCTTGGGATTCATTCTCATTCTCATTTTCATTCTCATTTTCTCTCTCTCTCTCTTTCTCACTCTCTCTTCCCCTCCTGTGTGCTTGTGCTCCCTCTCTCTCCCAAAATAAATAAATTAAAAAAAAAAAAAGGAAGAAAATTCTGACATATACTACAATATGGATGAACCTTGAGGACATTAATGCTAAGTGAAATAAGCCAGTCACAAAAAGATAAATATTGTATGATTTCACTTATTTAAGAAACTTAGAATAGTCAAAATCATATAGAGTATAATGGTGTTTGCCAGGAACTGGGGAGAAGTGAAGGATGGGGAGTTTAATGAATGAGTATAGAGTTTCAGTTTTACAAAGTAAAAAGAGTCATCTGTAGATGAATGGTGATGATGGCAGGACATTAAAAATATATTTAATACCACTAAACTGTATACCCCCAAATGGTTAAGATGGCAAATTTTATGTGTATTTTACCACAATAAAAAATATTGGGAGAAAAAGATCTTCCTGAAGCCACTTGAGCCTACACCCCAATAACCTGTTACATATCCCAATTCTGACTTACCCCTTTTGAGACATACTAAGACTGTCAAGGTAATGTTCTCACTGCAATGAGTTCTAATAAAAATAGTTTTATTTTATTAGGAATACAACAAGGAACTTCTTTTTTTATTATTTTTGAGAGAGAGAGAGCGCAAGTGGGGTTGGAAGAGAGAGAGAAGGTAAGAGAAGTTCCCAGGCAGCCCCCCCAGCCCTCCCCTCACCCCCCCATGCTCACAGCAGGGGCTCAAACCAACTAACTGTGAGACCATGATGATCGGCCGAAACCAACTTGGATGCTGAACTGACTGAACCACTCAGGCATTTCTAATTTATACTGCCAACAAGAATATATATATGAAAGTTCCTATTTTCTACAACTTTGTAAAGTAAGGTAGGAATTTGGCTTTATTTTTCTTCAGAAAAAAGCAGTTCTAATACCATTTCTTGAATTATCTATTTTCCCCTCACTAATTTGCAATGCCACCTTTACCAGTCACTAATTTATCTTATGATCTGGATCTATTCTGAGATTCTATTATGTTCCAAGGAATACCTATCCAAGTACACAATTAAAGTAGCCAAGTAATATCTATCCATGTAGACAATTAAAGTAGCACCAAGCTCCTTTAATTATTATTATAGTTTATAATAATATATTTAAGAATCTAGCGTAGCTACTTCATCCTGTTCTCTTTTTTAAAAACTTCCCAGACACTCCTATATGTTTATTCCCACATAAACCTTAGAATCAACTTAACTACCACAAATACACTCTTGCATGTTTAAATTGGATTGTATTAAACCTACTAACTTAAGGACTTGGATAACTTTATATTGTTGACTCTCTCTACCCAAAAGCAAGATATGACTTTACATTTTGAAATCAGCATGGAGTTTGTTTGTATTTGATGTTTATCTGTTTTTTTCTCTCCACAGACAGGTTTCAGACCTGTGCCTCATAAAATCCAACTCTAGTTTTACTCCCAAATTCTACACACCTGTGGGTCTCTCTGGTTTCAAATTCCCATCATTTCCAATTTGAGCTATCCTCTGTCACTTGAATTCTGATTCTGATATGCTACCTCTAAATTCCTGTCTCAATATTGCCAAACAGTGAAAAGAGGGGGCCATCAAAATTAAGATTTCAATTTTTAGCTATTAAGATTACTTTGGTGGAAACACATGAGAAGCACTATCAAAACTGCTTCTATATAGATCGGCTAAAAGAGAATTAGATTTGATACTGTTTTTTAATATTTAGTTACAGCATGTAACGACAGCCTGTAAAAATAAAGTACTATCCTGAGGTTTTCTTTTTTTTTTAATTTTTTTTTCAACGTTTATTTATTTTTGGGACAGAGAGAGACAGAGCATGAACGGGGGAGGGTCAGAGAGAGAGGGAGACACAGAATCGGAAACAGGCTCCAGGCTCTGAGCCATCAGCCCAGAGCCCGACGCGGGGCTCGAACTCACAGACCGCGAGATCGTGACCTGGCTGAAGTCGGACGCTTAACCGACTGCGCCACCCAGGCGCCCCTCTGAGGTTTTCTTAAAAAACATTTTGACTCCTCTATAACACATGTGTTTCTCGGGTATTAAATAGATCATAGTAGATTTTAGCAATATCATCAGAAAGCCTGAAAATAACTTTCATTCTCAGTGTTCTGGAGGCTCAAATATTATTAAAACAATTTTAATGAGAATTCTCTTGAGACTTTTTTTTTTTTTAATTTTGAGAGGGAGGGAGAGAGAGAAAATCCCAAGCTGGCAGCACAGAGCCCAACATGGGGCTCAATCCCACAAACTGTGAGATCATGACCTGAGCCAAAATCAAGAGTCGAATGCTTAACTGACTGAGCCACCCAGGCACCCCTCTTGAGACTTTGTTTCAAATGATGCACAGTCCCCCAAATATGTTTAGGAAATTTAAAAATTAATTTTGCTATTAAGGATTAGAATACATTTTTAAATAGATGTTAAAAACACTAATCTGAAATAAAAATTAAAAATACTTACCTTTTGCCATTTAAGTTCTTGTGTCTCCACAATAATTTTACCAATCTGCTCTTCATACTGAGTTTCTGTTTCCTAAATCAAAAAGAAAAATGCTAGGAAAATTAGGACTTTAAAACTTTTCATTTCAGCTCTTTCTAGAGAGATAAAAAAAAGAGCATCATCCCACACTTAAAATATCCTCCCACGTCTGGACAAACTGCAAATTAAATAGACAAGCCTATCAGAGAACTGAGGCTCCAGATCATTCAATTAATCCAAGCTCTGGATAACTCTCTCCTGCAGGAAGAACAGAACTAAAGCATTTACTTACCTGGGATGTAAGAAAATTCAGCTACAAGCTCTTCATAAATTGCTAAAGGCAAAATGTGTACTAGTTTAAGAATGTGAATTCCCAGGGACCCCAGAAATAAGGAGGTGTTATATCTTTTATCAGGTTTTTGTTCCAGGAAGCCCACCAGGTGCTTACAAGGAAGGATGGGAAGAATCCAACAACCTGAGAAGCTCTGCCCTGTGGTACTAGCTGGGGAAGAGAAGAGCAGTCACAACCCATCTTCCCTATTTCCCCTACAGAGCAAGAATCTTAATTTGCAAGGGAAAGACAATAACTATATCTAAGAACACTAGTGGAAACCCTCTGCAGCTGGTAAAGGGGAGTAAGAGCCACCATTGAAAACTCCACCTAGACAGCCCTGTCTTCCTCATCTCCCATAAGGAAAAAAAGCCTAATTTACAGAAGGAGGGACAATAAAAACTACAGTAGGAGAGCACCTGTGGAAAACCATTGTAGCTGGAAATAGGCTAGGAAAATAAGAAAACAGCTCTATCATTGGGGTAGGAGCAGGAATACGTGGGAGGTCCAGCATTAAAAACAAAGGAGGGATCAGAACCCCTGTGAAGACCTCACCCTAAGACGCAGAACCTAAGAACTGAAGCTTAATAAAATCAGAGAATTCCCCTACTCCCCCACCTGCAGCCACCATCTGAAGAATAAGCATCAAATAAAAAGAACAGGGAGATCAGCTGGGAGGGCTGCAAAGACAGATTCTCTCTGGGAAGCAGCACAAAAGGAAGACCCAAAGCCAAGCAGGAAGTAGTTATTTAGAAAAATTCTCTGATTTTGTTTAAAATCACGTAGTAATACTCATGAATTAGCCTACC
Source organism: Prionailurus viverrinus (assembly GCF_022837055.1). Classification (NCBI taxonomy): domain Eukaryota; kingdom Metazoa; phylum Chordata; class Mammalia; order Carnivora; family Felidae; genus Prionailurus; species Prionailurus viverrinus. The sequence goes on from NC_062570.1 coordinate 87,180,233, forward strand.
CCATAAACACAAGGTATCACAAGAGAAAAAGTGCCTGTAGTGTTGAAGATACGCCCCAACACAGAGAGAAAGCACTTCTGTAAAAACTGGGAGTTTTTTACTTTTGGTTTCGGGTATTTAAGGAAATCTCCACCAAACAAAGCACTAGCTGATCATTAAGTTAGGAGCACAATGGCCTCAATGGCCACACATGACAGAAACAGCAGACTTTACAAAATTATTTCAGAAAAGTCACTAAACCAACAATAAGCAGCAACCGTAGGGAGGGGGAAATATCTGATTTTCAGAGCTGCCACATATTCAAAATGTCTATGTCCAGTTCTCAACAAAAAATGCAAGGGATGCAAAGAAATAGGAAAGTGTGATCCCTATACAAGCAAATAAAAAGTTAAAAAGAACGGTCTCTGAGCAAGACAAAGACTTTACGTCAAAAATTTAAATACGCTCTAAGAGCTAAAAGAAACCGCGTACAAAGATACTGCAACGTTAAAAAGTTAATAAGGAAATGCTACAAACAAGCTTACGCTCATAAATTTGACAACTTACAGAAATGGATCAATTCTTCAAACCTCAATATAGACAATCTATATAGCCCTATAACCACTAGTTAAAAAGCTCCCAAAAAATAAATGTCCAGGCCCACATGGTTTCATTACTAGAGAATTCCACCAAATACATAAAGAATTAACACCACTTTTACACAGTCTTCCAGAAAAATAAAAGAGTAAGAAACACACCTCAACTCATTTTATAATGCCTGTTTACTATGACACCAAAACTAGACAAAGACAGTACAAAAACAGAAAACTAAAACCAATACTTCTCACAAGTTTTGATGAAAAAATATCAGTAACATATTAGCAAACAGAATCCAACAATGTATAAAATGTTATACACCACGACCAAGTAGAATTTGTTCCAAATATACAAGGCTGATTCAATATCAATAGTAAGTTCATGTTTTTCACCATATCAATATCCTACAGAAGAAAAATCACATGACCACATCAATTGTCACAGAAAAGGTAACCGATGAAACCCAACACTCATTCATAATAAAAACTCTCAGGAACAGAGAGAATTATCTCAATTTGATAAAGAATATTCATAAAAACATTACACTGAACATCATATTCAATGATAAAAGACTGGATGGATGGATAGACAGACAAGGAAAGGGAAAGAGGAAAGAGAGGCAAAGAGAGAAGGAGAAAAAAAAAGAAAGAAGGGAGGAAACAATCAGAAGTAAAATTGTCTCTATTTATAAATAACATAATTGTATACAAAGAAAACCAAGGAATCCATAAAATATCTCCCAGAACTGATACCTGAATTCAACAAGGTCTCAGGATACAAGAGCAACACCTAAAGTATCAATCACGTTTCTATACACTAACAATAAAAATACAGAAAACAAAATTTAAAACACAACTTATAATCACTCCAGAGAAAATGACATACATAGGTGTGTACTTAAAGAACATGTTCAGGATCTGTATGCTGATAGATACAACAACATGGATGAATGAGAAGCCTTACCTAAAAGAGTACATACTGTATGATTCCATTTATATGAAATGTTAGGGGGAAAAAAACCTAATTGCCTGTGGGAAAAAATCAAAAGAATGTTGCCTCTTGGGGAGGAAGTAAGGGTAGAACTGGCCTAAGTAGGGGCATGAAGGAATTTTCTGAATGGATAGAAACATTTTGTACCTTCATAAGGGTTTACATTATCAGATGTATGCATCTCACCAAAAGTACAGTTGTGTGTCTTTAATTGTATGTAAATTTAAGGGGGGAAAAAGCTGTAAACAAATATTGAACTCCACTTAATGATACGCAGTCTGAAGTACTTGGAAGAACACCAATGTCTGCAATTTACTCTGAAATCACAAAAAATGAAGTTGAAAGAGGGATAAATTGATGGATAGATAGGTGACAAAGCAAGTAAAGTATTATGTTAATGGTGTTTGAGTGTTCACTGTCAAATTCTTTCAGTTTTGCTGTATGCTGGACAATTTCCACAATGAAATGTTTCAGAGAAATCAAAGAGAATGTTAACATATAAAATACATGTTTTTGTTATGAAATATTTTCCTTATGACTCTCTTATTTTTATTTTTTTATTTTACACAAACACACTTACTCATGCTATGGTATTCAAAGATAGGCTTTCACAAAAGTTGTCTCATTTATTTAAAATGCTTTCAGCAGCAAGGAGCAACAACAAACCCCAACTCACAATGGCTTACCTCATATGACAATGACTTTAAATGCAGAGTGCTTCTAAAACTGACTTTCAGTGGTTCAACAATATCATTTAGGACTACGATTCTGCTCATCTTTTCATCTTGCCATTATCTAAGTGATTTTCCTTAGGCTTTACATCCCGTGGCTGCTTTAACTGAAAGCATTATGGACAGAAAGGACATTAACCCGCAGTAGAAAAAGTGTAATCTCTTAATAAAAGAGTAACAGGCGGGGCACCTGGGTGGCTCAGTCGGTTGAGCGTCCGTCTTCAGCTTGGGTCATGATCTCACGGTTTGTGGGTTCGAGCCCTACGTCGGGCTCTGTGCTGTCAGCTCAGAGCCTGAATCCTACTTTGGATTCTGTGTCTCCGCTCTCTGCCCCTCCCCCACTTGTGCTGTGTCTCTCTCTCTCAAAAATAAATAAATGTAAAAAAGAAAAATTAAAAAAAAAAAGAACAACGGGGGCGCCTGGGTGGTTCAGTTGGTTAAACATCCAACTTCGTCTCAGGGCATGATCTCCTGGTTTATGAGTTCAAGCCCTGCATCTGGCTCTGTGCTAACAGCTCAGAGCCTGGAGCCTGCTTTGAATTCTGTGTGTCTCTCTCTCTCTTTGCTCCTACACCACTAGTGCTCTGTCTCTCAAAAATAAACATTAAAAAAAATAAAAAATAAACTTTTCCCAGAAACTTTCAACACATCTTCTAATATCTCATTGGCCATAACTTGGTCACATGCCCACTCCTAAACCAGTCATTGGCAAGGGGAATACACTGGACCTTTATGTGTAGTTAAGATCAGTCAGGATCTCCCTGACTCACATTGGTGAAAGGTGGACCCTAAGACACAATCCCAGTTCTTCCAACATGGAATAAGGAAGGGAATATATACCAATAGGGTATGCAGTGCAATAAACAAAGTGATGAGAAAATAGAAGCTCCTGCAAAATATGTTATCTATGGTCAGAACATACTGAAAAATAAAATAAGTATATATACATTTGTTTGGAGATGGGGTTCCTATTACATGTGTATCTTCCCAAAGCAGCTGGATTGAAAATGTGCAAGATACTGCTTTCTTCATGTGGGCCTGGTTATACACTTCTCTCTTAGTGGCTAAATGGGTTCTGTCATCTTACTGTGATTTAGATATTGTTCTAAGCACTTTTTATATATTGATTAACTTAATCTTAGTTATAATTTTCTGAAGTAAGTACTCTTATTATCACCATTTTATAGAAGAGGAAACTGGGTTAGCAAGAGAATAAGTAATTTGCCTAAATTCACATAGCAGGTAAACATCACAGTCAGTATTTGAACCTGTATGATTTCTCTCCAGAGTCTCTTAAACATACCACTTTATTACCTTTAAGAGACTGTGGGTACTGTTGGACAGCAGAATTTAATCTTCACGTCACACAGAAGTTAGCAAGACACTCAAGATCATATTACATATTTTATTTTTATTTATTTTGAGAGAGAGAAAACACACAAGCAGGAAGGGCAGAGGGGAGAGGGAGAGGGAGAGGGAGAGGTAGAAGGAGAGGGAGAGGGAGGGAGGGAGGGAGGGGGGGTTGAGAGAGAGAGAGAGAGAGAGAGAGAGAGAGAGAGAGAGAATCCCAAGCAGGCTCCACACCAGCAATGCAGAGCCCAACACAGGGCTCAAACTCACAAACTGTGAGATCATGACCTGAGCTGGAACAAGAGTCAGGTGGCTTAACTGAGCCACCCAGGTACCCCCATATTACCTATTTTATTTGGTAAAACATTATTAATTTGGTAGAACATTTCAAAATAACAACCAGAGATATTTGTTGAATGGAAAGGCAAAAAATTTAAGAATTCCTACAAATATTCTCATATTAAATATTTTCTATTTCTTTGTAATAGAAATCTTTGTAATAGACTAAGTTGAATAAAATGAAAACAGTAGCTTAAATTCTGATTAGGAAAGAAATTTTGTAAAATATAAACTTTTAAGCTATTCCATGCCTATTAGTGATATTTATCTTGAATACTTTGTAGCTAATCAAAGAGAGATTAGTATTTTATTAAACAACATGAGAAACTGAACAGGGCAATTTCGTAGGAGGTGGATTATGAGTCTGAAAACAAGAATAAAAGTACCCAGTTACAGTTTGGGCTGCTTGGACATGTGCCTGCTGTATGTACTATGTCCCTAAATCTGTTCAGGGTCAAGAATTGAAGAGGCCTGACCAATACAGAGCACATCTTGTAAAACTACAGCCTGAAGCAAGCACTTTAAAAAAAGCATGACACTTTCTAAAGGTTATAAAGAGTAAATAAACCATCAAATTACTCCTCTTTTATTGTTTTTATAAAAACACTTAAATCCTTGTAGTCCTAAGGCAGATAATAAAAAATAAACACTTTTAAGGTTCTATATTCTTGGATACTTTATTGAAGTTACAGATGGGATTTTCTTACCAAATTTAATACATTTTTCTCATTGACAGTAAGAATTTTTATTAATAACTTTTGAGAGCTGCTTAAAGAATGAAAGATACAAATGAAAAGTTCCAATAAAAAGATACTTTTTAATTATAAAGCATGAAGTTAAGTTAGAATCCTAATAGAGTAAAAGTGTATTATAATGTTACCTTTCAGTATTGTAGATAACACCCATTTTATCAGTTTTCCTGGTGTAGAGATATATATTCTACAAATCATTATAATTACAAACAGGTATGATTCTATTCACAACATAACTAATTTTATGGGGCACTAAAATGCTACTTAATGTTATTTACCACACACTATGCCATTAATTATACCCAGTTTTCCTTTACAATTTCCTTAGCAAATCATTGCTATTTTAGAAAACCCAAATTTCCACTGCCTTTTATTTATTGCTAATTTAAACTTCTAAGCTTTCCTCCTGTTCAGATATTTAATATATTTAATGTGTGCTTTCTCTCAACTCCCATACTTTCTTCAAAATTCTATTACATACATAATATATACTATGTGAGACTATAGTAATTAATTTGCATGGTATGTCATGATGATTAAATTTTAAATTCTCTTAGGGCAAGACTGAGTAGAGGTTTTTCAAAGGTTATCAGATGAATGCATATTTTAAAAGTGAAAGTTCTAGATAGAGATCTGTTTATCCTCATTGTATAGATGATTTGGCTGAGAAATATATTTTGTTCTGGGGCACTTGAGTGGCTCAGTTGGCTAAGCATCTGGCTCTTGATTTTGGCTCAGGTCAGATCTCATGGTTCATGAGTTGGAGCCCCACACTGGGCTCCACACTGATAAGGCAGAGCCTGTTTGGGATTCTCTCTGCCCCTCCCCTACTCTCTCTCTCTTTCTCTCTCAAAATAAATACATTTTAAAAAAGAAATAATTTTGTTTAAAAACTTTCAACTCACTTCCTATTTTTAGAATCTAATAGATTTCATATTAAAGTCTAGATTTCTAGGGGCGCCTGGGTGGCGCAGTCGGTTAAGCGTCCGACTTCAGCCAGGTCACGATCTCGCGGTCTGTGAGTTTGAGCCCCGCGTCAGGCTCTGGGCTGATGGCTCAGAGCCTGGAGCCTGTTTCCGATTCTGTGTCTCCCTCTCTCTCTGCCCCTCCCCCGTTCATGCTCTGTCTCTCTCTGTCCCAAAAATAAATAAACGTTGGAAAAAAAATAAAATAAAATAAAGTCTAGATTTCTAGTTTCTTTTCAATAATTAGAAGAAATGATAGTACAGAGCCCATTTTTCTATATGGCAACACATTTTGGGAGCTGAACGACAAATATAGGTTAAACTGAAGACAGAGCTTCTCTACTTCAACACAATTCCTGCCCTATTGGTATCACATATCAACTATCTAAAGGAAGCTGGGGGCGCCTGGGTGGCACAGTCGGTTAAGCGTCCGACTTCAGCCAGGTCACGATCTCGCGGTCCGTGAGTTCGAGCCCCGCATCGGGCTCTGGGCTGATGGCTCAGAGCCTGGAGCCTGTTTCCGATTCTGTGTCTCCCTCTCTCTCTGCCCCTCCCCCGTTCATGCTCTGTCTCTCTCTGTCCCAAAAATAAATAAGCGTTGAAAAAAAAAAAATTAAAGGAAGCTGAATTTGTGACCCCTCTGCTATAGATTCATCTCTATAATCTGGTAAGAGAATCACAAGACTTGTTGTCTAACTTCTAAAAAACATACATTATGGATTCAATATAAATTTATCTGTTGATTCAGATTATTTATTTAAAGATCATTATTTTATGGGCACCTGGGTGGCTAAGTAAGTTAAGTGTCCGACTCTTGGTTTTGGCTCAGGTCATAATCTCATGGTTTGTGGGATCAAGCCCTACATAAAGCCTGCTTGGGAGTTTCTCCCTCTCTCTCTCTCTGCTCCCCACCCCCAAAATAAATAAACTTTAAAAAAAGATCATTAATTTAAAACATTCGAACTTTTAAAAAATATCATCACCAATTTAGACCCATATGTAAAAAAAATGAGTAACTTTGTTAATTACAGTATAGTTAGGCACTTAAATACAGTTTAGTGGAGTAAGAAAGTCTCTCTCTTTGACTTTATTTTATTATCTATTGTATTTTGCTTCTTTAAAGAAACTTTACTGTGGCACCTGGGAGGCTCAGTCAGTTAAGCGTCCCACTCTTGATTTTGGCTTAGGTCATGAACACAGAGTTTTGTGAGTTCGAACCCTGCATCTCTGCTTGGGATTCTCCCTCTCTTTCTGCCCCCCACCCATGGCACTCTTTCTCTTTCTCAAAATAAATAAATAAACTTAAAAAAATAAAGAAACTTTACTATCTAACTCTTTATGGTATGGCCTAATTTTATGTTCACTGCATTATTCACTCCAGTTAATTTATTATATATATTAAAGAAAGAGCTTTAGACAAGGAGTAGAGAGGTCAGAGTACTAGTCTCTTAAAAGCTCTGGGTTTTAGGTTGGACTAGAAGCTATCTCAAGTCACTTCCACCTCTAAAATTCTATAATTTCATGATCCTGAAAAAAAAGACTAATCATTAAGAATACACCTCTAAGATCATAGAGAGAAGAAAGTACAGAAAGATGACCCTGACAATCACCATTTATCAGATCACTAGAGGTTGAGAAATTGAGGCAGATTCACCAGCAGTCTTATGGGGACTGACTGACTTAGTGTTCAGGACCCACCAAGAAGGAGTGATTCTGGAAAATACCCTATGATTTTACTTGGAAGCCCAAGGAACTACACTCTTAGAACAGAAGATAGAAATAAACTATCCCTCACAAGGAAACAACTTCCAATAAGCTCAGTCTCTGATGGGTAAAATGATCTGGCCCATCCTAATTTCCAAAAGCAAAAATGAAACTCTCTAGATGAAGATGACATCATCCAAAGCCTCAAGTTTTCCTTGCAATATTTCACGTACAAATGAGGTCATTCAATCAAAATTTACCTTACATCCCAGGAGGTAAGCTAAATGACCAAGAGAAAAAAAAAGACATTAATAGAAAAGGATCTGTAAGAGGTCCAGATATTGGAGTACACACAGACTTTAAAATATATAAAACTAATATGCTAAATAAATTATATGACAAAATTAATTTCAGCACAGGAATGAAAATTATAAAAGAAAAACCAAATAGAAATTTCAGAATTGAAAAATACAAGTGCAATTAAGAACTCAATAAACGGACTTTATCAGTAGATTAAATAAACTGAAGAGATTAGTAAATTGACAGAAGAAAATAACCAGACTGAGGGTACCTGGGTGGCTCAGTCAGTTAAGCGTCCAACTTCAGCTCAGGTCATGATCTTGTGTTCATGAGTTTGAGCCCTGCATCAGGCTCTGTGCTGACAGCTCAGAGCCTGGAGCCTGCTTCGGATTCTGTGTGTGTGTGTGTCTCTCTCTCTGCCCCTCCCACGCTCATACTGTGTCTCTCTCAAAAATAAAAACATTAAAAAAAAAAAAAGACTGAAACATGGACAGAATAGGAAAAAGAAAAATATAGACAAAACACTCAATAATGACATAGGAGATTTGAACAAGATTGACAAAGTTGCCCAAATTCATATTCATAGAACACTGCATGAAAGAAAAAAAGAGTATGTGTTGTTTTCAAGTTCATTTATGCTGGCATATTTACCAAAATTGATTATATGCTTGGCTAGAAAGCAAAACTCCACAAATATTAAGTGACTGAGATTATATAAAGAACATATTATCTGGTATAACAAAATTATGCTTGAATCAATTGTTTAAAGTTAACAAAAAAGAAAATATTTGTAAAAGAAGTAGTATATTTCTAAATAAATCATGAGTCAAAGAAGAAATTACAATGGAAATAAGAAAATAATTTGAACTGAGTGATAATGAACATAAAATATATAAAAATATGTGGGATTTAACTAAAGCCATATGCCAAGAGAGAAGATTTTAGCCTTCAGTGCTTTATGTTAAAGAAAAAATGTTTAAATTAATTAACTAAATATCCATCCCCAAAAGTTCAAAACAAAAAGAATAGCAAATTAGAGACACCTAATGTCTAGAGACACCAAATTAGAGCCACTAAGCCTGAGTGGCTTAGTAGGTTGAGCGCCCAACTCTTCAGTTCAGGTCGGAATCCCAGGGTCATGGGATCAAGTCCCACATTGGGCTCCATGCTGAATGTGAAGCCTGCTTAAGATTCATTCATTCATTCATTCATTCATTCATTCCCTCTCTCTCCCTCCCACCCCTCTCCCCCACTTGCTCTCGCTCTCTAAAAAAAAAAAGAAAGAAATTAGATAAGGAAAGAGCAAATATTAATAAAAGACAAATATGCAATAGAGAAAATCAGCAATGCCAAAATTTAATTCCTTCAAAAGACTAACACAACTGATAGACCCTTAGAAAGACTGACCCCAAATTCCTACTCATTCATAATCTCTACATGAGTTACTCCTTCCATGACGCTTTTCTCATTACCCACCTAGTAAAGTTAGCCATGTCCTTATCCATACTCTCCATATAGTATATTGTGCACTCCTTGCTTATAAGGTTTTATAATCTCTAAAACCTGGCACAGTAAATTCATAGTAAATGTTAAATAATGACCAAATACAGTCTTACATGCTTAATATCTCTTTAAAATAAAAAAAGAACCCTTAATTTGTACTACAGTGTTTCTTGACTTTCAGTGTTTCAAAGTCTGAATTTTTTTTACAAAATTTTTATTTTGAAATAATTTTAGATTTACAGAAGACTTATAAAGAAAGTAGAGTTTATATATACCCTTTACCCTGCTTCCATAACATTAAAATCTTACATAAGTAAAGGTAAGAAAATAACATTGTTACAATACCATTAATTAGACTACAGAGTTTACTCAGATTTCACTAGAGTTTATTCATTTTTCCACCAATTGTTCCAGGACAATATGGGACACTATGTTGCATTTAGTCATCATGTCTCCTTAAGCTTTTCTTGTCTATGATAATTTCTCAGTTCCTTTTTTTTTTTTTAAGACTTTGACACTTTTGACAAGTATTATTGAGATACCTTGTAGAATGTCCCACACATGGGGTTTGTCTGATATTTTTCTCATTATTAGAATACATTTGGGGGAAGAATAGTATAGAGGTAAAGTTTCCTTCTCATCATATCATATCATGAATATTTGATATTCACACAAATTGTTGACACCACATGAATTATTTCTAAAGACATTAACTTTAATCACTTAGTTAAGGTGGTATCTGTCAGGTTTCTGCACAGTAACTTATTTTCCCTTTGTATCATCTAGTCATTAGAACTTAGTGCAAGCAAAACAGGGAAAATTAAATTACACTTCCTTGAAGGACAATTATCAAACAATTTGTGAACAAGTATAAAACCACCACACTAGGGATTAGATCAGGAAGATGGTGAGGTTGGAGGATCCTGAGCTCATTTCATCCCAACCCACACAATGATAACAACTACATCTGACCAACTAACTCTGATAACAACCTGAAGACTGGCAGAAGAGACATTCCACAGCTAATGACAGAAAGAAGCCACATTAAAAAAGTAGAAGAGGTGGAGACAAAGATGGGAACAAACCCTCAGGAAGACTCACCACAAATGGAAGGGACACTACAGGCATGGAGAAGCAAGAGGATCAGACCTCATACCAGGCACCCCAAGCACTGCGGACCTGCACTGGGAAGATGAGTCCCCATAACACCTGGCTTTGAAAACAAGGCAGGTGCTTAACTACAGAAGCTTTTAAAATCAGTGGGGCTTAACTCTGGGTACTTTAAAATCAGCAGGCTTACCTCCAAAAAAAGCCAGAGGGCAATAGGAAACTGAGTGTCTACCCTTAAAGAGCCAGTGTAATGAATAACTTGCCCAAGACACAGCACAGAAGTAGCATAAAAAGCACATGGCATATAAGTGAAGATTTATTTACTAATCTCAGGATGTACACTGAGGGACAGAGATCTTCAGGAGCTTCTCCAAGAACAAAAATGCTCATGGGCACTATTTCCCTTTCCCTCCCTCAGTCTAGATAGCCAGTCACTTTTGAAACCCAGCACTATCACTCTCCACCTATCTTGCTAGAATGCCCCCCCCCCTTCCTCTGAGGACTCACCCAATCCAACTCACCCTACTCAAGAGACATCCCTCCAAAGCAGCTCCTGACCTGCCACACCCTGAAAGCAGCCCTGGCAGGGACTTGCACCACTCCAAAGTGACTCCTGCCCTGGAGAGATGGGAAGACAACTACACACACCTTTGTATCTGTAGTTATAGCAGCTAAGCCTTTTAGCTGGCTGTGCAGGGAGAAAGTCCTGCCATTCTGAGTGCCCACAGCTGTGGCAGAGAGACTAATTGCCAACAACTAGCCTGACTGCTGCCCCTGCCACCCCTACAAGCCTGGGACAGCCTCAGACATGTCCCTCAATAGTGTAGGGACCAGGAGCACCTGGCTGGTTCAATCAGTACAGCATCTGACTCTTGATCTCAACGTCTTGAGTTTGAGCTCCACAATGGGAATAGAAATTACTTTAAAAAAAAAAACCAAAAACACAAAAACAGTGCAGGAACCGAACCTACCCAGTGTACTCACAGTGAGCAAAACGGGTCATTACAGCCAACTGGACTAAAGACAAATGCAACTCAGCCACAACAGTAGGGCAAATGTAGCCCACATAGGAAACACCCTAGGAAAACTGTTCTGGTGAACAGTGAGCATTGTGCTAGAGGGTACCACAGGACCTTTTCTACACAAGACCACTAAATTCAAGACCTGGAGATGTATCTGAACCCCCTAATACACAGAAACAAATACAGAGAGTTAGACAAAATGAGGAAACAGAAGAGTATGTCCCAAATGAAAGAATAGGACAAAATGACAGCAAAAGAGCTAAATGAAATTGAGATAAGCAATATCCCTGATAAAGAATTCAAAGTAATGGTCTTAAAGACATTACTAGACTTGAGAAAAGAGTGGATAAACTCACTGAGAACTTTAATAAAGAGAAAATATAAAAAGAATCAGAGAGGAAGAATTCAATAGCTGAAATTAAAAAAAAAATACACTACAGGGAATCAACAACTGATTAGAGGATGCAAAATAAAGAATCAGCAATCTGAAGACAAGGTAATAAAAAGCAACCAGGCTGAAGAGCAAAAAGAAAAAATAAAAAAAGAATAGATTAAGAGAACTCAAAACATTATCAAGTGTAAGAACATCTGCATTATAGGGATCCCAGAAAGAGAAGAGAGAGAATGAGGAGAAGAAATAATAGCTGAAAACTTCCTGAACTGGGGAAGGAAACAGACATCCACATCCAGGAATTACAGACAGATTCTAACAAGATTAACCCAAAGAGGTCCATACAGAGATATGTTAATAATTAAAATGGCAAAAGATAATGACAAAGAATTTTAAAAGCAGCAAGAGAAAAGAAAATAGATATATAAAAGAGAAACCCCACAAGGCTATCAAATGATTTTTTAGCAGAAACTTAGCAGGCCAGAAGGAAGTGGCATGATATATTCAAAATGCTGAAAGGAAAAAAACCTCCAAGCAAGATTTCTCTACCCATCAAGATTGTCATTCAGAATAGAAGGAGAAACCAGCCTTCTAAGAAATGTTTAAGAAATACTTAAGAGTGGGGAAAGAAAGGTCATAGTTTAGAAGAAAATTACAAAAGAAAAAATTTTCAAACGTATAATAAGGTAGTAGGATTAATCACGTATAAAACTAGTATGAAGGTTAAAACACAAAAGTAGTAAAATCAATTATATCTACAAAAATCAAAGGGATACAAAGAATAAAAAGACGTAAAATATGACATACATAAAATGTGGAGGAGGTAGTAAAATTTAGTACTTTTAGAGTGTGTTCAAACTTAAGTGACCAGCAACTTACTATAAACTGCTATACACATAAGATGTTATATATGAACTTAATGGCAACCACAAGTCAAAAATCTATAATTATAATAGATACACACACACACACAAAGAAAGTAATCCAAGTAAAACACTAAAGAAAGCCATCAAATGACATGGGAAGAGAGCAAGAGAAAAAGAAAGGAACAAAGAACTATAAAAAACAACCAGAAAACAATGACCAAAATAGCAATATATACACAAGTATCAGTAATTACATTAAATGTAACTGGACTAAATGACCCAGTCAAAAGATGTAGAGGTGACTGAACAGATTAAAAAACAAGACCCATTTATATGCTGCCTAAAAGAGACTCACTTCAGACCTAAAGATACATACAGACCAACAGTGAAGGGCTGAAAAAGCATAGTACATGCAAATGGAGGGGGAAAAAGGGTCAGTGTAGCAACACCTGTATCAGAACAAATAGACTTTTTTTTAACGTTTATTTTTGGGACACAGAAAGACAGAGTGGGGGAGGGGCAGACAGCGAGGGAGACACAGAATCTGAAGCAGGCTCCAGGCTCTGAGCGGTCAGCAGAGCCTGATGTGGGACTTGAACCCACAAAGCGTGGGATCATGACCTGGGCCAAAGTCGGATGCTCAACCAACTGAGCCACCCAGGCGCCCCTCAGACAAAATAGACTTTAAAATAAAGACTGTAGAAGGGGAGTCACACATTATGCCACAAGTCTCAATAATTTAAAAAAGACTGAAATCATATCAAGCATCCTTTCCAAGCATAATATTATGAAACTAGAAATCAATTATAAGAAAATATCTGGGGGCACCTGGGTGGCTCAGTCGGTTGAGTGCCTGATTCTTGATTCCTACAACAAAAGAGGCAAGAATATACAATGGAGAAAAGACAGTCTCTCCAGCAAATAGTGCTGGGAAAACTGGACAACTATACACAAAAGAATGAAACTGGACCACTTTCTAACACCATACACAAAAATAAACCCAAAATGGATTGAAGACCTAAATGTGAGATATGAAACCAAAAAACTCTTAGAAGAAAACATAGGCAATAATCTCTTTGATATAAGTCTTAGCAACATCTTTCTAGATATGTCTCCTCAGATAAGGGAAAAAAGCAAACTAAACTATTGAGACTGCACTACAATAATACACTTCTGCATAGTAAAGGAAAATCAACAATATTAAAAGGCAACCTACTGAATGGGAGACGATATCTGCAAATAATATATCTAATAAGTGGTTAATATTCAAAAGATATAAAGAACTTATGTTGGGGGCGCCTGGGTGGCGCAGTCGGTTAAGCGTCCGACTTCAGCCAGGTCACGATCTCGCGGTCCATGAGTTCGAGCCCCGCGTCGGGCTCTGGGCTGATGGCTCAGAGCCTGGAGCCTGTTTCCAATTCTGTGTCTCCCTCTCTCTCTGCCCCTCCCCCGTTCATGCTGTGTCTCTCTCTGTCTCAAAAATAAATAAATGTTAAAAAAAAAAAGTTAAAAAAAAAAAAAGAACTTATGTTGTATAGTGACAGATAGTAGCTACACATGTAGTGAGCAAAGCATAAAGTAAGCTTGTCAAATCACTGTTATACACCTGAAACTAGTGTAACATTAATTACATATATAATCCATATATTTATAGATTTATTTTAAAAGAATGTATATAACCCAAAGCCAAAAAGAACACAAATAACTCAACTAAAAAATGGGCAGAGGACCTGAATAGTCATTTTTCCAAAGAAGACATGCAAATGATCAACAGATACATGAAAAGCTGCTCAACATCACTAATCATCAGAGAAACACAATCCAAAACCACAATGAGACATCACCCTACACTTGTCAGAATGCCTAGGATCAAAAAGACAAGAAATAACAAGTACTGGTGAGGATGTGGAGAAAAAGGAACCCTTGTGGACTGTTGGTGGGAATGTAAATTGGTGCAGCCACTATGGTAAACAGTGTGGAGATTCCTCAAAAAATTAAAAATAGAAATACCATAAGATCTAGTAATTCTATTACTGGGTACTTACCCAAAGGAAAAAAAAAACCCACTAATTCAAAAAGACAGATGCACCACTATATTTACAATAGCCAAGATATAGAAGCAACCCAAGTGTCCACTAATAAGAAGATAAAGAAGATGTAAAAAAAAAAAAAAATTAAAAAATAAAGACACCAGCAACTTATTACTCAACACATCTCCGGAGGTAAGGGAAACAAAAGCAAAAGTGAACTATTGGGACCTCATCAGAATAAAAAGTTCTGCACAGCGAAGGAAACAATCAGCAAAACTAAAAGGCAACGAAGAGAATGGGAAAAGGTATTTGCAAATGACATGTCAGATAAAGGGTTAGTATCCAAAATCTATAAAGAACTTACCAAACTCAACACCCAAAAAACAAATCATCCAATGAAGAAATGGGCAAAAGACATGAACAGACACTTCTCCAAAGAAGACATCCAGATGGCCAACCAACACATGAAAAAATGCACAACATCACTATTCATCAGGGAAACACAAATCAAAACCACAATGAGATACCACCTCACGTGGTCAGAATGGCTAACATTAACAACTCAGGCAACAACAGATGTTGTCCAGTATGCAGAGAAAGAGAAACACTTTTGCACTTTTGCAAACTGGTACAGCCACTCTGGAAAAGAGTATGGAGGTTCCTCAAAAAATTAAAAATAGAACTACCTTACAACCCAGCAATTGCACTAGTAGGTATTTATCCAAGGGATACAGGTATGCTGTTTCAAAGGGGCACCTGCACCATGTGTTTACAGCAGCACTATCAACAATAGTCAAAGTATGGAAAGAGCCCAAATGTCCATCGATGGATGAATAGATGAATGGATGAATGGATAAAGAAGATGTGGTGTGTGTGTGTGTGTGTGTGTGTGTGTGTGTGTGTGTATAATGGAGTATTACTCGGCAATCAAAAAGAATGAAATCTTGCCATTTGCAACTACATGGATGGAACTAGAGGGTATTATACTAAGCAAAATTAGTCAGAGAAAGACAGATATCATATGACTTCACTCATATGAGGACTTTAAGACACAAAACAGATGAATATAAGGGAAGGGAAGCAAAAATAATATAAAAACATGGAGGGGGACAAAACATAAGAGACTCCTAAATATGGAGAACAGAGGGTTACTGGAGGGGTTGTGGGAGGGTGGATGGGCTAAATGGGTAAAGGGAATTAAGGAATCGACTCCTGAAATCTTTGTTGCATTATATGCTTAGATGTAAATTAAAAAAATAAATAATTAATTAAAAAAAAGATGTGATATGAATATACAATAGACTACTACTCAGCCATAAAAAAAAAGAATGAGATCATTTGGGACCACGTGAATGGGTTTGAGGGTATTATGCTAAGTGAAGTAATTCAGATACCAAAAGACAAGTACCATAGAATTTCAGTTATATGTGGAATCTAAAAAACAAAACAAATGAACAAAGAAATAAACAAATAGACTCTTAAATACAGAGAACAAACTGGTGTTTTCCACAGGGGAAGTGGGTGGAGGGATAGATGAAATAGATAAAGGGAATTAAGATGTATTAAACTTCCAGGTATAAAATAAGTCATGAAGATGAAAAGTATAGCATGAGGAAGATAGTCAACAATATTGTAATAACATAGTATGATGACAGATGGGGACAACACTTGATTGTGGTGAGCAATGAGTAACATACAAGACTGTTGAATCAGTATGTTGTATACCTGAAACCAATATAACATTGTATGTTAATTATACTTCAATTAAAAAAAAGGGAAAAAAAAAAAAACAGTAGGGGCACCTGGGTGGCTCAATTGGTTGAGCGTTCAGCTCAGGTCATGATCTCACAGTTCCTGAGTTCAAGCCCTGCATGGAGAAGGCTGTTGTCAGCACAAAGCCTGCTTTGGATCCTCTGCCCCCCTCTCTCTCTGCCCCTCCTTTTCTCTTTCTCTCTCTAAAAAATAAACAAAACCTTGGGGGAAAAAAACAGTTAACTTACCAAATCATTTGGGGAAGATATTGTGTGACTATACAACTATTCTGTTTCACCTGTAAGTTTCATCCACTAATTTTAGCCTTCATCAGTGGATCCTGCCTGCAGCAATTATTACTGTAATGTTCTTTTTCTTATTTTTTTATTGTTTACTTACTTTTGAGAGAGAGATAGAGAAAGAGAGGGAGGGGCAGAAAGAGAGGGGGACAGAGGATCCAAAGATGGCTTTGTGCTAACAGCAGTGATCTCCACGTGGGGCTTGAATTCAGGAACTGTGAGCTGAAGTCGGATGCTTAACCGACTAAGCCACCCAGGTGCCGCTATTACTGTAATGTTCTAAGGGCAATTTTCTATTTCTCTCCTTTCTCCTATGTTAATTGTAATCTCCCATAAAGAAGATTTATTGCCTCCCCCATTTATTTCAATCATTTATTTCTATTAGTAGGAAATAATGGATATTTAGTTTATTCTTTGGGTTATAATCCAATACTATCCTTACTTATTTCATTGCCCAAATTGTTCCAGCTTTGGGCATGGGGAGCTCTTTCAGGGTGGCCTCTGTATCCTTCTGACATGTTATTTCATACTTTGCAGCACTACAAGATGCCCAACCCTAGAATAACCATTTCTCCAAGAAGTCCTGGTTGCTTTTATTAGATAATGATATTTAGAACCAAGATCCGGGCACTATATATAGTTGCTGATACTGAGTTGTCACTATTTTTAGGCCTTTCCAGCAGAATATACTAACCCATGTACATATGTATGTCTATAATTCTGTATGTTTCTATCTGCATATAATGAAATCATAAGTTCATAGTGAGACCTCCAACTCTAATCTAGCACCACAGAGCTCATTCTAGCCTCTCCTCTTGCTCATGTGTAACTTCTTCCTTCAACAGAGAAAAACATTCTACCTATCCCTCATTACAGTTTGCTAATTTGTTCAACCCTAGCATACCTGTAGTTTCAGTCTTACTCCCACAAGAAACAAATTTACCAACTAGAGACAGTGTTTATGTACCTTTTTGGTTTTATCCTTGTAGTATCTAGTCAAAATACAGTTTCTCAAAGTTACTTAAGTCAACTTCTTTTCTCACCCATTTCTCTCCCTGAAGTGATGTCATATGTTAGGAAACAGTTACATATATTTTCACAGTCTGCATTCCATCTTGGAATTCTTCTGAATCCTGACTGAATTTTTGCATATTGTATAGTATTTATGCATACTGTATAGTAACACTGTTTGTGGTGTTAGTTTTACAGGTTTTGACAGATGTGTGGAGTAGTGTTTCCACCACCACTTTACCATACAGAATGGTCTATCGCTCCCCAAAATTCTCTTATGCATTCCATTTATAGTCAATCCCTATCAACACCTGGTAACCACTGATTTGTTTTCATCCCTATAGTTTTGTCTCTTCCAGAATGTCATATAAATGCACTGGATAATACAACAGCTTCTTGAATCTGGCTTCTTCCACTCAGAAAAAAAATCATTTAAAATGCAATTCACTTAAGATTCACACTTTCATTTTGAAGATACTTTGGAAGAATAGAATTCTACGTTGTTAGTCATTCTTTTAGCACTTTAAATTCTCATTTGTCTTTTGGGCAGAATGCTTTTTATCGAGAAGCCCACTATCAATTGTATTACTGTGCCTTTGAAACTAATGGATATTTTACCACTTTGGGCTGCCTTTAAGATTTTCCATTTGGTTTTTCAGTAGTCCTATGATACATCTGGGAGTGATTTCCTTTGTATTCATCACACTTGGGTTTTACAGAGTTTTCTAAATCTGCAGGTGGCATTTTACTATTATCTACTATCATCCAGTTCTCTAATCTTCTCTTCTGCTGTGTCTAAGGAGCTGTTAAATCTATGGGGTTCTTAATTTGGAGTATTGTATATTTTACTTACAGAATTTCCATTTGATTTTTTTTTTTAAGATTTCAAGCCTCAGATAAAATTCTCTATCTCTTACCTTTTTTTCTCAATTCTAATTTCTTCAATATATTAATTATAATATAAATTTCCTTTTCTATTTAAAATGCCCATTTTTGGGGAGCCTGGGTGGCGCAGTCAGTTAAGCGTCCGACTCCAGCCAGGTCACGATCTCGCGGTCCGTGAGTTCAAGCCCGGCATCAGGCTCTGGGCTGATGGCTCAGAGCCTGGAGCCTGTTTCCGATTCTCTGTCTCCCTCTCTCTCTGCCCCTCCCCCGTTCATGCTCTGTCTCTCTCTGTCCCAAAAATAAATAAACGTTGAAAAAATAAATAAATAAATAATAAAAAAATAAAAAATAAAAAAAATAAAAACAAAATGCCCATTTTTTGGGGTGCCTGGGTGGCGCAGTCAGTTAAGCGTCCGACTTCAGCCAGGTCACGATCTCACGGTCCGTGAGTTCGAGCCCCGCGTGGGGCTCTGGGCTGATGGCTCAAAGCCTGAAGCCTGTTTCCGATTCTGTGTTCCCTCTCTCTCTGCCCCTCCCCCGTTCATGCTCTGTCTCTCTCTGTCCCAAAAATAAATAAACGTTGAAAAAAAAATTTTTTTTAAATGCCCATTTTCTATTTAAATTCTAATATCCAAATCACATATTGTTTTTTATTGTCTGGTTTTTATATTGGTGTTAACAGATAACATAGTATCTCATGGCATGCCAAATACTTTATATAATGATAAAAAATTTTATTTTTTTATTTATTTAAAAAATTTTTAATGTTTTATTTATTCTTGAGAGAGAGAGAGAGAGAGAGAGAGAGAGAGAGCATGAGCGAGGGAGAGGCACAGTGAGAGAGGGGCACAGAATCTGAAGCAGACTCCAGGCTCTGAGCTGTCAGCACAGAGCCCAACATGGGGCTTGAACTCACAAACTATGAAATCATGACTTGAACCGAAGTCAGACGCTCAACTGACTGAGCTACCCAGGCGCCCTGATAAAAAAAAAAAAAAAAAAAGTTAAATGTTTATTTATTTTTGAGAGAGAGGGAGAGTGTGTGAGTGGAGGAGAAGTAGACAGAGAGGGAGACACAGAACCTGAAGCAGGCTCCAGGCTCTGAGCTATCAGCAGAGAGCCTGACGTGGGATTTGAACTCACATACCATGAGATCATGACCCAAGCTGAAGTCGGGTTAACCAACTGAGCCACCCCGGCACCCCTATGATGTTATATCTTTTACTGTAAAACAGCCTCAAATTACACAATGGGTACAAGAACACTATAAAGAACTTTTACTCTTCTGAAATAACCATAATGGTTAAATATATATCCTTCCAGAACTGCTTTCTGTGACTATACATTTACTTTTATCTTTAAAAAACAACTTGCATTTTTCACTTAATGATATACAAGCAGCCCTCAAAATTCCAATACACACAAATTTCAGTTGCCTTATTTGGTCAAACACCACCAGTTCCCCAGCAACATGGTTCAAATTTCAGTTGAACAAGACTGTGAGTAATTGCACAAACTTCACTGCTAACTCTTCAATCCACAAACTGCTTCTAAATAACAGATCATGATCCGTGATCAATCATGTCACTTATCTCACAGTCTGTCAATGACTGTGTGTCTGTAATTCAGTCTATGCCAAGACAGTAAAGCATGTAAGGTGTTTTCCTTTCTTGTCTCCTAGTGATAAATCCACATAACATTTTATAAAAACAGATAACCCAAAAAGGGAATTAGCCAAAAAAACAGAAGTGCAGAAAAAGAAAAAAGAGAATAACATTGGAAGTAAAATTCAAATAAAATACAAATGGAGTTACAGAATAGCTACATTGTCAGTCCATCAATGGGATATATTAATAAACTTACAATAATTATAATATAGTTACATATCTAATAAAGGAATGTGATTCATATTACCCTGTAAGTTTTATTATAATTTGAGCAAAAATATAATATGGTATGTTTTAGATTTTTAAAACATACTGTAAAATTCACACTTAATACTTTGAATAGAAGAGAATACTCTGAAAGAGAAACATGAAGTAGAAGTGGGGAAAATACACATAAGTTAATTCTGACTGCAGTGATATCTTATATATTAATTATTAACCTTTGGTTATGTAAGACTACTTTGGTTTCATATAGTTTATTCTTAATACTTCTCATTTGGGTTGTGAATGTTCATTTCTTGCTAATTTTTCAAAATAAAATTAGATTTGTCAACCCAGTAATATTCTCCAAAAAAAAGCAGTTTAAAACATTTTTAAAAATTAACATTTTATTTATCTTTTATTTCTCCATGGAAAGGTGAAATTTTATGGTACTATATACGTACCTTTAGAAAATCTCTATGGTCAATTGGCCAGTTTGCAATACTATTTTCATGCTCCTTTCCTTTTGGTAGACACAAAATTCAATACGATCATATACCTCTCTGTTTTTACTTTGACTTCAGTCTTATTGAGAAAGACTATCTGATAGATACCTGAGCTGAATTCCATTTTTGTGCTTTTATATTTTACTGAATGATTAGCTGTAATTATTTCATGTGAAAAAATATTCAAATTTAAATGTAGAATATGTGTCAACCATTTGTGGAGTTTTTCTTAAGTTTAAATATGTTCCTCTGGAAAGCTTTTTTTTATAAAATTATTTCATACATCATTGCATATCCATTCAAATATATATATTATACATTCTAAATACTGGAATAAAAATCAGATTGCTATAAAAGAAGGGGGAGGAGAAGGAGGAATTGAAGGAGGAGGAGGAAGAGGAGGGGGAGGGGGAGGAGGAGGAGGAGAAGGGGGAGGAGGAGGAGGAGGAGGAGGGGGAGGAGGAGGAGGAGGAAGAGAATAGCTGACCATAATAATGTTAACACTACTGCCATTTGAGAGACCCTAGAAACGAAGCCAGAGGAACAAAGATAGACATATCAACATAAATGAAAAGTGACTGTGGAAGGAAACTGAGTGTGATAAAAAGGATGAAGATGTCCCAGAATTAGTAATGCCAGCAAAAATAGGACATTGAAGGAGTTCTCAAAGATATGTGACAATGTTGAAAATGCAAAAGGTAAAAGATGGGAAGCTGATCCAAACCTGAACAGGAGTATTATAAT
Organism: Prionailurus viverrinus; assembly: GCF_022837055.1. Classification (NCBI taxonomy): domain Eukaryota; kingdom Metazoa; phylum Chordata; class Mammalia; order Carnivora; family Felidae; genus Prionailurus; species Prionailurus viverrinus. The sequence goes on from NC_062570.1 coordinate 87,201,927, forward strand.
TTGCAAAGGCAGAGAAATAATGCTAACTCCATATTGTGAGTGACACAACAATAAGGTAAGCACTGTCCAAGTTATCATGATCAGTTTTTCACAAAGAAATAAAACACTTTAATCCTCAATGTATCTAATGTTTTAAATTATAGTATACTATTTTTTTCATTTTTCTTTATTTATAATAGAAGAGAGTATATAATGTTTCCAAAAATATTTTTTTTTAATTTTTTTTTCAACGTTTTTATTTTTATTTTTGGGACAGAGAGAGACAGAGCATGAACGGGGGAGGGGCAGAGAGAGAGGGAGACACAGAATCAGAAACAGGCTCCAGGCTCCGAGCCATCAGCCCAGAGCCTGACGCGGGGCTCGAACTCATGGACCGCGAGATCGTGACCTGGCTGAAGTCGGACGCTTAACCGACTGCGCCACACAGGCGCCCCACCAAAAATATTTTTAAGTCACAGAACAATCACAAATTTTATAATTTTTTTTTAAGAAAAAAATTTTTGCTTGCAGGGTCATTTTTATGGTCCTACACTACCATGTACCATCTACATCTCCCATGTTAGTGCATATGTACCTACCTTACTCTTTTTAAGAGCTACATAATATTCTACATATCTGATTCAGTCACTAATTCTGCATATCAAACCCTAAAACTTAGTGATTTAAAATAACAATTTATTGGGGTGCCTGGGTGGCTCAGTCAGTTAAGCATCTGACTCTTGGTTCTGGCTCAGGTCATCATCTTGCAGTTTGTGAGTTCGAGCCCTACATCAGGCCTCGTGCTCATGGTACAGAGCCTGCTTGGGATTCTTTCTCCCTCCCTCTCTGCCCCTCCCCTGCTCACTCATTCTCTCTCTCAATCGCAAAATAAGTACATAAACTTAAAAAAAATTTTAAATAACAATTTATTAAGCCTCACAATTCTATACATTGACTGAGCTCAGACAGTTCTTCCGCTTCACGTAATATGGATCAGGTTACTCATGCAGAGGCATTCACTTGGTAGCTTGGCTGGGGCTGCAATGATCATAACGTTCTCCCACTCCAGTGTCTCTCCTCATGTACCTTCCATCATTAAATAATCTGTTCCGAGTTTACGGCATGGCAACTGACTTCCAAAAGGGTATCTTCCAAGAGAACAAGCTCTAATGTACTCATCGAGCCTCTGGTTTGTTTCATGCTTATGAATGTGTCGTTTGCCAAAGCAAGTCACATGACCAGGACTAAGATAATATGGGAGTAATCTACTCAAGGGTATGAATACCAAGAAGTATCATTTATTGAAAGTCACTAATGTAATAGTATCACTTATTTACCCTCTGTTAGTAGACATTTATACTGTTTATAAATTTTCCGGGGCGCCTGGGTGGCGCAGTCGGTTAAGCGTCCGACTTCAGCCAGGTCACGATCTCGCGGTCCGTGGGTTCGAGCCCCGCGTCGGGCTCTGGGCTGATGGCTCAGAGCCTGGAGCCTGTTTCCGATTCTGTGTCTCCCTCTCTCTCTGCCCCTCCCCTGTTCATGCTCTGTCTCTCTCTGTCCCAAAAATAAATAAATGTTGAAAAAAAAAATTAAAAAAAAAAAATTTTCCCATTAAAACACTATAGGATATTATCATTGTAAAAAATCTTTACCCAATTAAGCCCACACAAGATATTATCCTAGATAAAAGTATAAATTCTTCATACTTAACAATCAGGAAATTCTACATTTTAAATTTAGAGAGAAGTCAATTTCTATTTATCATATGTACTAATTCACATCAGTAAAGAAAGGATAGAATAATACTCCTAAAAAATCTTGCCAACACTGGGGATTGTTCATCTTTTTTATGTATTTTCACTAATTTGCATTTATTTTATTAATAGTAAAGTTAAGCATATTTTTGTATATTTTATGATTATTTATGTTTTTACTTTTTATTTTTCTATTGTGGTATTTTTGATTTGTATGTTTGTAAGCAAGATATTGATCCTTTCTTCAATTTTGCATGATGTTAATACCTTGTCTCAACCACTGTTTTTTAAACTTTCTTTATGGCAGATTTTATCCCATAGAAGCTAATAATTTGTATGTCATCATATCTAGCCATTTTTTCTTTCAGGTAAGCTAATCTCTATTCCTTAGACTACAAAACTTATGTCTTATATTTTCTAGCATACATATACTTTTCTTGGCATTTTACTTTTTCTCCTAAAAGTTATTTTTGCATGTGAAGTATTATGAATTATCCAAATGTCATTTATTGACTGACTATCCTTCTTTTCTCCCACTTGATTTATTCTTTAACTGATTTACTTATTCCTACAACAGCATCACATTTTTATTATTATAGTAGAGCATGTTTTAAATATCTAATAAAGCAAGTAGCACTTCATTCTTATCTTTTGAAAAGGTTCTTGTCTATACTCACACTTTTTTATTTTTCCAGTTTCATTGAGATATAACTGACATATAATGATGTATCAGCTTAAGGTGTACAAGGCAATGATCTACATATATAATCATACATTTTTCTTATGTATATAACTTTAGAATCATCCTGTCAAATTCTGAAAAACATCCCACTGGGTTTTGATTGACATTACTTTAAATTTTTAGATGCTATCTTTATCTGTTCAATCTGCTAAAACAAAATACCACAGACTGGGTGGCTTATAAAAAACAGAAATTTATTTCTCACAGTACTGGAACCTAGAAGTCTGAGATCCAGGTGCCCACATGATCAGGTTCTGTTTCTGATGAGAGGTGCTCCCCCGTTCATAACCTCACATTGTATAAGGGGCTAGGGAACTCTGTTAGGGCACTAGCCCCATTTATGAAGGCTCTATCCCTCCTGACTTAATCACCTCACAAAGACCCTACCTCCTAATACCCTCATACTGGACATTAGGTTTCAACATTTGAATTTTGGAGGACACAAATATTCAGACCATAGCAGATTCCTTTTTTTTTTTAATGTTTGTTTATTTTTGAGAGTGGGGGTAGGGGCAGAGAGAGATGGAGACACAGAATCTGAAGCAGGCTCTAGGCTCTGAGCTATCAGCACAGAACCTGACATAGAACTCAAGCCCACAAGCCATGAGACCATGACCTAAGCAGACGTCAGACGTTCAACCAACTGAACACCCAGCTCCCATAGCAGATTCTTTGAAGGAACCACAGAAATGAAAAATATAGTTATTGAAATTTAAAACTCTAAGCAATTAGCTAGCAAGTAAAAACATCTGAAGAGATAATTAGGAAACAACAAAATGAATTACACAGAATGCAATAGAGGCAAATAGAAAAAAATATAAAAGAGTTAAGAATCTTAAAAGATAAAATGATGTGGTCCAGTATGCTATCTAATGGGAGTTCCAGAAGAAGACAACAGAAGATAGGGGAGACGCAGTACTCAAAAAGATCATGGGTGAAAATTTTCCTAAGATTCAGGAACCAAAATGAGTCTCACAAAATGTAAATAAATTCTCACCTAGACTCATTAAAACTGGAGCCAAATAAAGGGGAAAAGAAGCTCTAATGAGCAAATAGAAAGAAACAGAGGGGCAATTAAATGAACATCAACTTTCTCAACTATGACAAAAGAATTCAATAATCTCTTTAAAATACTGACAGAACATAAATGGCAATCTACAAATCCACGGCAAAATAAAGACATTTGAGGGAGAAAGGAAAAAGAAAGCCTTGAGTTTACTATTAACAGACCTGTCAGTATTAAAACTAATTAGAAAAATGTAGATTAGCTGGGCCAGTTTCTGGAATACACAGAAGACAGCATCAACATTTTTACCAGGATAAAGCTTCAGAGACAGCTAAAACCTAAAATTATTCTTTCTTTACGGCTATTTGCAATATCAAATTGAAGATAATTTATGATTGCATATTTTCTTTCTACTATTTGGGATGATACAAACCCTATTTCTATTGATTTGCTGATTATACTGAAAACTTTAATATGCCTACATAACTAAACAAAGTCTACAGCTGGTCAATGTCTTATTTCCTAAACAATACAAGGACCTAACAATCAATTCCATCCAAGCGCATTAATAATTGTAGTTCAGTATTTTAGTTCTCCCTTTTTTAGCTTTACAAATTAAATACAATTATTACCTTTAATTGCATATTTTTTGCTTTCTTTTTAAAATGCTAAACAAAAATATTTCTTCAGACTACCATGGGGAAATATTAAAATTTTTCAATGAAGACTGAAGAGAGCAGAGAGGGCATGTGAGGTAATCAACATCCCATAAATAGTTCCCAAATAAGATCTCTTGCTTAGTATGTCATACATGCCTCCCAACATTTTGTATGAAAATATTCCCATAGCTTTATTCATAATAGCCAACAACTAGCAACCACCTAAGTAACCATCAACAGATGGACCAACTGTATTACATTTATACAATGGAATAGTATTCTGCTATAAAAAGGAAAATCTACTGATATGTACAACACAAATTCATCTTTAAAATATTATACTGTGAATAAAAATAAAATAAATAAAATATTATACTGCATAAAATAAGCCTTATACATAAGAACATACATTATAATGATTCCTTTTACATTAATTTCTGGAACAGAGATAAACTAATCCATGGTGGAAAAAACTGGAACAACAGTTGACTCTGGATGGATAAGGATGAGGAATAAGTGACAAAGGACATGAAGCAACTTTCTGGGGGAGTTAGTAATGTTCTATATCTTGACAAAGAATCAGATGACATTTGTTAAAACTCATGAAATGGTGCAGTTAAGAACTATACACTTCATTGCACAGTTGACCTCTGAACATGAAGGTTAGGGGCACCAACCCCCAGCACAGTTGAAAATCTACATATAACTTTCCACTACCCCAAAACGGCTACTGATAGTCTACTACTGACCAAAAGCCTTACCAATAACATAAACACTTTATTAACACATATTTTGTTTGTAACATGTATTATATACTGTATTCTTCCAATAGTTAGCTAGAGAAAAAAATGTTAAGAAATTTATAAGACAAATATGTTTACAGCTTTGTACTGTATTTATTGAAAAAAAAACTGCATATAAGTGTACTTGTGCAGTTCAAACCCATGTTCAAGGTCAACTGTATATACACCTTATATTAAAAGAAAAATACATAAATGCTGAACTTCAGTTAATGATATACAAACTAAAGAATACTTATTTCAAACTTGCATGGAAATGCATCAAAAAAATAAGACCAATGATAGAAGAATATATATGAGACCAAGAGTAGAATCTGGACAGTGAGTGTATTAGATTCCCATTACTGCTGTAACAAACTACAGCATATTTTTTGGCTTAAAACAGCGCATATTTATTCTATTACAGTTTGGGAAATCAGAAGTCTGATATGTTCTTAACTAAAATCAAGATATTGTCTGGACTGCAGAGCTTCTGAAGTCTCCACAGAAAAATTCCTTGCCTCTTCCAGCTTCCACCTGCATTCCTTGACTCATGGCTTCCTTCTGCCATCTTCCAAAGCAGCAGCATAACACCTTCAAATCTCTTTCTGACCATGCCCCTACTTCTGTCATCACATCTTTTTCTCTGATATTGATTATCCTGCTTCTTATTCTAAACCTCTGTGAAGACATTGGGTCCACCTGAATAATCTAGCGCAATCCCTCCATCTCAAAATTCATAATTTTATCACATCTGCAAAATCCCTTTTGCCATGTAAGGTCACATATTCAAAGGTTCTCAGGATTAGGATGTGGACATCAGTGGGATACCATTATTCTACCTACCATGGTGGGTATATGGGTGTTTACTATGCAATTCTTTCACCATTTATGTATTTTTGAAATTTTCCTAATAAAATATGAGGGAAAAGTTAAAATCCAGCAATAGGGATAAAGTGTTGCCACCATACTAAATCAACATGTATCTTCTTCCAATAAAAAGGAGGAATTTTTCCCCTTCTTACAAATAAAGTTCTTTCAATAAAGAATGTTATTAAAAGTCATATTTACTGGGGTGTCTAGGTGGCTCAGTTGGTTGAGCATCAACTTTGGCTCAGGTCATGATCTTAACAGTTCCTGAGTTAGAGCCCCACATCAGGCTCCATGCTGTCATGGTTCCTGAGTTTGAGTCCCACATCAGGCTCACTGCTATCAGCATGGAGCCTGCTTTGGATCCTCTGTCCCCATCTCTGACCCTCCCCCCCACCCTCTCTCTCAAAAATAAATAAAACATTTTTTTAAAGTAGTATTTAGTTCTTCATTTAGCTATTAAAAACACCATTTCTATTGCTACCCTGAAATTTTCAAAAGATTTTTAAGGGAAGTTTATTTTTTTTAAACGGAAATAGAAACAGACCAAATATAATGCTTAGAACATAGTAAAACATGAATATGAGGTTTTAAATTGTTACCTAGAGTTGCTTTAACTTAGAAAAGATACCACTTTAAGCTATTTTTACAAAAATCACTTTTTAATGCTTATCCAACACACCCTTTTTAAGCAGGATTTCTTCTTTATTAAATAGGCTTTTGTTATACAGATAATAAATAGCTTTTATATAGGATGATCATGGTAATTAAATTTTCTTAATATAACAAATTTCAATATTTTTAAATCCTAGAACAAAGTTCACATAATAAAAATGTTGTTTCAGATCTTTTCTCACAGTTCATCTTCAAGAAATCACCAAATTCTATTGATTCCCCTTCCTGTCTCTCCTGTTCTATCTTCACAGTTATATATAAATCCTAATGACCTCATCCCTAGATTATAACAATTTTATAATTTATTTTCTTCTCTCCAAAATTGTACCAACTCCAATCTATCTTACAGAGAGTTAACAATATATGCTTCAAATTTAGACACAAAGAGTCTCAGAAGTGTAATGCTTTTAAGGAGTTTTGAACAATACATATCTGCTGAAACCAAACATCTTTTACAATTTTATGCAGATATGCATGTGTCCCTTGGAAACAGCACTCCTGTACCCTTTGGGTAAATACCTACTAGTGCAATTGCTGGATCCTAGAGTAGTTCTATTTTTAGTTTTTTGAGGAACCTCCATACTGTTCTCCAGAGTGACTTCACAAGTTTGCATTCCCAACAGCAGTGCAGGAGGGTTCCCCTTTCTCCACATCCTTGCCAGCACCTGTTGTTTCTTGTGTTGTTAATTTTAGCCATTCTGGCAGGTGTGCAGCGGTAGCTCATTGTAGTTTTGATTTGTACTTCCCTAATGAGGACTAATGTTGAACATCTTTTCATGTGTCTGGTAGACATCTGATGTCTTCTTTGGAAAAGTATTTATTCATGTCTTCTGCCCATTTCTTAACAGGGTTGTTTGTTTTTCAGGTGTTAAGTTTGGTAAGTTCTTTATAAATTTTGGATACTAACCCTTTATCAGATATGTCCTTTGCCAATATCTTCGTGAGCTGTATTGTGAGATCTTGGGGTGCCTGGGTGGCTCAGTTGGTTAAGGGTCCAAATCTTGATTTTGGCTCAAGTCATGATCTCACAGTTCATTAGTTCGAACCCCACACTGGGCTCTGCACTGCGAGTGCAGAGCCTGCTTGGGATTCTATCTCCCTCCCTCTGTCCCTCCCATGATTGTGCATGTGCTCACTCTCTCTCTCTCTCTCAAAATAAATAAGTAAACTTTAAAAAATGAACCGTAAGATCATGACCTAAGAAGAAATCAAGAGTCAGATGCTTAACCAACTGAGCCACCCAGGAGCCTCAATCCTACTTCTGAAACCAACAGTGTACTGTATATTAACTAAAAGATAAATAATTAAAAAATTTTTAAAGCATTATAAAAATGAGCTTACCCTTCTCATACGTAATTCTTCTAATGCTTCCAGCAAACTTGTTTTGAAATCTAGTAGCTGAATAGAAAACATGGTCTCTGAAGAACTTTGAAGAGCAAAGGTAGAGGATGATGAATCAGTCTTAAAATGATTCTCCATATTAACATTTACTTCCTGTAATATAAAAAGGTTTTAACTGAAAAAAATCATTTATCTAGGTTTTTCAGGTAAAAGTACATTTACCATAAAGATATAACCACCTGTATCCCATAATACTTCAGGTTTAGCACTGAATAACAGTTTTGTCATCAATACTATTCTAATCTTGACACCACTTGTGTTTTGTGATGCATCCATAGTTTCTGTGGCTGAGGTTTTTTATGTTACCTTAGTACCTGCACAAACTAAATTTTCTTCCCCTAAACACCACATCTTAAAAGCTGGATTCCTAAATTGCAGGCAAGGTGTGACCCTTCAGTAACTGCTTCATACCAAGGCTGCCAGACCATGTGCTTCCTAACTTTGCCTTGATATATTGCATTTTGTAAGGATGCTATGAATACTAATAGTATTTCAATCTTTAAACCCTACAGAGTTGAAAGAGAAAGAATGAAGTAACTGCCTTTTACTAAAAGCCAAGACTTAAATATCTTTCTCAGTATGAGTCAGGCTACAAGAAACTTCTCTTTTCAACTTTTCATAATAATAAATATCAATTCACAGGTAGTTGGAAAGAAATGTACAGGGTGTCCATACACCACTCAGCCTCTTCCAATGTTAAGATCTTGCATAATAATAGTACACTATAAAAACTGTATATCTGACTTTGGTACAATACACAGAACTTATAAAATTCTTCCACCTCTACATTCACTCATTTGTGTGTGGGTGTGTGTATAATTCTGTGCAAGTTTATTTTATGTATAGCTTCATGTAGCTACCACTACAATCAAAATATAGTACTGTATCATCAACAGTAGCTCCCTCATGCAGCTTGTTTCCATACCCACTACACTACTCTGTTCTCTATTTCTATAATTGTTTATTTCAACAGCGTTATACACAAAATGGAATCTTACATCACGTAACCTATTAAGATTGAATTTTTTTCAGGGGTGCCTCACTGGCTCAGTCAGTAGGGTATGTGACTTGGTCTCAGAGTTGTGAGTTCAAGCCCTACGCTGGGTGTAAAGATTACTTTGAAAAATCAATGAATCAATCAATTTCATCTAATTTAAAAAAAAAAAAAAAGACTAGATTTTGTTCACTCATGATAATTACCTTGAGGTTCATCCAAGCTGTTGTATCAACAGTTCACTCCTTATATTGCTGAGTAATTTCCATAGTATGGACATACTATGGTTTAACCATGCACTCACTGAAAGACATCTGAGTCATTTTCACTTTGGGCTTTTATGAATAAAGCTACCATGAACATTCACATACAAGTTTCTACATAAGTTTTCATTTCTTAGAGATAAATGTCCAAGAGAACAATTGCTGGGCTGAGTGAATACAGTCCACTTTTAGTTGTGAAAGAAACTACCAAACTATTTTCCAAATGGTAATACCGTTTTACAGTCTCACTGGCAATGTATCAGTGATCCAGCTTCTCCAAATCCCCACCAGTGTTTGGTGTCATCACTATTTTTTTTATCCTAGCCATTTTGATAGGTATTATATTAGTAAGCATTATCTAAAGAAACAGAGCCAGTAGGATGTATATGTAGAGAGAGAGAGAGAAAAAAAATTCATTTTAAAGAACTGGCTCATGTGATTGGGAGTCCAGCAAACCTGAAATCCTCTGGGCAGGACAGTAGGCTGAAGACCCAAAGAAGAGATGATATTTCAACTTGACCAAAGGCAGTCTTGAAGCAGACTTCCTTTAGGAACATGAGTTTTTCCTCTTAAGAACTTCTACTATTTGGATAGGAACACCCACATTATGGAGGATAATCTGCTTTACTGAAAGTCTACTGATTTAAATGTTGATCTCATCTAAAAATTACCTTCACAACAATGTCTAAACAGGTGTTTGACCAAATACATTTGATCAATATATTTTTTTGTATTTTTTTAAAATTAACTTACCCTAGGGCACCTGGGTGGCTCAGTTGGATAAGCGTCAGACTCTTGATTTCAGCTCAGGTGATGCTCTCATGGTTCATGAGTTCAAGCCTTGTGTCAGGCTCTAAGCTGACAGTGAAAAATCTGCTTGGGATTCTCTCTCTCTCTCTCTCTCTCTCTCTCTCTGTCTGCCCCTCCCCTACTCTCTCTCTCAAAATAAACATTTAAAAATAATAAAATAAAATAAAATAAAATAAAATAAAATAAAATAAAATAAAATAAAATAAAACTGGCTTACCCTTCATAGCCTAGCCAACTTGACACATAAAATTAACCACCACAGGTGTGCATGCAAGAAACTTTCTAAAAGGGAAATTTCCATTCCTGAAAACGATGGGCTACATTAGTTGGATAAACCCTCCAGCTAAAAACAATTACAATTTTGAATAAAATATTTTTAAACCTTCCTAAAAGTATCAAAGACCTAGCAAAATAGTAAAATTTTATAAAGCCAAATTCTAAATTCTAAAAAGACCATGGGCCAAGAACTAAGCTGAACAGAGAGAGCCATGTTCATCCTGTGGGTATCTGCCAAATTGAGTAAAATTAAATAACAACACTGATGACCTCTGGTGTGAGAGACAGGGAGTGCAAACCTAGGGTCTGACAAAGTGTGAAGTCTAATAAGAGATCTATTATAGTAAACAGAATTCAGAAGAGTTAAACTCACTTAAGGTTGAAGCAAAAATAACCACCTTCTATAGGATAGCTGCCCAGGTGCCAAGTAGATAAAGCATAAAAGAGAAGAAAGGGAGGCGGAGATATGAAGGAAGTAAAAACTGTCTCATCCCAGAAAGTTGCCATTAACTTAATTTCAGATAAGTCTGTTAACAAAGGTGGTTTCATAGGACTGTGAAAGAAAACTCAACTTATGAATGGGATCTCAAATGTTTTCAAACTGGTAGTGCCCATAAGAATCTAGCAGAAGCAAATAAAAATTCTTTCTAGAGAAATGTAACTTTATTGTAGGTACTCAAGAAATCTTTAAAAATTATTTTTCAAGGACAATGAGCAGCACATAAAGATAATCAGGCATAGGACACAACACTGCATTATGAGAACAAGCAGAAAAAAATTGATAATAGAAACACACACACACATACTGCAGATTTTTCCATTATCACACAAAAGAACTTTAAAACAGCTATGGTTACTATGTTTAAAGAAATAAAGTCAAGGTTGAAACTATTTGCGAAGAAGAGCAGATTTTTAAAATATCCCAGTATAATCTCTAGATAGAAAAAGTATATAATTGACAACTGATAACTCAATATGTTTGGCAAAGACCGTACATAGCTGAAGAGAGATTTAGTGTACTATAAAAAAGATTAAATACAATATCAAGGATGCAGCAAGAAAATATAAAAACGGAAACTACAGAAAAAAAGGTTAAAAAAGAATATAAAGTCAGAGGGTGTAACAGTTCCAGAAAGAAGAAGAGAGAAATAAAGAGACAAACTATATTCTGAAGAAATAACAGCTGAGAATTTTCCAGAACTAAAGTAAACACCAAGTTTCAGATCAAGAAGCTCAGTGAATCCAAAAATACTTCATTTGATTTAATCCTGACTGAAAAGAAAACAGCATATGGGATGCACTGAGAAACTGAAGAGAAAGGAGTCACCAACATCTTTGGTTCATGCGAGTCTCCATCCTTTAATACTGTTTTATTCTTTTTTATGCTTGCTTTCTAGTTCACTCCCAATCTTTACAGATCACCCCTAATGCTTTTGATATGCATCCTTAAATCTATACTTATCCTTTTAACACACATAGTGTTATGTGTGTATTTAATTCACTTAAATTCTATTATGCTATACAGGAAAAAAAAAAAAAAGAATTGTAGTGAATCCAAAATGTATTTTAAAAACCCATATCTACAGATATCACAGTCAAGTGACAGAAAAAAATATGAAAAAAATAAAATATATGAAAAAAATCTTAAAAGATTACAACTAAATCTCAAAGGACTTAAAGCATATAGATATTACCAAAACAAGGAAGCAAAGAAAATATGAGAATGAAAAATTACAGGCCAATATAGTTCACAAAGTAAGTCCTAATTCTACACAAAATAATAGCATACTGAAAGTGACAACAGATAAAAATAATATATCATAACCATGTTGGGTTTCTCGCAGAAATCTAAAGTGTAACATTAAAAATCAATCATTATAATTCTCTACATTAAGATGGTAAAAGAAAAACAATTACATGATAATAAAGAAAAAGCATGTGAAAATACACAACTGCTCAAAATATTAAAAAAGAAAACTCTCAGGGAGTTCCTGGCTGGCTCAGTCGGTACAGCACGCGGCTCTTGATTTCAGGGTCATGAGTTCCAGCCCCACACTGGGTGTAGAGACTGCTTAAAGAAATAAACTTAAAAAAATAAAAAGCTCTCAGAAAACAATAAGCAAAAGAGAGCTTCCTTAATTTGGTCAGCAGAATCTATAAAAAAATGTTCAGCAACATCATACTTAACAGTGAAAAGTTTAAAGCATTCACCCTGAGATCAGGAATAAGGCAATTTTCAACATTTTATTAAAGGTAACACAATAAGAAAAAGAAATAAAAAGTACATAGACCAAAAACCAAGAAATAAAACTATAATTAACTAATGAAATAATTGAGAATACAGGATATCTTTTTAAAACTACAGATTAAGGGGTGCCTGGGTGGCTCAGTCAATTAAGCACCCAACTCTGGGTTTCAGCTTGGGTCATGATCTCATAGTTCGTGAGTTCGAGCCCCACATTGGACTCTGTGCTGGCAGTGTGGGGTCTACTTGGGATTCTCAATCTCTCTCTTTCTCTCTCTCTCTCCCTCTCTCTCTACCCCTCCCCTGCTCACATCTCTCTCAAAATAAATAAATAAACTTAAAAAATAAATAAAACTACGGATTATTAGAATTAATAAGAGGATTTAACAAACCAGAAAGAAACAGAAACAATATACAATAAGTCAACTATATTCATATACACTAAGAAAAAAGCTTGGAAATAAAATTTAAAATAACATTTGTGGGGCACCTGGGTGGTTCAGTCAATTGAGCATCTGGCTTTTGATTTCAGCTCAGGTCATGGTCTCATGGTTCATGAGATCGAGCTCCGCATCAAGCTGTGTGCTGCCAACAGAGAGCCTGCTTGGGATTCTCTCTCTCCCTCTCCCCCTTCCCCTACTCACGCATGTACTTGCTCGCTCTCTTTCTCAAATAAACATTTTTTTCAAAATCAAATCAATCAATAAAAAACATTTGCAACACTATAGCATTTATAACACTAGAGCAATCAAGACAGTGTGAAGATAATGCAGGAGAAGGAAAGAGACCTATGAAATGCAACAGGAACATACATCCAGGGGTCTGGGTTCCTGTTGCATTTCACAGGTTGCATTTCAATTACATAATACTGAATGGTGAAAAGCTGAAAGTTTTTCCATTAAGATTAGGAACAAGACAAGGTTGCCAACTCTCACCTTTTATTCAACATAGTATTGGAAGTCCTACCCAGAACAATTAGGCAAGAAAAAGAAATAAAAGGTATCCAGATAGGAAAGGAAGAAGTAAAACTGTCACTATTTGCAGATGACACATATATATAAAACCCTAAAGACACGACCAAAACATCATTAGAACTAATAATTCAGTAAATTTGTAGGATATAAAATCAACGTACAAAAATCCGTTGCATTTCTATATGCTATAACCATCTACTAGAAAGAGAAATTAGGGGGCACCTGGGTGGCTCAGTCAGTTAAGCGTCCGACTTCGATTCAGGTCATGATCTCACAGTTCATGAGTTTGAGCCGGGTGTCAAGCTCTATTCTAACAGCTCAGAGCCTTGAGCCTGTTTCAGATTCTGTGTCTCCCTCTCTCTCTCTGCCCCTCCCGGCTCGCTCTCTCTCTCTCTCTCTCTCTCTCTCTTTCTCTCTCTCTTTCTCAAAAATAAATAAGCAAAAAAAAAAAAAAAAAAGAGAGAGAGAGAAAGAGAAATTTTAAAAATCTCATTTACATTTCATCAAAAAGAATAAAACACTTAGGAATAAATTTAACCAAGGAGGCAAACCTGTACACTGTGTATCTGTACACTGAAAATTATATGGCACTGATGAAAGTAACTGAAGAACACACAAATAAAAGCAAAGATATTCCATGCTCATGGATTGAAAGAATTATTATTAAAATTTCCATACTACCCAAAACAATCTACAGATTTAACGCAACCCCTATCAAAACTTCAGTAGCATTTTTCACAGATAGAACAAACAACCCTAAAATCTATGGAACCACAGAGACCCCAAATAGCCAGAGAAATCCAGAAAAAGAACAAAGCTAGAGGTATCACACTTCCTGATTTCAAACTATACCACAAAAAGTTATAATAACTGGGGTGCCTGGGTAGCTCAGTTGGTTAAGTGTACAACTCTTGATTTTGGGTCAGGTCATGATCTCACAGTTCATGGGACTGAGCCCCAAATCAGGCTCTGAGCTGACAGCGCAGAGCTTGCTTGGTATTCTCTTGCTCTCTCCCTCTCTGCTCATACTCACTCTGTGTCAAATGAACATTTTTTTAAAAGCTATAATAAAACAGTATGGTATTGGCATAAAAACAGACATACAACTCTCTAAAGCTGAGTTAGTTTCTTAGTTTGCCTCCCTCTTTTTTTTTTTTTTAAACAGATATATAGATCAATGGAACAGAATAGAGAATCCACTCAGATACGGTCAATCAATTTATGACAAAGGAACCAAGAAAATACAATAACAACAGTCTCTTTATTAAATGGTGCTGGAAAACCTGGACAGCCACATGCAAAAGAATGAAACTGGATCACTATCTTACACCATACACAAAAATTAAAACAGATTAAAGACTTGAACATAAGATCTGAAATGATAAAACTCCTTAAAGAAAACAGGTGGTGAGTTCCTTGATGTGAGTCTTGGCAATAATGATTTTTGGATTTGACACCAAAAGCAAATAAAAACAAATGGGAATGTATCAAACTAAAAAGCTTCTGCACAGCAAAGGAAACCGTCAACAAAATGAAAAGGCAATTTATCAAATGGGAGAAAAGATTTGCAAGTAATATCTGATAAGGGGTTACTATCTAAAATATATTTAAAAACTCATACAACTCACTAGAAAAAAAACAATATAATTTTTAAAAAATTTAATGTTTTTTTAAAAATTTTTTAACGTTTATTAATTTTTGATACAGAGAGAGACAGAGCATGAATGGGGGAGGGTCAGAGAGAGAGGGAGACACAGAATCTGAAACAGGCTCCAGGCTCTCAGCGGTCAGCACAGAGCCCGACGCGGGGCTCGAACTCACGGACCGCGAGATCATGACCTGAGCCAAAGTCGGACGCTCAACCGACTGAGCCACCCAGGCGCCCCTTAATGTTTATTTTTGAGACACAGAGAGAGAGAGACAGAGCATGAGCAGGGGAGGGGCAGAGAGAGAGGGAGACACAGAATCCAAAGCAGGCTCCACACTCTGAGCTTTCAGCACAAAGCCTGACACAGGGCTCGAACTCATGAACTGTGAGATCATGACCTGAGCTGAAGTCAGACGCTTAACCGACTGAGCCACTCAGGCACCCCAGAAACAATCCAATTTTTAAAAAATGGGCAAAGGATCTGAATAGACATTATTCCAAAGAAGACATACACATGGCCAACAAGTACATGAAAAGATGCTCAATATCACCAATCATCAGAGAAATGGGTATCAAAACCAAAATGAGATTATCACCCCCACATTTGTTAGAATAGCTAAAATCAAAAAAACAAGAAATAATAAGTGTTGGCGAGGATGTAAAGAAAAGGGAACTTTTGGGCACTATCAGTAGGAATGTAAACTGGTGTAGCCACAATGGAAAACAGTATGGAGGGACCTCAAAAACTAAAAACAGAACTACGAAATGATCCAACAATTTCACTTGAGTATTTATCCAAAGAAAATGAAAACACTAACTCAAAAAGATGTATGCATCCCATGTTCACTGCAGCAGTATATACAACAGCCAAGACATGAAAACATCGTAAGTATCCATCAACAGATGAATGGATAAAGAAAACAGTATATTTTTCAGCCATAAAACAAAGAAGGAAATCTTGTCATTTGCAATATCATGGATGGACCTTGAGGATGTTAGGTTAAGCTGAAATAAATTAGACGTAGAAAGACAAATACCATATGATCTCACTTATATGTGGAATCTAACCAACAACAAACAACAAAAAACAGAGATACAAAGAACAGATTGGTGGCTGCCAGATATGGGGGTGGGGGTAGGTGAAATGGGTGAAGGAGGACAAAAGGTATAAACTTCCAGTTATAAAATAAATACATCACAGGGATGTCATATACAGCATGGTGACTATAGTTAATAATACTGTATTATCTATTTGAAAGTTGCTAAGACTTGGGAATGCAAGCTGGTGCAGCCACTCTGGAAAACAGTATGGAGGTTCCTCAAAAAACTAAAAATAGAACTACCCTATGACCCAGCAATTGCACTACTAGGCATTTATCCAAGGGATATAGGTGTGCTGTTTCGAAGGGACACATGCACTCCCATGTTTATAGCAGCACTATCAACAAGAGCCAAAGTATGGAAAGAGCCCAAACATCCACCGATGGATGAATGGATAAAGAAAATGTGGTATATATATACAATGGAGTATTACTCGGCAATCAAAACGAATGAAATCTTGCCATTTGCAACTATGTGGATGGAACTAGAGGAGATTATGCTAAGTAAAATTAGTCAGAGAAAGACAAATATCATATGACTTCATTCATATGAGGACTTTAAGATACAAAACAGATGAACATAAGGGAAGGAAAGCAAAAATAATACAAAAACAGGGAGGGGGACAAAAATATAAGAGACTCTTAAATATGGAGAACAAACAGAGGGTTACTGGAGGCGTTGTGGGAGGGGAGATGGGCTAAACGGGTAAGGGGCATTAAGGAATGTACTGAAATCATTGCTTCACTATATACTAACTAATTCGGACGTAAACTTTAAAAAATAAAAAATAAAGTAAAAAAACCAAGATTTTCTTCTGAATATTTTTTATTAGAGAATTACGATAATATAAATGATTGATTTCACTGTTGATTAATGGGTACACTGCTAAGGAATATAAACATTGCTGGTTAACTTACCCATAAATAATATATACTGCAATATATTAAATTACCCACAAAAATAAGGAAATAATAAATCTTAGCATTTAACATTATAAAAATATAACTCAATATTAATTTCAAGATATGTTAATAAGATGGACTTGGTAGTGAAAAAAAAAGGAAATTCCAGCTTTTCCAGAATAGCTGAGCTCAGCCCCATGCAAACCCACCAACTGGATAAAAGCATATCAAAGAGCCTATATGAAACAAGTAGATAAACACCCCTAGTCAATCCACAAAATTATGAGGAATAATCAATTATTGTTGTTTTAAGTCACCAAGTTTGGGTTGGTTTGTTATTCGGCAATAGGTAAGGTAACTAACAGAAATCAATATTGGAAATGGAATGATGCCAAACAGTGATTTGATAGTTCTGCATGTTATGCTACATTCACCACAAGTGTACTTACCATCTGTCACCATACAATGCTATTACAATACCACTGACTCTATTCCCAATACCATGGCTTGCATCCCCATGACTTACTCATTCCATAACTGGAAGCCTGTAGCTCTCATTCCCCTTTACCCATTCTGCCCATTCCTCCATGTTCCTCTCCTCTAGCAATATTAGTTTGTTCCTTGCAATATCTTTGCTTCTGCTTCTTTTGTTTTGTTCATTCTTGTTTGTTCTAATGGTACTGGTAGAAGCACTGCCAGCTTAGACTAAAAAGGATTGAGATAATTCAAAATGAAGAGGATTCTAGGCCACCAAAGTTCTACTTGTAGGAAACAAGACTGAAGCAACTACTCAGTTGCAGATCATTCCTTATTTCGTTTGCTTGTTTACATTTATTTACTTATTTTTTTTTAATGTTTATTTTTGAGAGAGAGAGAGAGACAGAGCATGAGCAGGGGAGGGGCAGAGAGACAGAGAATCTGAAGCAAGCTCTGTGCTGTCAGGGCAGAGCCAGATGCGGGGCTCAAACTCACGAACCGAGATCACGACCCAAGCTGAAATCAAGAGTCAGATGCTCAACCAACTCCGCCACCCAGGAGCCCCATCAGAGACCATTTCTTAAGGAAAATAAAGAACCTTTATAAGAGCTGAGCTAAGAATCCAGAGGTAGAGCCAAGAAGAAAACAATGGACTAGCAGAACACCTGGAGGGAGCAGAATGGCGAATGCTCTACTGTCTCCATGAAGAACAACTCTACTGCCTTCCTTTACACTACACACAATACTTCACTTCTGATACTTCTAGTCACCAAATGCATGGAGGGTGAGGGAGAACCCACACCAAGCTTTTCTGTGACACCAGCTGGGTAACCTACATTTCAACTTAATTCTGACACTGTCTACCTGGAGATAATATCAGATCAGATCCCAGAGGTTAAGGGTTCAGTTCTATAAGACTTGCCCCCATCATGACTTCAAATGCCAAATGCAAGTCCAGATTGCCACCTGTACCTCTAAATGACTGGCTACAAATTGGAGGTTTCCATGACCCCCTCCTCAGGTTTGATTAATTTGCTAGAGCAGCTCACAGAACCCCGAAAAACGTCTTACTTACTAGATTACCAGTTAATTACAAAGGATATTAAAAGTTACAAATGAACAGCCAGATGAAGAGATACATAAGGAGAAACCTAGAAGAGTTCTAAGCACAGGAGCTTCTGTTCTTATAGAGACTGGAGTGCACCACCCTCTTGGCACAGACATGCATTCTTGTTCACCAACCCAGAAGTTCTCCAAACCCCTGCAGTTCAGGGATTTTTTTTTTTTTTTTGAGGCTTCATTACATAGACATACTGATTACATCATTGGCCATTAGTGACCAAGTCAAGCTCCAGTCCCTCTCCTTTCCTAGAGGTCTGATAAGAGGGGGAACCTGAAAGTTCCAACTGTCTAATCACATGGTTGGCTCCCCTGGCAACCAGCCCCCATTCTTAGGAGCTTTCCAAAATTCACTTCATTAACATAAACTCAGTTGTGGTCGGAAGGGCTTGTTATGAATAACAAGACATTTCTTTTGCCTTTATGGCTCTAGAGCTATTTTCAGAAACAGAAGACAAAAGACCAAATACCAACAAAAGATGTTCCCATTGTTCTTATTGCTTAGAAAATTCCAAAGGTTTTAGGAGTTCTGTGCCAAAAATGAGATGAAGATCAAGTTTTTAAAAAAAAATTTTTTTTAACATTTATCTATTTTTGAGAGACAGAGAGAGAGTGCAAGCGGGGGAGGGGCAGAGAGAGAGAGACACAGAATCTGAAGCAGGCTCCAGGCTCTGAGCTGTCAGCACAGAGCCTGATGCAGGGCTTGAACCCATGAACCGCAAGATCATGACCTGAGCCAAAGTCGAATGCTCAACCAGCTGAGCACCCAGGTGCCCATAAATACATTCTTATTATAAACCACAATATCATAGAGACCTAATCAGGGAACATTCCATGCCCATCATAACATAACATGCCTACATGCATTTCAGAATTGCTATGTACTAATTACTACTAAATGCTCTTTCTCCTCTTTTTATTTTTTTTTTTTTTAAATTTTTTTTTTTCTCAACGTTTATTTATTTTTGGGACAGAGAGAGACAGAGCATGAACGGGGGAGGGGCAGAGAGAGAGGGAAACACAGAATCGGAAACAGGCTCCAGGCTCTGAGCCATCAGCCCAGAGCCTGACGCGGGGCTCGAACTCCCGGACCGCGAGATCGTGACCTGGCTGAAGTCGGACGCTTAACCGACTGCGCCACCCAGGCGCCCCATCTTTCTCCTCTTTTTAAATGAAAGTCTATCATGGTTATCCTATCCCTGTCTCATCACCGTATATTGGATTGGGAGGCAGATGATTTGTTTTTTAATCGGCAGGTCTCTGAATCAAGAGGAGCTGTATCTGAGAAGCTGCAGCCCAGGAGCCTCAAACCACACTTATACCTGGTAAAGATAAAATGATTCTGGACACTGAGCCTGATACTGTTTTGGAGTGAGATTTTTGCAGGTCTCTGGAGGGGGTGAGCATATTTTGCTTGTGTGAAAAATATAAAACAGGTAAACTGTGCTAAACTGCTTAATGGACACAAATTCTTCCCATCATGCCCATTTGAAATGTGATACAGTCACTTCTTCCTTCGAGAGATGGAATCTATTTCCCCACAAGGGATTGCCTTAGGATTCACTTTAACCAACAGACCTTGAAATCTTTGCTCTCTCAGAATGCTGCTCTGCACCTGCCTTGCTTTGCCTTGCCATGCCAGGAAGAAGCACAAAACGAAAACCTACACGGAAACAGAGAGGCCCAATCCTCCACAATCTACAAGGTGAATGCAACTGCAAGAGTAAGCCTAGACAAGACCAGCAAAAAACCCCAAAAAACAAAAAACAAACAAACAAACAAAAAAACCTACAAAATTATAAGAAATAATCATTGTTTTAAGCAATTAATTTTGGAGGTGATTTGCTATGCAACCACATATTCAATATTTTTTGCTATAACACTTAAAAATTTTTAATATTTCATTTATTTTTGAGAGAGAGAAAGAGTATGAGCAGGAGAGGACCAGAGACAGAGGGAGACACAGGATCCAAAGCAGGCTCCAGGCTCCTAGCTGTTAGCACAGAACCCGATGTGGGGCTCAAACCCATGAATCACGAGATCATAACCTGAGCCGAAGTCACTTAACTGACTGAGCCACCCAATCACCCCTGTTTTAACATCTTAATTCTGCATTGTCTCTTTTCTACAAGTTCCTTTTTTCTGTTTCATTTTCGTCTCTTTCATGTTTTTCTCAAATGTCTGCTGATCCCTGGCTGTTCACATTTAAAAATAATACAAATTTCTTTTTTATGCCCAAGCCTTATTCCTGTTTTTCAGACTATTTGGTATTTCCAAGTGCTCAGTATATTTCCAAACTTTAAAGTCAATCACTAGTCTTCTATTTGCTTTCTGACAGACACGGCTGAATCATCTCCCATTCTCTTATCCCTGTGAGTCAATACTCTTTTTATGCATTTTAATGACAGTGAGAAAAACAAATGTATGTGGTTAATCCATCATGTTTAGAAGCCTTAAACAAGATTTCAAAACCCACCTCCTATGTAATTATATAAATTCTACTGCGCATGGAACAATGTTAGTCCTAGAAATAAAAAAGATGAATTGCACAGAGTAGATGATTAAAGAAACTTTATAGTTGGGTTCCCAGCATACTGCAGAGCACTATGCAAGTTTCTCGGGATATGAGCCTACAACCTGGTTGGAAAGACAGGCACAGAAACTAAGTGTCAAAAACAGAAGCATATACAAAACACCCATGCAAGTGATTCTATTGACAGGACTTAGAAAGAATGTTACAGAAAAGATAGTATCTATGCTAGACCTTAAATATTGTCTGGCAAAGACTACAGAGGGAAAATAACGTAAGATGATAATTATGTGTTTACATTGTTTATCAACTTACCAATAGAAATGTCTATCAGATAGTGCAAATCTAGATGATCTGCTACTCAGTTTTGGGAGCCAGTATTGCTATTTTATTCATCCTTATCCCCCATTATGTCTGGCACATAATGGTACTAAACAAATCTTCTATCAGTCAAAAACATAGCAAATTTATTCCAGCTTTAATGCATATGTACTTGCTGTTCCTTCTTGAAGGAATGTTCTATATCCACATTTACACAGAATTTCCTTCATGTTTTTCAGGTCTCAGGTCAAATGTTACCTCTTCAATAATGACATCCCAATACTCTTCAGTATATCATCCTGTTTTATTTTCTTCACATCACTTACCATTAACCAAAATTATCTGTCAATTATCTGTTAACTTTATTATATCTTCTCCTTTAAAAAATAAGCTTTGTGAGAATCTCATCTGTACTGGCCAGGGTATATCTTCAGCACCGAGGACAGGGCCTGATAATAAAGTAATATCCGAGACTACATAAATATTTATTGAATACTGAATGAACTTAACTCATTTCCCTAGTTCTTGAAGGTATTTAGTGACTTGCCATAAGCACATAATCATTCAAAGAGCAACAGACTGATAATCAGTTGATATTAACATATCTATTCATAGGTAGTCATGTGATTGTGGACAAACTGCTTGACCTTTCTGGATCTACTTTCTTACTTTATCTCTAAATTTACTTCCAGCTACAAAGTTCTATGTGGTGACTATCATGTGAACAATTTCCAACACATCTTCAGTCATCTCAAAAGCACTCATTTTTTTAACCTCTGATTTAACAAATCAAAATTTGTACTTTTTCGCCCTCAAATATTTTAAACTCCAATTCTGTCAGTAGTACCACATATTTTATTGAAATCTCCATGATAGGGGTGCCTGGGTGGCTCAGTTGGTTAAGTGTCTGAATTTGGCTCAGGTCATGATCTCACAGTACATAAGTTCAAGCCCCACATCGGGCTCTGTACTGACAGCTCAGAGATTCTGTGTCTCCCTCTCTCTCTGCTCCTCCCTTGCTTGCTCTCTCTCTCTCTCAAAAATAAACATTAAAAAGATTAAAATTAAAATAGATAAATCAATCTCCATGATAAACATTCACAAAATCTTTGATCTCTTTCTCTCTCACTCTTTCACTCCCCTTCATTCCCTAAATCTAATCTCTAAATGGACCTGCTTGTTCTTCCTTCTAATTGGCCCTTAGATTCATTCTGCATCACTACTCCTACTGCTATCAATCTAGTCAGATCTTCATTACCTCAGACATGAGTTATAATCACTTTTTGCTGTTATCCTTTTATTTAATCTTCTCCCCCACTTCAATCTAACCTGCGTATTTTCTCCAAAATTATTTTTCTTTTTTTCCCGATCAATATTACTTTTTATTTTTTTTTATTTTTTTAATTTTTAAATTTTTTATTTTATTTTATTTTTTCAATGTATGAAATTTTCCAAAATTATTTTTCAAAATAGCACTTAAATTTCATTAATTTCCAAATTCAAGAGGGCTCCTCTTGTCTACAAACTAAGTCTAAATGCACCTGCCTGATTTTTAAGAGTTCTCCACTTTCTTGTTTCATTCTCCTTTTCAACTTTCATCTTCTGCACACAGTAGAGGTCCCAACAGAGGACCAAGATGTTCTCTACTATAATTTTCTTATTGTCTCCTACCTAATCCATGCTCATTCCCACCTCTAAACCTAGAATAAATTTTCAACTCCCCCCTTATCTAAAGTCTATCCATGTTTTTTTTTAATTTTTTTAATGTTTATTTATTTTTGAGGGAGAGAGACAGAGCACAAGCCAGGAAGGGGCAGAGAGAGAGGGAGACACAGAATCTGAAGCAGGCTCCAGGCTCTGAGCTATCACCACAGAGCCCAACATGGGGCTGGAACCCATGAACCACAAGATCATGACCTGAGCCAAAGTCAATGCCTAACTGACTGAGCCACCCAGGCACCCCAATTGTGTCCATGTTTTATGCCCAATTCAAAACCCCTTTTCTCCAAGAATCCTTCCCTGACCACTCTGAACCATTCTGACCCCTCCATTCTCTAAGTTCCTGTTGTGTGCTTAAATTCAACACCACAAAGTTTAATAAGAATTCCCCAGTTGTTCTATCTGTGTCAAATCTGCCTCTTCAAATGGGATGTTTTTTAAGTGCAAGAACTATTCCACACTTCTTTCATTTACTATTCTGTAGCATTTAGTACAATTCTAGGCACAAAGTAAGAACTCAGTGAATTAAATGGCAATCAGAAGAGCTCATTTTTATACAATTTCTTACATATTACAAAGCAATTTCACCTGTATTTTCCACTTGATCCTTAAATTGCTTCTCTGAGGTATTCAGGACTAGACTTAAGTAAAAACTTGACCGCTCTGACAACTATGAAACCTTGGAGGAAAAAGACTAATTTTTCTGAGATGCAGTTTCCTAATCTGATGATAAATTTCAAGTTTATCCCAAAAAGATAAGCTCATATTTTAAGAGATCATCACTGTTGAAAGCTTGAAACATATTTTTATATGAGTTAACAACCCCAATCAGTTAAATTAATAAATGTGAATATAGGAAAAATCTATAACTATCTGATTTCAATTTCTACACTACTGAAAGTTTTAAAAATATTATACATAATATGTTTTAAATACTACAAACATTTTACCAAAAAGCTGTACTTCTTTAAATACATCTTATCTATTATTTACATCCTAACACATCTCAAGAGATTTAAGGTACTGATTTCAAGAAGCTTGCTACACTCTGGAGTGCCTGTGTGCCTCACTCTAGTTAAGAATCCAACTTCAGCTCACATCATGATCTAGTGGTTCAAAAGTTCAAGCCCCACATCAGGCTCTGCACTAGTAGTGAGGAGCCTGCCTGTGATTCTCTCTCTCCCTCTCTCTCTGCCCCTCAGGCACTTGCACTCATGTTCTCTCTTAAAATAAATAAATGAACTTAAAAAATATTTTTTAACTTAAAAAAAGAGGCTTGCTACATTTTTATTTGTGATTTTTATTACTAGAGGAGGCTAAATTATTTTCATCAGAATACTCCTTCTATTTTACATGGGGAGTCCATGTCAAAATGTTATTCATTTATTGGAAATACACTTTACTCAGTTCATTGCTAAACATAACATTATTTATCTTAAATACTCAACGCTCAAAATCATTAGCCAAATATCTATAAATTTGGGAATAGTATCTCTGTGTTAAAAGCAGAAAGTTATATTACCTGTTTAATAATCACTAGTGTTAAACAACAAGAGTAATGAAATAAATCACTGGTTCTCAAAGTGTGGCCCCTGGATCAACCATATCAGCAACACCTGAGGACTTTCAGAAATGCAAATTCCAGGGCCTCAGGTCTATTGAATCAAGAACTGAGGACGGGACCCAATAATCCTGCTTTAATAAGTCCACTATATGTGAGAACCACTGATATAAATTAACCTAAGCAAGCCATAATTACTTGGTCACTGAATATTTTCTAAATAGATAGGAAATTTAGGTCCTATCTAGGAAAATATTTTTTTTTTGCTTCCTTGTTTTAAGTTATCAAATGATGATTTAAAGGACTATAAAAAATGTTGAGTGCCATAATCAGGCCTCAACAATGAAAAGGAGAAATGTGGTGACAGTCTAATCTTTTATATTAAAAATCAGAGAAAATTAATGCTAAATACCCAAAATATGCAAATATTCCCAAAATCTGAACCAGGGCATATGACTAAAAAGATTTAATTGTTTCCCCATTTGGTACACTTAAAATTTATGATCAGAGTCAGAAGTGTTGTAGAAGAAGCAAAATAAGGAAAGCATATGGGAATCAATCCCAGGGTCCTAAGTTTATAAATATTCTGTTCTAACCCAGAGATTTCCAACTAGTGCACTAGGACAGTGTCCTATGAATAAATTACTGGTTTGAGAGTAATTATTACTCTTCTCAGTTGTGCAGAAGGCTGGGCACAGCATGGGAAAGCCAAACACCCAGAACCAGGATTAATTTTGTCCACATGCTCCTCTACACTGTACAAATACTGTGCTATCATTTTCCAATTACTCCATGATGTGGGCTGAAAAAAGTAGGAAGCACACTTCCAACCATTTCTGCTAACTCAGGGAGTAAAATAACTTCAGTTGCAGTTACAGAAAACACTACTCAAATTGGCTGTAAAAAGAAAAGGAGGGGTGCCTGGGTGGCTCAGCCAGTTGAGCATCCTGACTTAAACTCAGGTCATGATCTCATGGTTCATGGGTTCGAGCCCTGTGTCAGGCTCCGTGCTGACAGCTCAGAGCCAGGAGCCTGTTTCAGATTCTGGGTCTCCTTCTCTGTCTGCTCCTCCCCCATTCACACACTGTCTCACTCTGTCTCTCAAAAATAAATAAATGTAAAAAAAAATTTAAAAAGAAAAGGAAATTTACTGGCTTTTCTGATGTAATGGTCTAGAATTAGGTTTGGCTGCAGGCAAGCAATGTAACCAGCACTGAGATTGTTATTACCTTGTTAATTTTTGCCTGTTAACTTGATATTGGCTACATTCTCAATAGGCTATCACTTCATAATGCCCAAACGGTTGTAAGCAGCTACCAAAGCTACATACTTCCTTGTTCCTTCTTCCCCCAAGAAAAAAAGAATCTGTGTCCTGATAAAAGTCTGGAGGTTACCAATTTGGGGCTGCATGGGTTACCTTTCCACCCCTGAACCAATTACTGAGCTGGGGATTGATGGAAGCACAGTTCAACAAGCTCCATCTCTGGAGCTGGAGGTGAAGTCAATCCAGGTTAATCTGACAAACATCACATGCCTGAGAAAGTGAGGATTATATAGGGAAATATCAGGTATTGTTAGCAGAAAAAAGGAAGAATCTATGTGGGTCAATAGAAACAGCTTTCCATAATAGCTTACCACACATCTCTAAATGGGCTAAAATACACGATAAAACTGATTGCTTTTTTTTCTTTACATGCTAGTAATCTAAAAAAAAAAAGTATATTAAAATAACATATTTACCTATCAAATTAGCACACGTTTAAAAAAAACTATTTAGTACTAGTAAAGGAATGGTGAAACAGGCATTCAATCAGTTCTGGTAGAAATATAAATGGAAACAATCCTTTGAAAAACAATTTAGAATGTCTCAAGAGTCATAAACTATACAGATATATACTTCACTTCTGAGAATCTATTCAAAAGAAAAAACTCCTAAATGCAGAAAAATTTTCACATTAACATATTTACTACTACTTGTTAATAAAAACAAGACAGAATAAAAACAAACCACCAAAATGTCCAGGAATAAGAAATCATAATCAATTAAGTGTTATAATGTTTCACTACCTGGTGAAATATATGCAGCCACTTAAAATGAAAATAATAGGGGGTGCCTGGGTGGCTCAGTCAGTTGGGTGTCCGACGTTGGCATGGGTCGTGGTCTCATGGCTCCGTGGGTTCGAGCCACACGTGCTGACAGCTCAGAGCCTGGAGTCTGCTTTGGATTCTGTCTCCCTCTCTCTCTGCCCCTCCCCCACTCACACTGTGTGTGTGTGTGTGTGTGTGTGTGTGTGTGTGTCTCAAAAATAAATAAACGTTAAAAAAATTTTTTTTAAATAAAATAAAATGAAAATAATAGCTAATATTTGTTGAGCACTTATGATATACAAGACAGTCTCTTAAAACCACATTTAGTTCTCCAGGACACTTTCTGAAATATTTGCTATTAGTATTCCCATTTCAGAAATGAAAAAACTGAGGCATAAAGAGATTAAGTAACTTGTCCAAGGTTACACATAAGGTATGGAACCTTCTAGATATGAACCAAATAATCCAGTTCCAGGCTTGCAATCTTTACCACTGCATTATATTGCCTCTCAATATCGTGTTTGTGTAGTTTATAATAATAAAATGTTTATGTTATAATGTTTTATAAAAAGTGAACAATCAACAACAACAACAACAACAGAACTCAGTCTTCCAGTTAAAAGACAGGAGGTCCAACAGAGGTATTTAGTTTAGCCCCCACTAAAGTAACAGTTGGCAATTTAAGAATAAACCTTGGGCCAAGAGACTGAGAATGTAACAAAAACAAAAAATATTGTTTTCTGTCAGGCAGATACAGGAGCCTACTTAGGATTCTCTCTTTCTCCCTCCTCTTTTGCCCCCTCCCAAATAAACTTAAGAAAAACAAAAGAAACGGGGTGCCTAGGTGGCTCAGTCGGTTAAGCTTCGGACTTCGGCTTAGGTCATGATCTTACAGCTCTTGGGTTCAAGCCCCACATCAGGTTCTGTGCTGACAGCTCAGAGCCTGGGGCCTGCTTCAAATTCTGTGTCTCCCTCTCCCTCCCTGCCCCTCCCCCACTCATGCTCTGTCTCTCTCTCTCTCAAATATAAACACTAAAAAAAATTTTTAAAGAAACATCTTTAATATTCTCATTAAAAGATCATATATTCCACTTATGAAAAAAGGAAGATGTTACAATAAAAGGAAGATTCACTGAAATAGTAGATATAAAGACAAAATTGAAGAAATCTTACAAAAAGAAGAGCAAAAGTCAAAGAAATACAGAACTGAAGAAAAAAGTACTAGAGGATTAATTCAGAAGGTCTAACAGAAATTAGAGAACAGAGAAATACAGAAATTAGAGAATAAATCATGAAAAGTTGTCAAGATTGATTTTCTCAGAACCAAAAAAATATGAGTTTGCAAAGAGCTCATTAAGTGCTGGCACAAGACATATTGTGGTGAAATAATGGAACACTGGAGAAAAGGGGAAGGTCCTATAACCTTCCAGAAAAAAATAAAAATTTTTTCCACACAATGAAAATTTAGTCTTCAATATCTACAATAAAATCTACAATAAAGAAACTAAGTCTTCAAACATAAAGGAAAGTTATTACCAAACTGGAATTTTATTGCCATGCTAAGTGTGGAGGTAAAAGATATTTTCAGACAAGCAATGTCCAAAACAATTTACCTTCCATACATCCTTTCTCAAGAAGCTATTTAAGGATTTCTCCAAGGAAGAGGAAGACATGGAATCCAGGAAACGGGGGATTCCAAGTGAGAGAGAGAAGAAACAAATGTCTGGGATGGTAAAGTGAGATACCAAGATGACACTTGCACAGCAACCAGTCCAGATTGGTGTTGTCTAGCAGACTTTGGTAAAAAGCTCCTCAGTAGAATGAAATGAACAGATTACCAACTGTTTTTAAATCTTAATAAGAGTTTTACATAAATGAAAAAAGTCTGGGGTTGAATTAGTAATGAACACATCAAAAAGTAAGCAATGGAGGAAGCAAAACAATGGTTAGGGGTGGTGCTGTACAGGAAAGGAAAAAAAAAATCATAGCATACTACAATGGTTTAGTTATGAACAGCATTCATGCAGTCTTAATAATACAACTATAAATATTGAATAGTCAAGATTATGATATAACTACATGGGGAAGATAGATAATACGTGAAGGGAGAGGAGTTAGAATACAAGATAAAAGTTAAATCCTCACCTCTGATTATGGATAGTCATTAGATAATGTCTAAAACTGGAAAACCAAAAAGTTGCAATGGTAAGTGTGTTATTTAGCCATGTGGAAGTAAATGGCCACAGAATAAAATAGTTTACAGTAGCTGCTCTGAAGAGGAGAAAATGGCAGGGTAAATTCTACTTTTCTGAACAAATCTTGTAAAAATTTTTAATTACTTACATTGGGTACACACATGACTAATGAAAATACATACTAAATTTTAAAAATTGGGATTCAGGGGCACCTGGGTGGATCAGTCGGTTAAGCTTCCGACTTCGGCTCAGGTCATGATCTTGCAGTTTGTGAGTTCCAGACCCGCGTCAGGCTCTGTGATGACAGCTCAGAGCCTGAGCCTGCTTCGGATTCTGTGTCTCCCCCTCTTTCTGCCCCTCCCATGCTCATGCTCTGTCTCTCTCTGTCTCTCAATAATGAATAAACATTAAAAAATAAAATAAATAATAAATTAATAATAAATAAAAATTGGGATTCAAAATTACATAAGCATCATGGTTAAAACTATACCCATATAAATGCCATCAGAAAAATACTGAAAGGAAATACATAAAATGATAACTGTAATTAACTTTCAGTGATCAAAGCACAGTGATATTCTTCTCCTTCATTCTGCTTTCTATAAAGAGTATATGTAATGGAAGAAAAAATTGCATTGTTTTAAGTTGCTACAGAATTACTTCAGTTGTAAACCTTTGGAGAGAGATGAAATCAGGTTAGCTGCAAGCAGCATTCATTATCAGGAAAAAGAGAAAAGAACAGGACAGATTAGACTAGACTATATCCACAATCTTTGCGTGTGGTAACTTTCATCTTAATTATATGTAAATGTAAATACATGCATGTGTACTGGATCACGATGTGAAATGTATTTCGTATTGTGGGTCAGAGTCCAAAAATAGTTTTTACAATAGTATTACAGACAGTTGATAAATTGAGAAATGCAGGCGTTCTGTTACTACGTGCTTTTGAAAAAGACATGCATTTTTGTCAATTCCTATAAGGATCCACAAAGATGTGGATTCAAATTCTGCTTTCTCTTACTAGCTGTTTGACCTCTCTAGGTTTCAGTTTCCTCATCTATATAACAGTAATAATACTTCACAGGGTGCAAGGATTAAATGAGGTAATATATTTAATTCCTGGCATATAGTAAGGGTTCAAAAGCCAATGAACAAGAAATGAGGATGCTACTATGGACAAAACATGCCTTTTTGGTTATTTAAAGGAGACATGAAATATTTAATTTCACGTTTCATTCACATTTCCCTCTGCAGATCAAAATACTCTCACACTTCAAAATCTTTTATTACAGCAATCTCCAAAAATGCATATGCCTTTCCCTATTTTGAAACACAATTTGGATAAACTCAAATAGGAAAGAAGTCATTAAAAAAATGCTAACTGTATCTTTAACATTACCTTCAAAGTATTACTAACAAATTCTTATAGTTTATTTATTTATAGTAATTTATAATAAATTATTTATAATATTTATATTCATAA